>NW_008794630.1:121788-129902 GCF_000699145.1 Aptenodytes forsteri | reverse complement strand
TGGGGGGGGGGTCCCATGGCACCAAACCATAGCCGTGGGTTAAAGACACCCCAGCTGTGGGATTCACCCCACCTGGCTCAGACCACAGCCCTATAAACCTCCTTCCATCAGGGCTTACTGATGCCTTACTATCCAGATGTGTGATCCAGCAACACATAAAACTGCCGGTTAGTACCTATGAACCATCAGGCAGCCAGCAAATGAGCTGGCGTTACCAAACAGAGTCAAAATGAACCCCAGCTGATCTTTCTGGTGGCATCCTAGCTTGCCATGCCCCGCCAGAGGGAACGCCTGATACCACAGCTACCAAATGCGGTCTGTGCGTGGGACGTGCTGGGAGGCTGCGGTGAGTGGCCAAGACCAGCCACCAGCAAATGGGTTCTCACACACGGAAGAGCCGTGGAAAAACTTTAGCTGTCTAAAGGCTGTAGCTTAAAACTGTTCTGGCCACCTTTAAATTCTGTGTCCATGTTATACATGACTGTGTTAATGATGATGTCCTACCAATTACTTAATGACTCAGAAAGCTACCCTAATTCATCCTCAGAGGTCTGGCCTCAACACTGGAAAAAGGAATACAGCCCCAGAAGAGCTTTTGTGAATGTTTTACAGAGCATAGACAAATAAAGTTAGATAAAACACGTACCACCAGAAATCCCGTACTGGTCCTATGGAGGCAAGCCCCGCTCCTAAGTATTCCCCACGTTGCACATCCAGGGACAGCCGTCAGCAGCGATGAGCTGAAAACTCATTCACTGCCCACCCTAAATCCTTCCAGGACACACCACCCTATTCTGGCTTGTGCTCCTTATTCCTGAGGAATTCTCTTCCTAGAAACAGCTCATATAATTGTTTAGGTTATTTTGTAAGATTTAGAAGAAAGCTATGAAAGTCGGTATGAGCAACATGTGCATAGAAGAGTAGCCTACATGAATTATTCTGCAGCACCATATGTGTTGTTTCATTCAAACGACCCGATAGCAGGAAGATGAACAACCGGGAGACAAAAACCACCCAGCTAAGGAAACGAGGCCAGCAAAACTCCACTGTTTCAGCGTAGATTTAGGAGGGGTGACACAACGTGCTGAGGCTGAGCATCAGCATAACCCTCCACTCCTAAAGCTGTGCAGATGTTCCTAAGGGAAACAAACCACAAGGCAGCAGATAGTAAAGAAACCATCAGGATCCCCCTGCCCAGAAAGCCTGAGCCGGTATCAGCTCAAAATAAAAAAAAAGGAACCAGGATGTTTGTGGTCAGAGTCCCCCAGGGACTTAAAAGGCAGTCTGCGGTGGCTGGTGCTGCAGCCCGGGGGAAACTGGGAGTTCTGGGAACGAGAGGGGATCTTTATCTCTTTTACTCTTCTTGAAGCCATTTCATTGCATGAAATCTTCCAAATATTAATTAAGACAGGAAGCCAAACTTGGATGTCGCCCCGAGTAAGTACTTGCTATCCAGTATGAGGCTGAACATTTGGAAACGCTCCTTCCCTGGAACAGGCCCACAGAGACGTGCGGGGCTCCATCCTTGGGAGGTCCCAGCCCCAGCTGCCCTGGGCTGGTGCTGGCGACAGCCCTGCTGCGAGCGGGTGGTGGGGCTGGAGACCCCCGAGCTCCCTTTGCACCCGCACTGCTGGTACCACGCAACCCCAGGGCTGGTGAGCTGTGAGCATCTCCTGCCCTACTGGGATGCCAAAATACGGCCCAGGGCAGAGGAGGCATTTCAAGGTGGTCTGTCCACTCTTGAGTAACGAGTAAATTTGGGAAGGAGTCAGCTGATCCCCAACTCACTATGCTTGCTTGGTTTGATGTGCAGATGTTGGGGGACGCAGGCAGCTATGGGAACCCAGACAATGCCTGTATGTCTACGTAGGCCAGGACAGAGGAGCTCAGTCCCTGTGGAGAGTCTATATTTATCTGCCCATTAATTTCAGTAGCACATCTTCTAGCCTTGCAGAAGCCCCATCCCAGCATCAGGACTTTGTGCTGGACATTAATCCAAAAGTAAAGCTTGTCCCATCCCAACGGCATTAAGATAGTCCCAGTGGAAGACCTTGCCAAGTCATATTGCATCTGGTTTGGATTAGGGGGATCAGAGGCAGGCAACAGGCAAGGTCATATTCTCACACTCCTGTGGACACACAAACCCTCCTCAAAAGGCTGATTAGGCCTTCGAGGCTCAGACCAAAGCAGGGAATAAAAAATAAAATGGACCAAAATGTGTCACAGATGTCTTTCCATAAACATCATCCCGTGTTATGAAGCGTGGGCGTGGGGATGAGTAGCAATAATGGCTCAGACCTCAGCCCTCCCTCAGCAGGAGCCGTCCTCTCCCATCCTCTACCTTTAGCCCGGCTGAGATCTCCAACAAGCAGCTTCTCCTGCAGCTGGTAGAGAGCAATCTCTTGCAGACTGGCTCTTTCCAACTCCGAAAGGCTATGCAGGGGCGCAGGCTGCATTTTGGTGCTTTGTCCTGGCGGAAGAGCTGATAAAGGTCCTCTGAAAAAAATATATATGAAAAAATAAGAGAATCAGGAGCACATCGCAGAGACGTCTGCTTTAGGAGAGAAGCTGCTGAAAATGCCACAGGGTGTCTTTGCAAGTGCAGGAGACACTTGGCCCTCTTTCATCTCACCGAAGAGCCAGCTGATCTGTAGGTGCCCTGGCCACACCATCTCACTTTGACCTTCCAAGCAAAGGCCTTGGAGGCATCAGGGAGCACGTGGGGGACCTCAGCCCTGGTTCCTAAGACCCCACAGGCTCCCTGAGGCACCTCAGTGCTTGGCAGAGAGCTCCCTGGCCAATTCTAGCTGCCATCTGTTTTCAGATGAAGCCCAACACCATCAGGCTCACGTACACAAGACGGGGCACATCCTGGCTAGCCAGAGTAGGGACTGTGGTCCTGATGCTGGGACTTGGCCATTCTTCACCATGGGAATATAGCTCCTGGCTGGCATCAGCCTCGAGACCACGCTCCGTGTGAGCAAAGTCAGGATGGAGGCAAGTCCGACCATCTCCTGACCAAACCTAGAAGGCACAACGTGTTCCAAAGCACAACAAAAACGCGTGTGAGGGAAACCGCAGTAAGCAGCGCTTCGCCCTGCTTGGTCTGACACCGTCTCTAACACGTTTCTCTTCCCACCGGGGAGCTGCTCAGCAAACAACAAACACACGGAGCCAGGGGCTCCATCCCAGCGTGTCCTCACGTTGCGCCTGCAGACCTAACCCTCAGCTGCAGGTATTGGCGGCTACATTGGGATCAATTCTGGATACATTCAGGCTTGGACTTTCTTCGCCCTCCTGCCCCCCTAAGAAGTGGCTCCCAACGAAAAGCTCCTCCTGGCTGCTGTGGCAGCCTGGGCATTTCCCAGCTCCCCCCCAGACGCCCCCCTTGCTTCGCCCCTGCCCTCCAACGAACTCCACCAAGTCAGGGGGCCTGAACCTTTTGGCATTATGTTAACAGGTCCCAGCAGCCCATCTTCATACCGATCTGCTGAACGCTGCTCCCGGCCACCCCGACTGCAGCTCAACACAAGCAAAACCGTGGGCTCTGGGTGGAAAGGGCTCGGGACGAGATACCAGCCTCAGACCGGTCTTTGGAGGATGCTGTGCAGATGTACACCCCTCCTCTCCTTCACCCACATCCCACCACATGTTGGATGCCGAGGCACAAGAGGTAACTGAGGAGCGGTGACCTCCTGAGAGAGCCCTGAATGGCTCTGACTCAGGCTGGTTTATGGTGGCTGTTCAGCGTGGGGACGCCGGGGCGGCGTGCCCGCTGCCGCTCCCTCTCTCCTGCTACAGCGTTCCATCAGGTACCCCTCCTCTCCTTCACCCACATCCCACCACATGTTGGATGCCGAGGCACAAGAGGTAACTGAGGAGCGGTGACCTCCTGAGAGAGCCCTGAATGGCTCTGACTCAGGCTGGTTTATGGTGGCTGTTCAGCGTGGGGACGCCGGGGTGGCGTGCACGCTGCCGCTCCCTCTCTCCTGCTACAGCGTGCTCCATCAGGTGGGGAAAGGCTGGACAGACGCTTCCCACTCTGCAGAAAGGTGGGTGTAGCAGTTTCCCTCCAGGGTGGGTGAAGAGAAGAGAGCTTTGGGGTTTTGTTTTTTTAAGTCATAAAAAACTCCTAAAACCTGAAAAGCAGCACACATCCCACTAAATAAGACTTACGGCCCCCTTTTATTCGCAAGCTGCTCTTCTCTGCCTTTTCCACCCATTTTAAATTGGTTTCTTTCTTAATTTAATACTTAACACTGAGCTTCATCTCTTGTAAATCAGACACTTCCAGCACCGACCAGTGCTGTCGAGGCCTCACCAATGCCTTTACCCCCAGTACAGGCTGGACTGCAGCCCACAGCCCGACGCAGGTCACGGCCAAACACCCCATCCCCTCTCCCGCATCTCTGGGCAGCTCTCCCTGTTGTTTGCAGCCTGCCGGAGAGGCTACTCAGGGACCCGTGCTGGCTCCCGGCTCCTCGCCCCGCACTAACCTGGGTGCCTGCTGCGGTGCCGAGGGTGGAGGGGCTGTGGCTGCTCCTCCTGCCCCCAACCTGCCACAGCCCGCACCCCGCAATGCCTCCCCGGCACCCAGCGAACCCAGTCACGGTCCAAAGAGCAAAAAGCAGCAGTAAACGGAAGAAAGAACCAAGGTTATCAGCATGCACACAGAAAAGACGTGGTCAGAGTGCAGGCTCCAAAAGGAGCCTTCTCAAAGAGGGCTTTAAGGCAATAATGAAAAATAAATACCTGGAAATCTCCTAGAGCCAGTGATAAGGGTGAGAACACCCAGGAGCGTGACAAGGCAGTCTGCACAGGCTCTTGTATCAGCCTCAGCACAGCACTGACTGCCCACCTCCATCCCCTGTGCCGGGGAAGGCTGTTGTCTGGGGCAGTGTTTCTTTTGGCCAGGTTTTCAATTTCTAAACATACTTAGCAAGTTACATAAATTTAAAAAAAAAAAAGAAAAGAAAAAGTTGTTATGAACTCCCCAGAAGGGCACACCAAAAGGAATTCAGCTAAAGACAAAGATATTCTTGAAACATTTGATGTTTATTACAAAAACGACGTGCCTCAGCATGGACGTGGTGAGAAACGCGAGATGCAGCATAGCCAAGCCGCCTGGCACAGCTCAACACCTCGGGACCATTAAAACTGGGGTACCCGGGTGCCCACGACTGTCTCATACACTGGACTCAGGGGTAAATCACCCAGGAAGGGCTGGTACAATCCTACTTACATGGCAGCTAATCCTGCAGGCAGCCAGACGCAGCACTGACCCCCGGCCGGGGTTTGGAGCTCAGGGGATGCATCAGCAAAGGGGCCAGAGCGTCACAATACCCCGTTAAATTTTAGGTGAAGCACAGCCCATGGAGGCATTCATGTCTGGTTTGAAAAGGGGCTTTTTCATTATTAAATTATTAAACAACATCAGGAGCTGTCCTTTAGGCTCTGAAGCTTGCTTTGGCCGCCCCTCAGCTTTCTGCCCCTCCACGCGCTCCCTCCCAAGGCAAGCTCAGCAATCAGCCTCGAACGCAATGCGTGGCTTTGCATAACTTTCATCCTGCAGGAAAAAAAAAATATCTGTGGAAGGAAGAAGCAGCCCTTTAGGAACGTATTTTATTTACTGTCTGTAAGAGGTCAGTCTTAAACTAAAATAACTAACTGGTCCTACCAAGCTTTGCAAACAGAGATCCCGGGATATGAGCTCCCCTGGGATAGCCTGGGTGGGAGAAAGGGGCACAGATAAACGTTGCCTTTGACAGGCAAGAACATCTCCGCTTGCCAGCAATAGCTCATGTGTTTCTGCCATACCAGAAATGAGGGCCAAGCAGAAGCGGTGCCTGAGCAGGAGCCTCCCGGCAGGACGGGAGCAGCTCTGCTGCCAGAAGATGCTGTGGACGGGCAGACAAGCCCCTGAGACAGACACACTGAAGGAAATTACCTTTCTGCAGGCGAAGCTCACAGCTCCGGGCAGAGCCCACATTCACAGCCCCTGCCTGAGCGGGAGGGATGGTCGGAGCGGTGTCACGGAGGATGTGGCTGCCTTGGGGCAAGGAGGGGGAAACCCGATTAGGAGAGGGAGCAGAACAGAGGGAAAGCAGGAAGGAGAAGTCAGGGCAAGCAGCTGCTTATCTGGCCCTACTATAAGCGCTATGAGAATAGTCCTCTAAAATGCCACCATCGCTAGCTTTCCGATAAACTCGTGCTTCAACTGTTAACCCCGAAAAACCTGGCCTTACTTCTTGCAACAAGCGTGTATTTATGCTCATGGGAGCAAGCTAGATGGGGACCACCAACAACAACAACTTCAAACCCCCTGATGGCAGCACAGCAGCTCGGTGGGTCTCCCTGCCCTGAGATGGGCAATGCCTTGCAGAGCCCCGTACGGCAGCGGGGCGGGCAGGAGTCGGCAGGAGAGCTCGCTCCAGCCTGAGCAGGCACCGGTGCTCCCCGCAAGGAGGAAAACACCAATATGCAGCAGGGGTAAAAGCCAGAGTATTGCAAATCCCCCTTCAGAGGGGGATGGCGTAGAAGGAATCTTACTAACTCAAAAACAGAAATAAAATGCCTTTCGCTGGGAGCGTTAACATGGCACTTCCTCTCTGCAATGACTTTCTCCGCTTATTTTTAGGACTAGGGCTTATTTAAGGAAATCTCACGGGAAAGGCTTGGCTCAGCTGCCCCTTCTATTCCCAAGGAGCTGCAGTTGCTCCCCCATTTTCAGCAGCAAAGTCACCCTCTTCCCAGCTGGAACAAAGGGGTGACATTTACCTTCCTCGTTTTCTTCTCGCAGCACAACCAGCGGCAGCCTGGGCTCTCTTCTCTTCCTTCAAGATGATGGTTTTCAAAGCAGTGTCTCCACGGTGTCTCACACAGCCCCGTAGAGCAGGTGGGGGAACCTTCCCTGCCTGCTGGCGGGAGGAGAAGCAGAGAAGTGACAGAGAGGAGACGCTGCAGCTGAACACGGCCGAGGGGAGGAGAGGGGTGATGAGAATGTGAATCTTCTGCCAAAAGAAATGAGAGCCAGAAACATTGTGTGGAGAGAGAGGGCAGGGTTAGATGGGAAGGAACAGCACTTCCCATGCCTGACAGTGTTTATGCCTTGGCAGGCGATCGCTCATGGCTCAATCTCTCTCCTCTGTCCCCACGCTTTCCCTGCTCTTATCTATCAGTAACTAGGACAGCTACTGAAGCATCAGCTGCTCCAGCAGATGAAACCTGAAAGGGAAATTTGCTGCCTGGGTGCTGGTCTATGAGGGCCAGTGGATGGTTTTCACCTTGGATTTCCAGGCAGACCTCTCAACTGCTCCATCACAGCATCTTCAAAATGACCAAGTCTCCAGTACGGTCAGGCATGGGCCAGGCACGTGGCTGCCCTCCGCATCCACGATGGGTCTGAGGGACCACAGGGGTCCCCTGCAAAGCTCTGGCATTGAAGAGCTCACAGACCTGATGGGATAGATGTACAGCTAGCATCTTGTACGACGTGTTGTACGTGGGTGGTTACAGACCCCAGAGAGCCTTACAAACCTACGGCAACCCACAAGACGTGTGTTAACACCCAAAATTGGTACCTCCTTGAACGTCAACACGCCCACGAGCACCTCAGGGACCGCAGCCGGGCTCCTGGTCCATGACATGGTGACGATAGGGGTGCAACAGCACGTTTCCCGGGCAGAGCCGTGCTGCCCCAGCTCTGCCCAGTCCCGCTGCAGCCTTGGCCACAGCTGGGGAGAAGCTGAGCTGAGGACATGGTGCAGAGCCCCGGGAAGCCATCCAGCGACTGCTCTGCGGGGGTCTGCGTGCAGCGCAGAAGAGGGTGACTGCCAGCATGAGGTTTAATGAAGGACCATCTCTGCTCCCACGCCCAAAGAGAAGGGAAACATCTGCAGCCCCTGCCTTTGCTCCAGGCTTGCCCACCGAGATGCACGCCAGGTCACAGCACTGGGGTGACAGGCCTCATCTAGGACTTGTCTCACTGCTGCTGATGCTAACAGGACTGCTTTCCTCTCAAAGGGGTCCCCCAGCCCCCTCGAGGACTCGGCTGTCCCTCGACAGCTGGAGCTGCTATCCTGGTGCCAGGAGTGCCAGGCAGAGTCCTGAATGGG
>NW_008794630.1:120116-121022 GCF_000699145.1 Aptenodytes forsteri | reverse complement strand
CTGTGGCGCCTTTGTGGAGGCTGCCGAGTTCCCGTTTTCTCTGTGCATCGCCTCACTGCCCATCTTTGTCACCAAGTATAAACTGGTGTTGCTGTGCTGCACCAGACGTCCACCCCAAACACCGCCATAATCAGCAAACTCCATCTGCTTCGAAGAAGGAAGGAGGAGGTCACGGACCTTGAATTCACTGCCTGTTGAGTAAAACATCAGAAGAGGCTGGAGAGGAAGCAGGGAGCGTTTCGTAGCCATTTGCCGCTGGTCACTTGCTGCCCCGATATTTGTGAATGCTCTGGAAATTTGCTACAAGTACAGTGAAGCCCCATGTTGGCAGAGAACTTGGGATGGACCACCTCCCTTCCTGTAGCAGGCAACGTAAGCTAGGTGAGAAAAAGAAAGCAGCAGGGCCAAGATCTGCCCATAAAAAATGTTTATTCCTTAAAAATACAACGTTCACCTGCAGTGACACAACTATTCAGAACATTTCTTTAGAAGGGTTTTCATCTGCTTCCAGTGTAGCAAGCCTTCGGTATCAGGAGCAAGGAGAGCAGACAGCCCCACCTGCGGGCAGCCCGGTCCTGACAGAAAGGTTCCTTCCACCCATTCCCGCTGCCTGCACCCAAGCGAGCCGTGCGCAGGGCCCTCGCCAGCATCTCCAGCTCCAGAGCTCTCTCTGGAGATAGAGCGGATTTGGTACCTGCAGCAGCATCTCACTGTCATCCTCACTGTCCAGGGAGCCCGTCGGCAGAATGAATTTCTCCTGGTGGCAAAGAGCACACAAGGTTTCAGGGAAACCTCAGTCCCTCTGGAAGGGCCTTGGTAAAGAAAGCCTGGAGTAGGGGGAGAAGCAGGACCCAGGACTCATCTGGCCCCTGCTTGCTTATACAGCACACAGCCATCGCTCTGTAG
>NW_008794630.1:77871-119991 GCF_000699145.1 Aptenodytes forsteri | reverse complement strand
TACTTGCTTTTACAGCACAGAGCCATCGCTCTGTAGGTCCCAGCTCCACGCCCTCCCGCTGCCCCACAGAACAGCCTGCCCTGGTCCACCATGAAACTGCAGAAGACGGTCTCAGCCACACCTCAGAGGAGCTCCCCCCAGCCACACCAGCTCCCACAGGATGGGTCTCTTGCTGGCCGAGATGGCCTGTCCAAATCACAACTCCCACCCCACACCCTGCAGCCAGCTCTCTGGAGGACTGGAGCCTAAACAAGTCTTTCTGCTGCATTAGCTTCCACATTTTAGGTTAAATCCAGTCACCGCGCCCCGCTCATCCAGCTGATCTCCTCTGGATGCAGAGTCAAGAACGTGCCTTTCCTGACTCCTGGGTGCTCTGACCATGTCTGCCCTCTGGGCTCTAAACCAGCCCAGCTTCCTAAAGTTTCTTCCCTGGTTTTCCTAAGGAGAGGTCTCTGCTGAACACCGACTACCCTGTCCTCTCTCCACCTCGCTGAACGTGGTGACTGAAGGGATAGGGGGGAATGGTGACAAGTTCCTGCCCGGTGCAGCAGGCATGTCTCCTCCGTGACCACCCCACCTTCCCAGGTGCCCTTGCATAATGGGTATGAGGCTCTGCAAGCGGAACCGAACAATGACGAGGACGATGGTTCATCTAGCTTGGAGGACTCACCAAGGCTAAGTCGGCCTATGCCCTGTGTCAAAACCGCTTCCATAAAGACGGGTCATTGTCATAGGAGACTCTCTCCTGAAGGGAACAGAAGGCCCAATAGACCGGACCCGCTTCTTAGGGAAGTCTGCTGCCTCCCTGGGGCCCGGGTTAAAGATGTGAAGAGAAAACTTCCTACTCTGGTACAGCCCTCAGATTATTGTCCATTATGGATTTTTCAGGTAGGCAGCGACAAAGTTGCAATAAGAAGTCCAAGGGCAATCAAGAGAGACTTCAGGGCCTTGGGATGACTGGTTAAGGGGGCAGGAGCACAGGCCATGTTCTCCTCTATCCTTCCAGTGGCAGAGAATGATGAGGGAAGAAACAGGAAGAGCCAGCAGAATTTGGGGGTTTTGATCATGGGTCGGTCTACACAACACCAGGCCTGCTGGCAACAGATGGGGTACACCTGTCTCAAAGGGGGAAAAGCATCTTTGCACAGGAGTTAGCAGGGCTCATTGAAAGAGCTTTAAACTAGATTTGAAGGGGGAAAGGGATAAAGCCAGGCTCGCTAGAGATAAGCCTGGGGTTGGCACGCCAATGTTTCAGGGACAGTGTGCTAGCGAGGTCCTTCTGTCTGCTCCACGGTGTGCTGAGTACACTGGAGCGCATTTGAAATGTCCCTGTACTAATGCGCACAGCACCTCAGCCATCTCAGTGAGGGTAGGGAATGGAGATCCATGCGGCAGCAAAGACACAAGGGTTGTTGATGTGTTAAAAGCCACGGAAGCACCTGAGAACAGTCATATAGGAACTAGGGCTTCTCCCCCAAAAAAGGTGGCAGGATCAATAGCCCAAGTGAAGTGCATCTACACCAACGCCCACAGCATGGGGGCTCCAGGAGGAGCTGGAAGCCGTTGTGCAGCTGGAGAACTATGATATAGTTGCAATCATGGAAACCTGGTGGGCTGACTGACACAACTGGTGTGCTGCAATGGGTATAAGCTCTTCAGAAGGGACAGGCGAGGAAGGAGAGGCGGTGGGGTAGCTCTATGTTAGGGAGTGTTTTGACTGTCTAGAGCTTCACGATCCAGTTGGCGGCTGGTCACAAGTGGTGTTCCCCAGGGCTCAGGATCGGGGCCAGTTCTGTTCAATATCTTTATCAATGATCTGGACGAGGGGATCGAGTGCACCCTCAGTAAGTGTGCAGACGACACCGGGTTGGGCGGGAGTGTTGATCTGCTCGAGGGTAGGAAGGCTCTGCAGAGGGACCTGGACAGGCTGGATCGATGGGCCGAGGCATTTTACCCTGCATCTTACTAACCTTCTGCAGAGGTTTGGGGAAGAGCCTGGCATTTACTGGGAACTCAAGGAACAGCCTTTGGGAAGATTCAGGAGGAGAAAAGTTTGTGCTGCTTGTAGCACTTCCAGAAGCTCGGTCTCCAAAGCAAAGTGGGTGGAGAAATTTGGTGGTAAGCCATTACTAAAATAGAGATCTGATGTAGGCTCTCTACTCCACCCAGATCAATAGAAAATTAAATACCCTTCCCATGTAAAAAATTATTTACAGACTGACTGCAATGCACAGACCACCAGTGGCACTGCCAGAATCACACCAGGCTCCTAGTGACACTGCCTTCATCTTAGCTTAACTGTTAAACCATTAGTAGAGAAAATAGCATGAAAAAGAACCAATTGTTTGGCTCAGAGAACTGAGCCGTCTAAATCTTCTGTTTAAACATACCTCAGTTTTTAATCATAGAAATGTCTAAAAAAATGCCTTTTTTTTTTTCCCTTTTGGTGGTTCTAGAAACCAGAAAATGCCTCTTTGTTGTTGCTTCAGAAGACAGTCTATGGCTGTTCCTACCAGTAAAAAGAAGGTACAGGATGAGAGATTTGGGCACACAAAACACATACAACATTGGCAAAACATACAGTCAACACGCTGTGCTTAAAAATATCAGACATGAACTTTTTTCACAAAATATATTGAACAGCACTCGCCCGTTAACAAATAGCTGATCAAAGAAGCTACAGAACTTGAAGTTTCTTCCAGTGCTGCTCTGGACTTAATAGTTTCACTTACACATTATACCACCCGAGTCCGTGATGCGTGCAAGATAATCATGAACAGAGGTAAGAGGCATCCCAGGTTTTCCTGGCGAACATATCCTGCTGTTGTTTTCAGCGTTAAGTCAAAGCTCAAGTCATTTTCAATCCGTCAAAGCCACAAAACTTCCACCTTTTCTCTAGGCTGGCCCCAACCCCACTCAGCTCCTGCCTGAATGTGTTCTGGAGTCGAGTCATGAGAACTTCCACTTCCGCGGTGCAAATCTGTGAAAACAGAAGGAAAATGTCACTAAAAATGAAGTAACTGAACAGTGAGTGACCGCTCAGGCATTTACTAGATACAATTAAAGTTCAGCAAGTGAAAAACCTTTTAAGATGCTGCAAGTTAACAGTTTCAGGACATATAAAGAGTGCAAAGGTCGTGTCCACCTTATATTCAATTGCCTGCAATGGTTTTCTTATGGCAGCAGAAAAATTAAAGCCTTATTTGTTATATTCACAAGAATTCAAGATTGCTTCTGCTGTCATCCACCTCCTGGTCAGGCAGAGCATTAGGATGTATTTTTGGATAAAAACATGGATATTTTCCAGCACTGCAGCGTAATGTGACATCCTTTGTACATGGTCTGTTGATCTACCACAGCCACTGTCTCTATTTTTAACTCCCTTTACAGTTTGCAGAGTTTGTAGCTCTGTAGTTGCAGCACTGTGAGTTTCCAGGGGCTGTGCTTTAAGCCAGGTGCGTATCAACCACGCACCTCAGCGGTGCTTCCTCCTGCTGATGTTTCTTTTTCACCCCTGCCACAGTGGATTCAGTTTGACTGTTCTGTAATGTCAAGCCTGATCCCACTTCGTGGTCTCCAATACAATGCATAACTGGATTTTCCAGGAGACAATCTTGAGTCACTTCCCCTACCATCTTTCCAAACTCATGTTCAACTCTGACCTTCTCAAGGAGGCATTACGTTGTTCTTTTAATTCACTTACTTTCTGTGTATGCCAGCATGAATTACAGTTTTCAGCTAGCACTTAGCTGGGGAGAAAAGGTTTTTACTTCCAAGAGTGCAGGGTACCACTTACCACTGGGAAGACAACGTACACAGAAAGTATGTTCGCTTTTAAGCCTTCATTAGTGTGCAAGTGCATTCCTCTGAAATCCCTTTGGCAGTAATTGCAGGTCCACAGTTTCAAAACGTGCCCAACATGTGATAAAGATCAAGAGCACCTGCTTTGCAAGATGGATTTGCATTTGGTGGATGCGCTTTTGTCATCACGCTGTTCTGCAATCAGGCAGAAACAACAGTCCAAGTTTTGAGAGAGACAGAGAAACAGCACAAGCTCAGGCTGGCAATGGGTTTGGTAAGGCAGAGGTCCAGCCTAAGACATGAAACAGAGTGGACACCCCAGAAGGAGCATCATCTACACTGCCCGGCACCTGCAATGCCCACAGTGCTACAGAGAGTTTCTGTAAGGACTGTTTCGTGGCTTCAAACCACCCTCGATCTTAATTTCTGCACTGTCTGCTGACCTGCTGGCCTTCTTGGTGAGACTGATGGGCTGGGAACAGGGGAAAAGATATTCCTCTTCCTTTCCTGCTGGCAGCTTCAAGAAACCAGGTTCTGCTCTCAGGTGCTCCCCCCCGCTCCTACCCCACCTCAAGCCCAAAGATCTGCTAGACGTTAAAAGCAACACCCCCAACTAATACCTAGCTCCTCCTGCAATAATCAGGAGGGAGACAAAAGAGCTAAGATGTAACCTGAAGAAGAAATGGGAAGACCTCCTTTCAAGAGACCAAGCACAAAAGACCTGTGCAAGTCAGCAGGCTGATGTGTTTACCTGAGTGTCAGCGAACAATAAAAAAGACTGATGCCATTGCAGAGGTTAAAGGATGCACTTTTCACTGGGCTTTTCTGCTAAGCTTATTGCAGAAACCTCCAGTAGCCCTTTTCTACAGTGTAGATCCCAAAGAGGAAGTGCCAGAAGTCAGATGAATGATATGATGACATTTCTTTAGGGGTTCCAAAGAAAAATAAAGGCAGCTGTTCGCCTCATAGACGAATTCAGAACTAGAATGAGAAGACAAGTTATTAGATGTGTCTTTAAAGGGCTGGAGTAAGCCTGGAAAACACAGGCCAGCAAGCCGTGCTTTCTTAGAATGGAGAAAATTCATAGAATCATTAAGGTTGGAAAAGACCTCTAAGATCATCGAGTCCAACTGTCAACCCAACACCGCCACGCCCACTAAACCAAATTAAACAGTAAGTTAAAAACAAAAGCAGCTGAAAAAGTTCCAGTCGCAAAAGATGATTCCCATGCTGGTGAGTCTCCTGTTCCTGGGGCACTTTCAGGAAGACAACCGAAGAACGGTATAGCAGAGGAGCAAGATGTAATTTCCTTGAACCTTCAAAAGCCTTTGCACAGTCCCTCCCCATTTACTCTGAAAAGGAGTCTGAAGCCAGCGATACACAGAAATACTGCAGGAGAAATACTGCAGGAAACAGCAGCTTTTTGTTGTACTAAGGAAAATGCATGAACGCTGCTCTTGTTATTGCCCTTCTTGCCCCATGCACCCAGGACTTGACCGCTCCACTTTGCACAGACCCCTGTAGCAGGGACTGTGATTCAGTGCTTATGTTTTTGTAGTACAAGGCTCTTGCACAGCACCCTCCTAAAAGTGACTTCACTGGCAGTATCAAAACAGAGACAGAAAAGGCTCAGTGAAGGGCTACAAGATCAGAAATATGGAAAAACTTTGCTCAGAGACACAAAACCAATATGACTGTTCAGAGAGAATATATACAAACAGTGGCATGGCAGATGTTATAAGATAATAAACAGTATGCAAGAGGCAGGCTGTTTGCTCTCTTCCTTAGAGGTCATAGGATAAGGGAAACAAAGGCAGCAAACTTAAACAGAATAAACAAAAATACATTTTAGATGGAGATTTTAAAGATGGAATTCACTGCTGCAAAATACAGCTACTGTCAAAGGGTTTTCTTGAATTACAAGCAGGATTACGCATGAACATTTGCAGCAAGAACATCATCTTCAACTCTGTATTTATGTTAACATTAAGCTGTGTAAGGGCTAAGCCAGAAGCTGGGTTGCTTTGAGCTACCTGATCTAGTGAAAGAGGTCCCTGCCCACAGCAGAGGGGTGGGCTAGGTGATCTTTAAAGGTCCCTCCCAACCCAAACCATTCTGTGATTCCAAGAAAGTTCACCCCTTCCCTTGTCCTCTTCCAGCAAATTATTCCAGTTAATACACACCAGTTCTTACTGTCCAGCCCCCGCACCATTCCCAGGGAGGGAGCGAAGCTCTTTACCAGCCACACAGACCAAACACACTCGGGGCACAAACATACCGCCCAGGCTGGCTCAGGGAACTGGAAGTGTTGGTACACCTACTTTGCTGTCCAGACGCTGCAGGTAGGAACAGATGTACTCTATGCTTGCTCCAAATGGGTGCACGTGAAGAAACGTTGAAATTATTCCTGGGGAAAGGAACACCACAAACGTCATTCTCATGAGACAAGAGCCATCTCAGAACACCAGCTCCCTGTTACTACTGGCACAGCACAGAGGGATCTAACTGGGCATTTTTGGTTTTAAGTACAGTGAGGTTTGGCTCATAGACTGCAAAGGAAACAACAGCTAACCAACGCAGCTGGTTAGCACTTAAAACAGACCTCACCACTCTCACTCCTTGCCGAGTACTGGTCATGTGCCCAATGATGAACCACACAGATTATCATACATTTGGGGATGCAAGGCCCAAGGAGAGGGAAAGCAGAGCTCTCCTCCAGCTGTACCATCAAAGGTCAAGGAGCAGGAAAAGCCAGAAGTCAAATGGGGAGAGCAGCAGTGGCATGTGTGTCCCATCCGAACGGTTTTGCAGCACTCAGTTAAATACAGCAACCCAAGTTTGCACCCTGTCACGAAGAGACTCCTTTCCAGCTCACGGCCAGGACCATATATCAAAAAGACTGACTTGCATTTCTGACCATCATCTGCGGAAAAAAGCTGTGCCTTTGGTTTTGCCCAAAGTCCCTTCCCTCTCAGTGCAGAAACCAGCCCACGATCTGGCACAAACAGATCCATCTGGATAACAATAAATGATTTATTGTTATTCTCAAATCAGATGTAGAGGGATGGCTAAGTAGAACTTGGCTGAGCAACAATGAACTAAAGAAAATGCCTTGTCCCATCAAGAAAAGGACTTCTGTTCCTCCTTTTCAATGCTCCAGAAAATCCCCAACTACCCAGTGCTTTGGGCTGAAAAGTCATAGCATGCCATGTCAGGTTATTTTTCAATATTACTAGGAATAGGCAAGGGGAAAGGAAATAAAAAGGGTAGCAGATACACCTGCGCTGTAGATCGGAGGTCACCAATCCCTTCGTGAGCATCACTTGAAAATGCTGGCAATATTTCTCATCCCATTGAGCCCAGCCTTCTCTCCTTGCCACCTTTCTCCACCCTTCCTTCCTCCCTGGCTACAGCTTCTAAAGCTAGAAGAGCTTATCTGCTCGGGGTCCATGGCACACCATGCCTGACCTAATGGTGTGCCTTACTGCTGTGTGGGTCCACAAATGTCATCCATACTGTGAGGTGCTGCAATGCTCAAGCTGATTGAAGTCTTAGAGCCTGTGACGCAGCTTAGGATCCCGTAAGGTTGATTAGGCTCTAACCAAATGAAGACAGACCCTCCTCTGTAACTCACTACCTTCAGCGATGCCTCCCAGAAGAGCAACTTGCACTCCAGTACTTGCTGACCTGGACTGTCACTACACACAAGCCCCCTTTACATGTGTGTGGCTTTGACTGAAAGGTGGACAGCACAAGATTTCCACATGAGCAATGCACAAGGTGAAACCCTGACCCCACCAAAGCTCGAGGCTTTCCTTGGTTCCAGGACTCCCACCTCCACTGGCATAACCAAAGGAACAAGAGGTGGCCAGTGGGAGCTGTGAGGCCACCTTGAAGTAAGTCCCACTCAGTCCAGGTCTCCAGCATCGTCACCAAGCCCACCAGAAGAACTTACCAACTAACAGAACTTCTCGTTCAGATTTCACAGGACTATTGCTCAATGTCTTCTCAACCGGACATTCCTTCTCCTGGCTGCACGCACAAACTCTGGATGTACTGCTGTCCTGCAAAAACCCACAGGGCCCGTTCCACACACCAGCAGCACAGCAGGCACACTTACACATCAAGCAGCAGCTTGGTTGGACTTGACAGAGGCTGTATTTTTGTCTTCCTGTTTCTGTGAGTCATTGCATTCATCGCATTGCTGTATCTACTGTTTATTTTGCAAAAATGCTTCCAACAAAGCACAGCTATGTTCATGCTGCTGTGTCTGAATTATCAAGTCAGATTAAAAGCCCATGAAGTTAAGCAAGATGCCACAACACACACTTTATCAGCCCTGTTCACTGGTATGACGTCTGCTCTAGAAGGGCCTTATTTTAAATAATAAAAGAAAAGACAGACTAGAAAGCAAGCCTTGCAGTGACTAATTCAGATGTAAACATTTATTTTTCAGATGCCTAAACTGAGACAATATGATTAACCAAGTGCCCAATGCCTGCAAAGGGTTTAGGGTCAGGCTGTCCTTGATTTATGGTACTGAATTAAAACAGAATTTTACATAATTTATTATCCCCAAAATAAACACAAGACTGCCAGTGATGCAAAGACTTGGTGGGTGCACTAAAAGCAGGACTTCCTTTTATTCCTAAGTTTTATGCAGAATTCCAGTGGTCTGAGAGCTACAGACAGCTATAATTGGAAATAGCCACCAGTCACTAGTGAAATGGACTGGACTTGGGCCAATAACAAAGATATAATTAAACAGTTCCTTGGGTTTGCTTAACTTCTTACGCCAGTGCAATTCTGAACTACACAGGACTGAAACTGTGCAGTCCTGGCCTAAGCAGGCTATAATTTGCTTCTGCAGGAGAAAGTAAAGGTCTGCACTGTGGAAACGGAGCTAGCTTCAGGCTGACACAAGGACTGCAGTTCAGCCAGCAGTGTTATACTGGCAACACACTGCCTGCTTTCCCTTGGAGATCCAACAGGTATTTTTGAAGGCTAGTTGAAATAACAGTGCAAGAAATTATCTTGCTCACCAAAACCCATTTTACACCACAGTGTTGCAAATACCTACTGTTCTTCCAGCCAGAAGCTGCTAGCAATGGATAACTTGACAATTTTAATTTGTACATAGAGACAGTCTGTATGTACCACGCTTATACACTTCACAACAAACCAAACTTTAAAAAATTTTTCATTTTACAATGAGGTGTCATTACTTCCCTCAGTAAGATATTCTGACTAAAGTAGCAGAAAAGAAACTCTTGGACTTACATTCCCTTGACAATCAATCGCATCTCTCTCCTTGTCCTCTTCGTCTGCTATGCTTTGCTATATATAGGTAAAGAAAAGGAAAGATTACTGATGATAGTCTGTTATTTCTGTTCTTTGATATCAGGCACTGAAGCTCCTGCACTGAAGATTACTGGGATACAAAGCCATTTTTAATTACTAGAAAGACATTTATCATCTTCCCAGCTCAGGGCACAAAAATGCGGGGCTAAAGATTGAAAATCTGAGACAAGACCTAGGACTTGGCTCTATGGTCCTCAGTGAGAAGTGCTGCGTAATGTTTCTTGTCTATCCTGTATAACTGTGACAGTGCTATAGAGGAGAGGACCAAGCAAGTTTAGATTCTTGCATGGGTCCACAATCAAAAGACAGAGCGGATCACACCTGAGAAGAAACAGTATGTATTTGTGTTTAGAATAAATCCAGCAAGCATAAGAATATTATAACACTGAAAAAACTTTCAATTCAATAGTGTTTTATGGAGGTCAGATCAAAACACGTCCCTAAAACGCAAACCTAAAAATCAATGTTTGATAACTGAGACCCTTTTTTCTTATCTTTTAAAGCTCAGGTTGCAGAAAAACACATTTCAGCTGCAATACCACTGTATACTATAAAATGAAAGGTAATCTTTTATTTATACAGTTGCTTGTGTAGATTGTCTCACTGGTACATGAAGCAATCAGCAAGTTCGTTACTGATATACATCCTCCAATTTGGCGGGTAATTTTTTCTAGCTTTCCAAAGGCAACTGCTCCTAAGCCAGGGCTAGGCATCTTCTACACTCTGCCCTTCACTGCGCTCATGATGGACCACGAAATCCAAGGACTGCGTTTACTGCTGAGAATAAGGAAGCACTGGGATAGCACATACCTGCTCCTTCAGGTTTTCTAATAATGTTTCTATTTTTAGTTTGTCTTCTCTCACTTTTTCTAGCTCAGCTTCTCTCTTTTTGTATTCATCTTGTACTTTCAAAAGATGCTGGAAGAGAAAAGACAAACTCAGTTCTTAACCTGCCTTTCACCTCCTACTATTTAAAGAATGTAAAATGAATACGGGCTTTTCCATGAAGACCAGACAGATCATATTCGGAACAATTAAAAGGTTAAGTATACAACAAGAAGAAATCTTTTCTACAATGTACCTTAGAAACATCTTTGCTTATTAGCATACAAAAAAAGCATGACTTTGTAAACATTGGGCAGTAATTCCATCACCAACAAACCTTCACTGTCCCTGAAATAAAGCACGTGTTGTGCACTAGACTGCGGGCCTGACCCATGTTAAAGGTAACTCTTCCTCTCCCCAGTCTGGTTCACGCTACGGCCATACGAACAGCACATGGGAAAGAGCAGCACAGAAACAAGTGAGCTGGGGAAGTCACCTTAAAGTCTTCCTAAATCTCTAGCCCCACGTTAATACAGAGGTGTCTTGCAATTTAAGAAAATACTCTGAAACAGCTACTAGATAAGGAGATTTGCACCATTATTTGCACAATTCCACATTGCAGAAAAATGCGATGACTGCTCCCCACCCTGGGCATCAGCCCAGCAGTGCCGGGTGCTGCAACACACACCACAGCAAGCTGTGCGCTGCCCTGACTAGCAAAGCTCAGGAGAAAGGCTGGGTAGTGAACCACAACCCTCATCTCAGAAGTAAGCAGAATGAAATTCTCAAGCCCAACCTGGTATCTAGCAAGGAGAACCAAGCTGTGGTTGTGGATATAAGTCTGCTTTCAGAGCAAATGTGTACCCTTGAACACGTCCATAGGGAAAGCAGATGAGTACAAAAACTTAACGGGACAAACCAACACAGGCGACAGAGGAAAAGTATGATTGATCTCCCATTGGAGCCAGAAGAAAACAGTGCTCAGCAAACTGCTAACAGCACTGGGCCTCCCAGAAATAGGCAAGATCAAGTCACCAGAAGGAGAAAAGCTTATATGGCAAAGGTGCTAGCCTAGCAGCGTTCCTAAGTCAAACCAGGATACGTAAATATATATATATATATTTCAGTGAATGCGCCTTCCATGCTTAAAACACCCCTAATAAGTTATTTAATATTTTTCTCCCTCAACTAGAAGGGAAAAAAAAAAAAAAGATTCATAATCCTATTCATTAATAGTTACAAACAGCATCTTTTTTCATCAAGGCAGTTCCTCCAGAGTATTCTCCCAGCACCACTCATCCTGATAGCGGTGTAAAGAGAAACTTAACCTGCCTGATACCTGCAAAAAGGGAAATCTTATGTCCTGCAATTCCTGCCGTTTCCTCCCACACTGAAGGCTGACAGCAACTACAGAAGGCTTTTCCTGCCAGCTCCAACATCACAAACACCAGTGCTGTCAGTTCCTATGTCAGGTTCACCCAGAGAACGACCACAGCCTTCACAGCATTGCTGCAGGTTCTTATTTTAACAAAGTGCTTACCTGAACAATTATATGCTCTACATGCTTGGTTATCAGTCTGGCTTAATATCCCATGGGCTACTGTTAAGGTTTACGAGGACACAAACCACTTGATATTGAGCCCAGGGAAATCCCAAAGAACAAGACGTGCCCTACACATTTCCATGAGAATGAAAGCCCAGTAAAGTTCAGAAAAGGTGTCAAAGCAAGATTGGGATTTCCCACTTTCTTGCTCATGCTGGTAACCAGGATCTCACACGGTTACGGCGCGGTTAAGCACAGACTCAGTACTTCAGAAGTCACAGTGTGGTCAAGCAAAGAGCACACAAGGAATCCATAAACTACGGATTGTTTCCATGTGACTTATCAGTTCATACACAATCACTGTTTTGAATGTTTGGTTGTTTGGGTTTTTTTTGGCAACACTGGAAATGTCAGAAAGTTGCTCCCATTTGCCAGTTTTGATCACACTGAAAAGCAAAATGCCTTTGCTTGTGTTTCTGCTCCGTATCACAGCGCCTTTGTAGCAAGGCTATAGCTATAGAAAAGTCTGGGCCCACCTTCTGCATCCCCTGCAGAGCCTGCTGGAGAAGCTTCATCTGCTGCTCCTTGGTTGTGTCTTCATCCCTGCTCGCTTTGCCTTGCTCCTGCTTTAGCAGTTCCACCTCATTCCGGTACGCGTCCAGCTGCCAGCGCAGACTGTCGTTTTCTTCTTTCAGGGCTTCCACCTGTGATACCAGTGCTGGAGAACAAGGTAGGCAGGGATCAAAAGTCACAGAACCGGGGGCGAGAAGTCCTTGGGTGCTCTCCCCCAGCGCACAGCGTCTCTGTAGCTCCCACTGCCCAGTTACAAATCCGAAGCACCAAAATGAACTTGTCCTAACCACTGTTTGCGACATCTCTTTAGAAAACAAGCTCCTTTGCTCAAAGAGCACCTCTCAATGGTGAATGCAGTATTTAACTTGGAAGAAAAAAAAAAAAGGGCAAAAGAACATATTGGGGTGAAATGACCATGCTGGCAAGGGAGCAGGTTTTCCTAACCAGCAAAGCTGAAAGACTCTGGGACAGGCTCCACTGGCACCTTCAGCCAGAAGAATGTCTCCATCAAGTCATGGGATGAAATACCTGCATCAGTCTGGTGTCCACATAGGGCTTGATAAATTCAGGAATGGGATTATGTAACATCATGGCTGCAAAGACAGCTTCAGCAGGTTTCAAAACATACCTATGATGTGGAGGGCATAGCCTGACATCCCACAGCCTTGCTATTAACCTCTGCTACTTGGGCCACGGCCAGAGTATGGGGAGGTACGTTTGCCCAGGACTCGCACGCTGTACTCGGAAGACAAGGAAGACAAAGACATGCTGCAGGGGAAGAGGATGGGTTTTGGGTGGGTTTTATCTAATTGCCCCCCACTCATCTCCCAGTTAGTGAATATGTGTTGGACCCCACTCTGCACAGCTACACATTTCAAAAGGAAGGACAGTGGGCAATATTCAGTAGATCAAAGACTGCTTTCCTCATACCAGAAAACCAGGGTGGAAATTAATTAACTCCCTAAAATGGATGTGGACAAAAAAAGGCAGTTTCCAGGGTAAGCCCCTGCTCTTTATGAATGCAAAGAACCGACAGATTTTGCCTGGTCATTTGCCCATCGGGTCTACTCTTTGCTCCCGTTCACCATCTGGCCACACAGAGCAGGGCCAGGCAAGGAGATTCTCTAAGCTTCTACTACAGCTGAAAGAGATACGCATGCAAACGTATGCATGTACATGTACATGCATGTATGCATGTACATGTACAATGTATGCCTGTACACTGCACTGGCAAGTTTAGGAACAATGAGGGGGAGGTAGGACCACCATTGGGCAAGAAAAGCCTTCCAATGACAGCCTATAAATAGCCTCCCTAGCATAGCCCATGGCAGTGGAAAACGTACCTGAACATCACTGAAACACTCGTGTAGTCAAGATTTGTGCCCATTTGCTAGTGAAATGCTCAGTAACAGCAGGAAAAAGTTGCAGCGTTTCCGAGACAGTGCAGGTGTCTCAGCAAGGCACCTTTTGAGACAGTGGAGGTGTCTGAATATTTCAGAAAAGGAAATTCAGAAGGAAGAAAAGACTAGATGTTTTTAGCAGAAGTGTTTGGAAAGATGGGCCTTTCATAGTTTTCTGAGGCAGAAGACAGCTTAGGGACATTGCTTAGGACAAAGGAAAGGACCTGGCTACCTCTCTTCAGATGATCTAAGCAAAGCATGATGAGCACGTCACAGCATTTAGAGTCTGGTAAAACAGACCATAGAAAAGTTTTGCTTAGATGGGGTCGGGGTTGGTGGCAAGAGGGCACCTGGAAAATGCTTTGGAGGCATTAAAATGTTAGTTCAGCTTGAATAGAAAGGTTGCTATGGCAGGCTCATCATCTGAAGAGAATAAACTGGAAGCAACCTTGACCAAAGATTTTTCTAACTCCACTGGCAGCATCTGAGAAACAACAGTTGGAAGCAGCCCTGGAACAGTTCACCAACTGCGGCGGACAGCTTTGCCAGCCTCTCTCGCCCCAGAAGGACGGTATGGTCCTCAGCACTGCATTACCAGAGTCACAACTAGGGCTGTCCACTGACACCCTAGAGACCAGATTCAAGCCTTTTAAGAAATGACAGCAGGGGGAGAGAATGGGACAGTGAATAAATCTAAACAATTCACAGAGAGGGACAGAATGGAGAGGCAAAAGAACCTAATGGGTAGAACAAGACAGACCCCAAACCAGTAGAGGCTCACAAACCTAGAAAGGACCCAGAGGGCATTAGGAGGACTCAATAGCTGGCCTCCCTTGTCCTCCATGACACCCGAAGGAATCCCAGGCAGACCAACAGGATACAAGCATCTTGGTGCCTGCATGCTGGACAGACCATTTGGAGACACATCCTGGTGCCTGACCACTGGGCAGGCTACTTGGGGACATGTTTTAACGCTGGTGAGTATACGGCTACATGAGTATTTGTGTGCACCAGTAAAATCAGTATGGCTCCACTTTTCCTTCTCCCCTTGTATAACGAGTCGGCATTGAGATTTGCTATGTTGTTGTTACAACACTGGAACATAAGATTTCCCACACAACCTTCCTGATGGCATTTCCTAAGCTGAGTGTTTGTAACTTCAATATCCAGGAAAGTCCTTCAACGCATTTCTGGACTATTCATCTTTTATTTCTCGCAAAGGGAGAAGGGGTATTTGGACAGTGCAGTTCTCATGTTAGTCCCAGCCAAGGGCATTTCAAGCTGTACGACACAGGAGCACTCAGCTGACCGCACAGCCCTGCGCTAAGACTACAGCCACATCTGCCACCGCACACACTTGCTGCTCCCTCTCCAAGCGCTGCTGTTGGCCCAGCTGCTGCTCAGAGTACCGCTGAAACCCAGCACCTTGGGATGGGGATCCGCTGCTGTGTAAATGTGTCTCCGGTGCTGGGCAGACATAAGCGGTGCACTGAAACGGGACAGCTCAGGTTGACAGCGGTGTAGCTGCAAAAGCAGGGTGGCTCTGCACAGAGCAGCCGTGCAGATGACCTCAGCCGCACACCGCTGCGCCTGTGCCATCACCTGCACACATGGCAGGGAGCTTACAGCTCCTCCACGTACATCTCCATGAACCCCACACGTCTCGCTAGGGACTGCAGTTCAGACAGAGCTTTAGGTTACCCTGACCATCGCAGGGAGGAGTGACAAACACCGGCTACAGAACCAGGCACTGAGGGGAAAACAACTCCAGATAACTGCAGTTGATTTTGCTCTGCCTGTGACAATTTTGGGGTACAGAACAGTCAGAATGCAGCTCCTGAAAGAAACCACTGAAGAGACAAGTACTTTGTTTATAAGCTGTAAAAAGTGATTTTACCTGATTCTTCTGTTTCTTTCATCTCTGATGGATCTTCTATTTCTTCATCAGACATTTCCATTTCCTCCTCTCTTCGAATACCCATTAGTTCATCATTATGAATGTTACGAATTTCCTAAGGTTCAGAAAGTAGAGGAGTTTTTTAAATACAGATTACAAGGAACAGATTGGTTGGATAAAAAGATGCTGAAATCTAAGTCTGCAAAATGCAACTCCATATTGCAATAAAGGGGAAATGATAAAAAAACAAATTAGGCACAGACAGATCAAGGACAACATCTAGCATGAGTCAATCTGTCAACGCTACTGGTATTACTAACTCTTCCATCTCCCTTCTACTCTTTGCCCCAGGGCAGGCACCTAGCCTTCCCCACAGTGTAGTTTCTCAGTGAACCCTCTCCCCGCATCTGCCCTGCTTGATGTCCACACACCTCTCCTGCATTCAGCGCTGGCCAACCTCGTAACCTCCACTGAGTCACTGCCTCATGTCTTCTTGCTTGCAGCACACATCTAGATCAGTAACGCCCTGCCGCCACGAACTGCTATCAGTGCTTTCCCCTGCCCCGCACAGCCAAGGGTTGTGCCACTCTTGCCCATCCCCGATGCCATTCTGCCCTGCCTCTTCCCTGCTGGGCTCCTACCCCACGCTCTCCTGCTCAGCACCTGTGACAGATGCCCCCACTCTGACCGAGTGAGCAGTACTTTGGGTCAGCCATCACCGACAAGTATACCTGACCGAAGCCAGCCCTGCTGTGCAAACCGTGAGAAATTGTGCTAGGCCGTATCTTCTCAGGAGCTAACAGTACCAGCCCGAGCTGGGACTAGACCAAACTAAAACCGCTACAGCTGCACACCTGCGCATACACCAAAGGGGGGTTTGACTGCGAGTCCATCAGTTGACGTCTGCAGCCCCCCCGAGCCCACTGAGTTCTCCTGTACGGCAGCAGGCTGCACTGCGGTGATCTCCCTTGGGCAGGGACGCCTCTCAAGGTTACTCCTCAAGGCTGAGAGACCCTTTACCCGGCATCTGATATCTATAACGAGGTAAGAGACATTTTACATTACGCCTAAAAGTATATCGTATGCTAGCAATATTTTTTTTTTATATATTTATCTATCTCTCCAGCTATAGCTTCATTATTAGAAGTGTAGTAAGTAGTAGAGTGTTTGACCGCCATCTAATCACAGTCAAATCACCGTCAGTCAAATCATCACTGTCAAATCACTGTTTAATTACCATTCAATTATTGCTTAATCACCATTTGATTACCATTTAATTATCATTCAATCATCAATTATCATTTAATCATTATTTAATCATCAATAAAACCCTGTTAGTTAACCCCACAACGATGACTTCTCTTAATAATTCACCTGTGACAGCTCCTCCACCAGTGATGTCCCCTCCTGACACACAGAGCCCAGCTGCTAGCTGACACACCTCCCCGGCATTTCTTTCTCCTGCCATACAACATATCCCGCACCTTCCAAGCGCTGACCTACACAACGCCCGGTACTATCTCGCCATGTACCTCTCTTGCCCTGCTGCAGCATGACCGTGCTGCCCACTCCGTTCCTCCCTGCTCCATGCCTCCTCCCTGCAGCTGCACGGCTACAACAACAAAACCTACCTGAGACAGAGGTCATGCCATAGAAGCAGGAATTGCAAGTACACAGAGAGAGGCCAGAGACTGCCCAGCCACCTCCTGACCCTTATCAATCCTGGTGCACTTTGAAGCTTCTCTCCCCTCTTCCCCTGTACCAACCACCGGTGCTCAGCCTGCACCACAGTGACTCTCCCTCCGGCTGCTGGGATCCTCTCCACTCTCTGTCACAGCCTTGGTCCACATTAGGGATCAGAAAGGAACAGAGATGCTACCTCCTACACTGGTCCCTGAGCCGCCCCAGCTCCTGCTTGTGTGTGTCCTTTCTGCTCCATTCACCTTGTCCAGGCAGAGCCAGCCAACCCCACCTGCTCCTCCGGACAGGAACCCCTGCTCCGTCCTCTGCTCCAGCCAACTCACACCGGGCAGAGACAGAGCTCTGCACAGACACGCATCAGCCCGTTTGCAAGGCAAGGGAACACCTAGTTCAGCCTCTCCATCCCCTCTGCAGAGCAGGACAAGCAACATTCAGAAAACAACAGTCAGTTATTCAAAGAGATGGAGATGTCAAGAATACTTACTAGAGGCTAGCACAGGCGGCCAAGTGTCCCTACCTGATGTCAATTTACCACAACTTCACTTGGAATTCACACCCCAGAAACAGCCATAGGAGAAAAGGTATAGAAGACTTGCTTATGAAATAAAATTAATGTCCAGCTCTTTGTAGATTTTACTCTAATGGCCTGAAACTCTCAAAAACTATGCTTGCCAGCACCGAGCACGCATCCACCAAGAGCAGCCAACAGGGAAAACGACCATGCTTTCAGCGTGGATGAATGGACACCTTGGGGACAGCAATGGGGAAAGGGCAAGAACAAGGCAGATCCAAGCGCGATGGGCAGCGCTGGCTACACTTCCAAAGCAACTGCTGCCTGCCCTAGAGACCACCCATAAAATGGCAGCTGGGTTGAAGATCAGAGGAAAATCTTCCCACTGTCTTTAACTGACTCTGCTCAACAGCTGAAAGCCTAAAGTGGCCTTGAAGCTGGAGAAGGCTGTGCAGAGCACAGCACGCAGCGGGGCCAGGCTTGGCTGGGCTGCACAGCAGGCTATGCCATGGGCCACCAGCACCCTGACTGCGCCCAAGGGGGAGCCCTGGATGGGAAAGGAAAAAGCATCAGAGAAGCCAAATACCTGAGTGAGGCCCTTCCTAGGCAAGGGAATATGCTGGCTGGTAGCTATCGTAGCATGGTGGTTCACCAGGTCTCAAGCTTCCATGGCTTATTAATGAGCTGCCTGCAGCTACAGGACCTGCTGGCACTGCCTGGGAAAGCCACCTTAGGTCACCATCAATAAAAATAAAACCCTGGCCTAGCCTAATGACTCCCCAACGTATACCTATTCCCTGAGCTGCCCGCCAGGCTTTCCTCCGATGCGGTGATCCACAGGATTAAATTCTGCCAAAAGCTGTACCAAGAAGATGCATCTTGTGGGTCCACGGTCCTTTAAGAGAAGACCCTAAGCTGGGGGAGACCAGCAGGCTGAGCCCAGCAGCAAGTACTCCTTGGAAGAGGCCTCACCAGTGGTCTCTCAGCCTCTTCCCACCGGGAGAACTTACCTTGGAACAAAAGACAGCTCCAAATGGAGAGAGTGCTCCCACCCCAGTCATAGTAAGCAATCTCAGTAAGCAGGAAAGAACAGGAGCACTAGGGCTCAAAGTAGAGGCATAATCTGAATCAGACTCTCCACCTGGCTTCTCAGGTATAAAACGAAACGTTAGCTCTTCCTTTAGCTACTACGAAATGTTTGACTCAGTGGGATTTGGAAAGAAAGTCCCAGAAGTGCAGTCTCATGGGGAGATCACAGCTGGAAACTTCCCAGGAAAACACAGTCATTTAGAGTTTTCCAACATTGTGGAGGATCAATCATCTGCTTTTTACCAGAAGGTCACTGGCTGGGTATTATCCAACTCTACACATTTTTCTCAGGTCGCAGCTACGTGGGAAGGTGGCCTGCAAATACCCAACCTAGTGGTGATCACGGATCACCAGCCTGTCAACTTTGCCCAGATTTACTTTTGATGTTAAATAATCTTAAAGGTGAAAGATGACTTCTGGCTCTGCTGGGATAGACTTGTTTTCCAAGTTTGCAATAAAGGAACTCGATACCTAAGAAAAACACTTAACCACAGGAAGACTTATGCTAGAGGGAAGGGATGCCAACCAGAGGGACATGGACAGGCTGGAGGAGTGCGCCCATGTGAACCCTCATGAGGTTCAACAAGGCCAAGTGCAAGGTCCTCCACCTGGGTTGGGGCAACCCCTGGTATCAATACAGGCTGGGGGATGAATGGGGTGAGAGCAGCCCTGGGGAGAAGGACTTGGGGGTACTGGTGGGTGAAAAACTGGACATGAGCCCGCAATGAGCACTGCATCCAGCTCTGGTGTCCCCAGCACAAGGAGGACATGGACCTGTCAGAGCAGGTCCTGAAGAGGCCACAGATCTGGAGAGAGAGAGCCGGAACCCCTCTGCTAGGAAGAAAGGCTGAAAGAGTTGGGGTTGTTCATCCTGGAGCAGGCTCCAGGGAGACCTTATTGCAGCCTTTCAGTATATAACATGCAGAGAGGATAGTGTGTCACTAAATTTGTACTCCCCATGATGGCCTTTATATATATAATATATATTTCTTTTTTTACAAGAAAGACAGAGAGGGACTTTTTACCAAGGCCTGTAGTGACAGGGCAATGATTTTAAACTAAAAGCGGGCAGGTTTAGACTGGGCATAAGGAAGAAATGTTTTTCAATGCGGGTGGTGAGACACTGGAGCAGGTTGCCCGGAGAAGCTGTGGATGCCCCATCCCTGGAAGTGTTCAAGGTCAGGTTGGATGGGGCTTTGCACAAGCTCACCTAGTGACAGATGTCCCTGCCCGTGGCAGGAGGGGTGGACTAGACGGTCTTCACAAGTCCCTCCCAGCCCAAACCCTTCTGTGATTCTGTGGTTCTATGCATAAGCAGTCTGGAAGGCAAATCTTGTAAGAAGCCATATGAAAGTTCCTAACAGAAATAACCTAACAGAACCAAACAGAAAACTTTGTCTGCAAAGCAGAAACATGATAAAGTTCAATGTTCTTTATTACTATATCATGAAGGTTAAGAAGGCAAAGCCCATATAGCTCTTATACCTCTTTCTCTATAGAAAGAAGAATGATACATGTACAATCTCTTTCCAGAAAAGCAATTTCTCCTGTCTATAAATCAAGTTCTCATCTCAAATCTGTCATTTATACCTTTGCAGATGAGATCTATGGAGAGAAGCTTAATCAGCTACTTGATGCACTTTTTTCTGTTGGTTAATGTTACACATACATTGGAATATCAATGTGTCACCAGTTCATTAAAGATTAATGTTGACGTACACTAGAAAATAAGGATAATGTACATCACGAGCGTTTTGCACTTACACCCAAGAGTGCTGGATTAAGTACCGTTTCACAAAAAGCAACCCTGTAAGATCCCTCCTATATGAAAGTATATAGTGATCTGCTTCTTTCATTTCCATGCCCTGGCTGAGACAATCCCATGTCTTTCACAGAAACTAACATCCCTCAGAGAGTAACAGGTTTCTTTTTAGACACTATTACAGGCTCAGTTAAAAAAAGATGGTATTTTAACACAGTTAAGACTAACAACCCAGACTAATGTTTTCAGAGGTGATTTAAGCAAGCCTTTTCTGTTTCACACTGGGACAAGACCAGTGGGATCCACGTGGGTCTGAGACATGGTGCCTAGCACTGCATGAGGAAACGGTGATAACTTACGAAACACCTCCGGAGCTATCGCAAGTGATGCTCTGTGAGCTTGGTGTTCTTGCAGAGAGTCGTAGCTACCTAATGAAATCACTAAACTCATTTAACACTGTTATTTTTCAATACAAATGTATTGGAAATTGAGTATTTTAAAATATTTGTGTGCCATTTCTTCCCTGTTCTGAGCAGTCAGGAAAGATTTAACACTGTTATTTTTCAATACAAATGTATTGGAAATTGAGTATTTTAAACTCCACCACTTCCCTGGGCAGCCTGTTCTGAGCATTGTCAGGAAAGAAGCGATGATGAAAGTAATTTCTTCCAGACACATCAGAATACTACACGTGGCACTGATGTGCTGCACAGGCAACTTTAGTATAGCTTAGCCTTCAAATCCCTAATAGAAATCAGTGTACATGCCTGATGGACTGGTACACTGCCAGGATTTGGGTAGAATATATGTGCTCTCCAGCTTGGGGCTCTACTTTTGAGACAGACACCTAAATATTGCAGAAGAGAGATTTGAGAAGGAGTAGCTGAACGGGATTTCAGCATCGTACTGAAAGAGTAACTGAACAAGATGCTGTGGTTGAAAGCTAACCTTGCTCTTTATTTGCTACTCTATGGCTTGCATATTAGAGTCCTTTTTCCTAGGAATAAACAAGCACTTCAGAACACCCTTGTCTTTGATCGCTGCCTTCACCTGGGTGGGTGTCATGAAACATCTCCAAACTTTCAGCTCTACCTAATCTACACAGACAGACTCCTGCAGGATGGCTGTGGGCTGGAAGTACTGAGTGCACTCCACAACTGGGAGCCAAAAAACTGGTCTTCCAGAGAATTACTGGGCAACATGAGGCAAACACTTCTTTACTCGGTGCCCCATTCTCAGGACGGTACATTCACTACTGGCTGCACAGGGCTCTGGAAAGCCACACGACGAGGTCCAGCAGTCAGCAAACCTTTGCCTTCCACGTAAGGGCGCTGAAACAAAGGAAAATGAAAATCCAAAGTTCTCAGGCAGAGTAGGATTTCTCACCCAAACCTGACTAATCAGCAGTGTGTGCAGACAAGACCCTTTCGGCTGTTTACACATCCATCATGGGAACACTTAGACAGCGGTGCCAAACACCCAACTCCTTTCCAGCCCCTCAGCCACAGCTGCCATCTTACACATCCAGATTGATATTCCCAGCATGGCTTTGCTGAACGCTGGCAACCCACGGGGCTGGAAACCTTCTTAAGGTTATGCTGAGATGAGAAAGCATCTGCTTTGCCTTATTTCTGACACATAAATGACAAGATCAGCCCTGAACTGTTAGTGTTTCTGCAGTGAATAAAGAATATTTCCCAACACAGCAGTGTCTCTCTGGATTAGGATAAAAGGCAGGTATTTTTCATAGCAGTTCTTTTCTACACTTCAGATCTGGGTCCTACTACTTCGAAGAAGTCTTTATTGTCAGTGGTAAAAACTGATTCAAGCTCCACCCTACTTTAAAAGCTTAATGAGCAAGAAAAATACAATTTCTTGCTCTTTCCTTCAAAACTACTCATACCCCAGGGTGACAATACTTCTGTTACCACTTTGAGCATTAACCTTTCTAGGGAAGGGACATGGAAGTGAGACTCCAGGGTAGATGAGCTCTGACTAGGAGACCCACCACGGGGCTCTTCCGCCACTCTTAGCTGTGCTCCTGGGAACGTGGAGGGCTACCATCTCCTCCCTCCTTCCTCAGGCCAGACAAACATCAAGATGGGCTCTGCTGCCAGATGCAGCCAAGTAACGTGACATCCTACTATGCAGGTGACAGAAGGCAGCACGTATTTCATCAAGACTCCAGGACAAACATCTCCCAAAACCATCACTTTCCCAAGAGACAGCCTTTCTTTACCTTCGCTTTATTTTTTCTGACATTGTGCCTGACTCCAGTAAAATTTGGTAAGACCAGATAAGGGACTGAGAACTATTCTCCCTCTTGCAGGAAGAGCAGTTGGAGTGACATGCCTTCTTCCATCAACCCCATCCTTGTCACCGCCTTTAAATCCTGTATTTCACTAGCAATGTTGCTGCATGGGATAAATACACAAATATGAGAACATCCTCCCTCAAGTTTTTCAGACTGTCCAGCTGCAATTATTTCCACCTCTCACGTCTGTCAATAAAAATGTGATAAAACAGATCTCTGATGATGCTTAGGGTTTTGGTTTTTTTTTTTTTTTTAACATCTATCTAGAAATCCCTCTTGCTTTAACATTAAAAACAGCAGAAAATAGATCAGTAATTATTATTACTGTGCACAACTTCAATCAGCATACAGATCTCAAGGTATTGCTACTAGCAACATAAATACCAAGAGAAAATTTATTACCTGTAACACAAGAGACGACTGAGTAATTCCCATCTTACACTGCGAATTAAGGTGTTGTTATCCACGCGAGCATTGTGCAAACTTAACATCAATATCCTGACAAGAAAGAGACTGTGCTGGAGGATCTAACACAATAAAAAATTACCAACCTCTGCTTGTTTGCACCACACGCTGATGTTCTTACGCTGAGCTTTCGTGAAATGGTCCCAAGCCTTTTGTTTGGAGGCAGAATGGTACACGGCCACTATTTGCTCGACTGTAGTATCAAATCAGCAGTCAAATCAGGCCAGAATATCATCCAGAGAGGGCGAACAAGAGGAGTAAAGGAGTAAAAAAGTGGAATCAGGCAGGTGGTTTGGCTAACCTTTTCTTATAACACTGTACTGTGCTGAAGCTATGCTCAGGAAAGGGACTCTGTGCCTGGAAAGAAAAGCGTGGACTTCACCAGGCCAGTGTCAAATGCTCACAGAGTAATGATCAACTGGGAAAACAGCATCTGCTCTCAACGGGGAAAAAAGGAAGGCACATGCTGCGCTGAAAAATATTCAAATACGCCGCGCAACGCTGCTTATGAGTGTAACAAGTAGACCCAGGTAGCACTCGCTCTCTAAAATGGGATGATTAAGTACAACTGTAAAAGCTGGCACTTTGGATGTTCTGCCCGGTGGGTGCGGTCCCAAAGAACAGTGCCACAGCCCGAGCAGGACCGCATCCCGCCCGTGCATGCTACAGAAAAAGGATTCTGGCGTCAGCCATCAACTTTTTTTGTTCCTGAGGTTTATTCCTTCTATTTCTCTAGAAAATTTGCAGAGGTTTTTGGAAATACAAAGTGCCTCTCCTTGGATGAGAACTCACCCAAGAGCAGAAGGCACATCTACCTGATTTTTTTTTTTTTTTTACGTTTGTGATGTTGTAGTAGGCATAATTCTTACAAAATAAAATCAGCTCTCTGCTACTTAGATTAACCTAAGAGTGGCTGAGATATCAGTGGGTGTTTTATAGAGCAGAGTTGCATGCTACTGTCTATTACTACTTACTCTGCAGTGCTTACTGCATTTCCCTCTGGACCGTGCGCCCATATTTTTTACCATGAACAGAATTTTAAAAAATTTTTTTTTTTAAAAATCAAGTATCAAACAAGTAACAGCCAAAGTTATTGAATATAAAATCAAAAGTTAAGAATATTCACAACCTAGCCAAGGGGCTCAAGGAGACTTAGTACAATTGTGTAGAAGGTACTCTGAAAGGTACTCTAAAAAAAAGTAAAAAAAAAAATATTCAGACTTACTAAAGAACGGATGTGTAAGAGGCAATGAATGGTTTGAGGAACTGTTAAAAATCACATCTTGGAACTAATATAGCCCATGCCTCTTCCTTGATTTCATGATTTAATAAAGTACTGGGATTTGAAAGACCCAGGTTTGAAACGCTGTTCTGCAACAAGTTTTCAGTTGCGACTGAGAACAGGGTGTTGGGAACACTCTGCTGCATCCTACCTTTGGCGAATAAATCCTGTACGCTTCGCTGAGGCACCAGATTACCAGGAACTTACCTTGTCTGTGCACAGAAGTGGAGTTGAAAAGATGACAGAACTACTAATAGACTATAATTAAAAGAGGAACAAAATTAAGAATTCATTCTCTCCTCCCCCCAGATGTGGACTCTTACTCCAATAAAAAGTACCACAAGAAACTTTTGCCAAGTTAATGATATATACTTATAAATTAACTGTAGCTGCACAGAAGCGATTGCTACTTCTTTTCCTGGAGCCCTTTTAGTGTGGCCTCTCCAGACTCTAGAAATTAAGCGTCTTCCCTACAACAACAGACAACCAGCATTCAGTGCGGAAACACTACTCACACTGAACCAGAATCCCTGAGAGAGCAAGTTTGAATTTCTCTTTAGCTTCTTCCATCTCTTTCTCGTGAGCTGCCTTCTCGTTCACTAGTCTGCGAATGTGGCTGTTGGCCGACTGGATCATGGAATAGAAGTTGTTGGCAGTCCTCCGGTTCACTTCTCCACGCTCTATCCAGGTCAGCAAGGTCTGGATGGCTTCTAAGAACTTTGTGTCATCTGCAGCAAGAAAGGACACCTTTACACCACAGAAGTACAGGGTCACTTGCGCAGCTTTTAGATCCTTTCCCTGGCACTGCCGAACTGCTCTCTTTCAAAGGTCAGCTTACTTCAGGCGGCTAATCACAATTCTTGAAAGCACGGTATTATCTGAATACAAGGCTATACAAAGGAAGGCAAGTCTAACATCAAGTTGATGGAGCAAACAATCTGTTGAGGTGCAACAAGAGGAGGACCAACTTCTAGAAACCTACTGGAAAACTTCATATGCCTATTCAGATGTACACTTTCATGAAAGAAGATATCCTCCAGCTCCAAAATAATCAGGCCACACATGGGTCTTAGGCTTCAAAGAAGGTCTTAGGACTTACACCAGTCCTTTTAACATGAATAAAAATGCTTTGGAAGAAACTGTTGTACTCGAGTATGGGTTTGCTTTTACAAAAAGACAAACAATTCTGAAAAAGAGATGGCTAGGAGAGCTGCTGTGTGCAGGCTGAGGGCTCAGTCTGAACGGGCTCTGCAAGGTCTAGATGACACCATCATTTCAGTTCAGCAAGACGACCACTGAAGAATACAAATCTCTGTCCCAGCATCTGCACAGAAGGGTGGCCGTGGCCTGCAGAACCACTTACCTTTCAGTTTCTCAGCGACAACGCTGCACTCATGGTCGGAGTAATGGACGACAGGAGGTGGGGAGGGCGGGCGGAAGCGCTCCTCTTCCAGCCTCCTGCGATGGCGCTCCTCTCTCGCCAGCATCCGCTGCTTACATTCCCACTCGTACAGATCGTCCCGAGCCTGAGCAAAATCCACATGCAGGCGCCCAGTATCCTTCTTGTCAGTGCTGGAGCCCAGCCTGATGCGATAGCCTGGCAGTGATGACAACAGTGTTCAGACAGGACAGGTGACTTACCTTAGACTCCAACCACCCACCAGTGCCCATCTCTCATTCCTACAGAGCCAGAAAGCCCCTGAACAGAAGAGTTTACTGAAGAGTTTAGTGCACAGAGAGCGATGCTGGAGAAGGAAACATTGTTAGGGGGTTTGCTGCTATCTGCCTGTGTTTTGCACATGCTAGGCAAGATCCTTCATGGGCTGTTCCTCCTCTAAACACTAGCAGGTACTGGGTCTCGAGTAGCAACTGTAATTGTACACAACCTCTTGGGCTGTGGGACTAAGCCCAGCTGTTCACATGGGGAAAGGCAGAACTGCCTTGGATCCCTGCTTTCGCAAACTTCAGAAGTTGGGGATGGGAAGGGGGGAATGAGAGGTGAGACACGGCAAAGAGGGCAGCAGATGGATGGCGGTAATCTTTGGAACAGCCCCCATCATCCAGTGGGAGCGGGAATAAGATCAGCAGACGTGCACGTCCACTGTGTGGGAACTCTCACCAGCACGGTTTGCAGGACTCCTTTTCTGGAGTTTCACATCAAACATGATAGAAGGCTCTCCTCTGTGATTAAGAAAAGCACAGGTGGGATGTATGGAAGAAATCTGAACTACAGAGAGACTTTGTATAAAGAATAAACCCAGAAACAACGCTTACGTGTGGAGGACACTGATGACTGTGCACATGACCATGGCTTTGGGCAGGAGGAACTATAAGCAGAGAACGCCTGAAGCTAAAAAGGCTGGTTTGGCTATGTAGAAGGGGTAACCGCAAAGAGATACTGCTCTTACTAATGGGGCATTGCAAGTTTAACTCAATTCAACAGTCTCTGGAATGAGACGCAATGCTTACAATCAGTCACAACGGACTACAGAAAAGTTTCCATTATTTTAAACAGCAAAGAGCATTTCCCTCGCTTATCTTGACAATCTCATCTCTCTGGAGAGAGTACGGGCTTTGGAGGCAGTACGCTGATTTGTTAATATACTGAAAGAATGAATTTGGAAGAGATTTTAGCACGGAAATAGAAAGTATTACTGTATTTTTCTAGAGTGGTAAAGAGTCAGGTGGAAAGCCCAGGCTGCTCAGGACAGATGTAACCAGCACAGCTTGGCTGGAAACGCACAATCTGCCAGCCACGCAGTCTGCAAACACCAACCACGAAGTCTCTGTCCTCCATGAAACAAACCTCTTAAAACCCTATGGATGCAGAACAGGGGCTCCCTAGGCAAAAGGAGCCCAGGTGTTTCAGCTCTGATGACTAACAGGGAAAAAAATATTGATGAAAGTTAAGCACACCATCCGATTAACAAGCAATTGAGAGCAACTGCAAGTTTTTATAGGACCCTTAAGCATTATCTACAGAATCAGCTGGACATTTATCCAGGTAAGATGGGGATGGACTCTGATTGTACCTCATCCCAATATTTGTAGAGGTTTGCAGTACCCAAGGTAACAAAGCATTGCTATCTTTCCTATCAGGAGCTTTTTTCATATATTTAAGCAGAAATGCAATAGCAGCAGAAAAAGAGGTGAACTGACACAACATTAGACCAATCTTCCAATTGCAACAAAGCCTACCATTATAACTATAAAGAAGTCATTACATCTCTGTCCCAGAATTTTAAGCTGCCATCTGAGACAGAAATACACCTACCAGAAAGATAAAGTGCCTTGTCCACCATGAACTCCTCAGCAAAGCGGATATGACAGAAATTCTTCTTACTCTTTCGAATAGCTATGACTTCCCCACACTGTTCAAACACTTCCATAATGATCTGCTCGGTTCCGTTTTCCGGCAGTCCTCCAACAAACACCGTCTTACACCCTGGGGGCCTCTCTCTTGTTGCTGGAGGGGGAAGATCTGAAGAGAGCAAGAAAGAGAAAGCAGACCAGGTTAGTTTTTGGGTTGTCAGCACACGTTTCTTTCATCTGCCCACCTCTCCTGAGAGACGACCATACCTTCCTAGCTTCCTTCAAACGTACACCTAGCTATGCTGCATTCAACTTTACCAAGCAGTAGATCTAGAGCACTGCTGAGGTGTTATACGAGAATAAGCACATTTGCCAGCCTGTTTCCAAACAAAGGATCTCAGGAGCCTGAAGCCCTCTAAACACTCTCCCTAGCGCAAGCAAAGGCTCACTGAGCTCCTGTTGCAGAACATGAGCAGCACCAGGACCTCAGAACTTTATCATGGGAGGTGCTATACAGCTGTGCTATACAAGCACAGCTTAAAGGACTGTCCTAGAGTAAAGAATACGTAGAAAACGTATACAGAGGATCCCACAGGGTAAAAAGCTATACAGCAGTCTGTAAAGGGTGGAAGAGTATTAACGTTAAGGGAAGGTCACAAACCAAATTTAGACTAAAAAGATAGTACAGAAGGAAGAGATGAAGGAAATGGGTATAGCCAAGAGGTGTAGAAGGAATTAATGGTTTTTTCCACCTGTATGGCTAAAATGAACCACAGAACGTAAAAGCAGGCTGAAAGTCAAGTGTAGTTTGCCAGCAGCAGGTTGCCGAGTACGCTCACTTACCCACCTGCAACACTGCAGCACACAAAAGAGACTGCGTGAGACTGCTGTGACTTGGAGAAGTGTTTCTCCAGCACCGAACTCATTTCCATGCTCAGGTGCCCACCTGGCAAGTGCAGTGAGACCCTCCCAACTCAGTACGTGAAGGCTGAGAAGGATTATGCGCTTGTTACCTAGTGTTTCTTAATATCCGGAAAATACTAAATGAATTTCAGCGCTGGGATCCATCGCCCCTGTTTCAGTTCACAGAATTACACTACTTACATATTTATTTAACAAAATAGTTGTATTACATTCTTTTAATTCTTTGGCATATTTCCAGCAAAGTTCTTCCAAAAGCAATTATTAGGATTATTTTCTTTTTGTTTGGAAATGGCTCCTTTTGGTTCCCACATCAAGCCTGACCACTGACTTGCTACAGCCTTACAAAACAACAGCCTTAACCTTCTTTTCTGTAAAACCCAGTACTTCTGCGCCAACGGTTCCTTTTAACGTCCTGCTCTTACTTCACAAGAACAGAAGCTGCAAGAGAGCGCCCGTGCTCTTACTTCACAAGAACAGAAGCTGCAGAGCGCCCAGCCAGGAGCCAGGAGCTCGCCCAGTCCAGTACCAGCTTGTAGCAAGGGCCTCCAGGAAGGACTCATAAATTCTGCGAGACGCTGAGGTTCTCCTCTCAGGATAACACTGACCACAACTGCTAGGTTTTCCCTGAAAACCTGAAATCCAAGTTTAATCCCCTTTCCAGTACACCTTCATAACCTTACCAAACATTCCCTCTGTCTATTTTATACCAATTTTTCTTGGAAACTTCCTAAATTACCAGCCCTGATCACATCTCAACAGCAATCTCCACAGTCTAACATTTGTATCGAACACAGTTTTGCACAGACTGTGTCTCAGATCAAAATATATATGTTGGGTCTGTCATAAGTACATGAAACACAAGGTAGCAGCTGTAACAGAGAGTGCTGAACCCACACTATCTGCATTTTGCAAAAAATATGTTTTTAAGTCTTTAGCAAAATAATGGCAATAGGAGTTCTTTTAAAATTTTCTGCTAGACTGGCTCAGAGGAAGAGAAATTTCCCCCCTGGCAAATATCCCTGACAGATATTTGTGAGGAATTAACATTTCAGACTGCATCCGTTCGCAAGGCCACACACTAAAGGAGGGATTAAAGCAGCAGGAGAACCAGAAGAGGGCAAAAATCCCAGGGAAACAGGACTGAGCACGTCTCACGCAGCCGAGAATAGAAACGCACGGGTCTGGATGAAGTCAAGAGCCAGTTTGTTACAAGAAGGGGAGGGAAAGGTCTTCAAAGCAGGTAAACCATCACTGGGAGCAATCCGCAGCACCACGAAATGCTAGAGGCCCTGATGGATGAGAAAGGGAGAGTATGGAGAGTACAAACACAGGAGAAGGGGAGCAGGAGGAGACACGCATGCAGGAGCACCCTGGTGGGAGCTCAGTCGACTCCGCGTACGCAGACCTTAGGCTGAAAAACCACTGTGAGCATGGCTATAAGAAATCTGGGAGGAACACGTGCCTCAAAAGCAGTGTCTGAGTGTTTCTGTGACAGTTACTTGTTTGCCAGCATGAAGAGATGCACTATTTTGTTACACGTCCGGAGGCCAGGAAGGGACTAATAGTGCATCTTCCTTCTAACACAGCATTTGACATTCTTGAACTGGCTCGTCAACGAGTATTTAATTTAAAAAAAAACAAAAACAAAAACAACCAAGCAAAAAAAACCAACCCAAAAAACAAACAAACAAAAAAAAACAACCCCAAAAAGAACCCCAACCCAAAACTGCTTCCAGGACAGCGAGACAGGTTTTCTTCTGGGGGTGGTGAACTAAGAGATTATTCATCAGAGTGGGCATTGCAAGCGTTTTATTTAAAATGCTGGGCTGAGGAGCACCACAGACTCCCACTGCTGGGAGCCCATCAGGCTCGGGTGCCATCTGCTGGCACCTTCTTCTGAATTATATATAGACACGCAGTTACAAACATCTACCGCAACTTCTCTGCATAACGAAAGCGTCTTATTTCCAGTGAAAAGCACTGCTTCTGAAAGAATTAAGTCCTTGTTTTTCCATTGGTAATTCCAGACTGTCCTGTGCTGACACGGACCCACAGACTTCTGCAGGGCCCCGACCCGCGGCTGGGCCGTGCAGGCACTGCAGGGAGAAGATGCCCGAGACTGCACTCACGCTCCTACCTTCCCCAGTTTGTAATTTCTGTCGATTTTATACTTCAGAATTTATTGTTAATGCTTTATGGGGTGGAACGCTTCTCACCCTCTGCGTGTCTGGCAGTAAGCACAGCTCACGGGATCTGACTTATTCTTCTTCTCTGAAGGTAACAAGCCAAGCAATGCCCTGTTTGGAGGCAGAGCTCTGGCCAGTAGCACACAGAGGTCTCAGGAACACCAAGACCAGGGGCGTGATTGCTGCCAAGTTGCGTATATTAATCTGAGACCGGCTGCCAGGCTCTGCAACATGCTGCAGAGAGCAGATGAAGGGACCATGACTCTGTGCAGCTCCTGCTGATCCCACTAAGTGTGAACCAAGTCAGGGGTGCCCTGCTCCATTTGCCGGGGGACAAACAGCCCATTAAAAGTTGTTAACTCATTTCCTGAGGCTGGCAGGCAAGTAAATATCTTGTGGTGAGAAATCCAGTCTCATGACAAGCACAGTGAGGCAGAGATGTGTTAGTGGGTGGAGTATCTTTCCTATTTTCTTCATATAGAAAACTGACAGACTTGCCCTCTCTCCCTGTACCAGCACCTCCCTCTACTCAAATCAGTCAGTCTAGGGGAGTGATGAGTGAAGCAAGATGAGCCCACGTCACACTGATAACACTGTACTAGAGCTACAGCCTCTGTTCCCACCAAGTCGGTTACGAAACCAGTCCCTGCAGCTTGAGGACATCAACTTTGCAGACATGAGCTTTGCCAACAGCATGTACAGGCCCCTGCAAGCCTGTACATTACTAAATCTTGATTTTGCCAAGAATTCTGCCCTTGCTCAACCTTCGACAGCCTCCCACTGCCACTGGCCTGCTCAGAGTAGCAATACAGCGTTACAGTGCCACAGCCCAACACCCTGCTCTAAGGAGAACATGTTGGGTCATGGGCCCTTTGGTCTTCCAAGTCGAACGCGATTACTTACCGTACTGCAGACGGTCATGTAACAAGGAGCGAGCAAGGCCCCAGCTAGTCTGGAGATCACAGCAAAATAAACTATCCCCATGGAGTTCGTATGTTCTTCCCACTGGGGAGGCAGACTTGACCACTGCTGCAATTAATACAGTTAGGGGGTTAAGGCACACGTTTGCCTAATGTGCCCTTCACAAGCACAGCCTTGTCCTGCCAGCCTCCCAGGTGGACAACACGGAACGTACCAAACCTTGCCCCACATATAACAGGATATCGAAGGTCCCTCCTAAATCTGTAAAGCACAAAGAGCCAGGGAAGCCCGGCTGGTCAGCCATGGTAGCATTGACCAGACATGATGTGGACCCAACACCTAACTTGTTGCAAGCTGCGTATTATCCACTCTGAGAACAGCTTGCACAGTTCATGTTTTTCATGATACATACAACAGAGGAAAGCATCTTAAAGCCTGCAAGCAGGAAAGCAAGCTCAACAAGAGAAATGTGATTAAGGAAGCACGAAGAAGCAGAAAGAAAGTGGTCTGCTCCATTGTGATGTCCTCCCTCATGCAATAGCCCACTCTCCCCAAAGCAGCATCAGGTGTCCAAGTGATATTTGTTAATATACTGACAAGCTCCAGGCTACAGCCTGGCTGACTGATGGAATAAAAATATTGATCGTTCTTAAGTGGAAGCAGATTGTCTCATGGCCACAACAGTTTGTTACTAATTACACGACCAGGAACTAGCTTCACACCATCATTTAGCAAATCAACTTAGTTCTGTAGTGCAACTGTGCATACTTCAGACTTACCTGCTTCAAGCTACACCCGCACAGAGATCCATACTACCTATGAAAGACATGTCCACGTAGATCATCTATGTAATTTAGGTTATAACTGAGACAATTTTCTAGGTTTCTTAAAAGAAACTAAGGGCTAAGGGATGAAAACAAGTCCATTCAGAAATATGGATTTATCTTGTGTGTAGACGTCTAGAATAGACAAATCATAACCAAATACTGACCTCTCTCTTTCAGCTTTAAAGGGAGTCTGGAAGATTAATCCAGATAGTAAACACGCTGAGGTGGAACACACTTCACCTAATTTTAGATACCTTGAGTGTAGGTTTCCCCACAGGCTAGTCACTCTCTGCTCCCCTTATAATCACTGGAGAGCTGGGCAGCACAACCTGGGGAGATTCATCTTCCTCAAAAGCAGACAACAATATTTCCTCAGATAAACTGCCCCAAACTCTACCAGTTGCTCTCCAGTGATGCCAAAGGGGCCGGAGGCTCCAAATTGAAAGGTCCATGGTGAGGAGAGCCTAGAAAAAGAGGTAAGAGTAAGTCCATCTGGACCATCGCAAGTTCCTTCTGAATGGCCATTCCTGGCAGTAAAATTTGTCAGGATTATCTTGACAAAGATAATGACAAAGTTGGTATGGGCAAAATCATCTCTGCCATGCAAGCACATCACCGGGGAGAAAACACAGGCAGTAAGTGTCAACACAGAATGCTTTAAGAGTCAAAGGGATGACGAATGATTAACTAGGGATGAGAAATTGAATGGATGCTGAGGGATGAAGCTTCTTGTCCAAAGGGCCTGCACAGTTAAAATCCTTAACAGCAAAACTAGCATTAGGATTTTAACAGCAAAACTAGCATTAGGATTTATGCTTCCTTCTTTCTTATCTGTGGAAAATAAGGAAATATTCCTCTAATTTCCTGAGACAGAGCCACTTAGGTCTGAAATCACCTGTTATCTAGACTCTCAGAACGGGAAGATGGAGGTCAAACAGGTCTTCATGCTAACACACACGTACCAAAACATGACAGAACAAAACCAATGGCATTGCAACACTCCCTCAGAGGCATACGGGACTGCGACGATGGGATAAGGCTGAGGTTTCGCCAAGCAACCAGGAGGTATTACCATGGGGGCTGGCACTGATGTCGCACCACTATTCGTTTCTGCAGTTCCCACTGTGGGCCAAAGGTATTAGTGCACTGAGGAGAGAGAGAGACTGAGCCCTTCCAGTCCCAGCTGCTTTCCTTGGGGGTTGCCCTTGAAAAGGTAATATTTAATACTGATTTTCTCCCCCCCCACTTCAGAGAACCAACAGTGATAAGAGGTTCCTAAGCAGTGTCGGCCTGGACAGCCTACCACCTGCAGGGCTCCAGCTGGAGCAGGGCAATGAGCCAGAAGGCAAAGCACTGCCCTCTAAAACAGAGAGGTCTTAGCAGCTTGCCAAGAACAAGCAACCTGTAGACAAGAAACAATCATTTTGTGAAAGTAACCGACCAAATTTAAGATGGTTTTCACATGGCCTTTTCACAAAGGCAGGGTTGACCTCATGAGAAGTTCAGCGCTGTGCCTAGCCAGGGTTAGGGAGGTGAGAAGTTCAGAAAATGCCAGGCTGCGCAAGAGGAGAAAAATGGAGAAACAACCGCACTTGCTTCAGTTAGGAACCTAAACGAGAGTACTTAAACCTGTTAAAGTAGGACATGGAACAAAATTGTTGTTGGAAGAAAAATGGGCAAGCTCCAAATGAAGTGAGGCAAGGGTATGTGCAGGAAGGGCTGAAATTAGTGGTACAGCTTTGTGGTTCAATTGTGAGATATAGTGAAAAAAGAATACCCTGGATAAAATCAGAAATTACTTGGACCACAGAGTGCTTAAGGAGAGGATTTGGATAACACTAGAAATTTTTAAATATTTTTTAATAGTCTAAAAAGACATCGTGCTATGAAGAACTCTGTGACAATGACATCAAATTTCCCAGATAAAAGCTGAAGAACAAATGTATCGATAGCAATATTGCAAATGACAAGCCAATACATTTCATCAGGTAGTTCTTGAGCCAATAAGAAGTGACACTTGAAATCCATGCGGCAGTAGTTTATAAGTATTAAGGACATTAGAGAACAGCTAGCGCTAAAACAAATAATCTTGATGGAGCAACGACAAGCTGATCCACTTTAATTGAAATGAAAAGCTAAAAAAGCAATGTTCTTGTTGTGGGTTTTGTAACTGAAGAGGCCTTTATTTCATAGCAGCAACTTTAAGAAATTAAAGACACTGGTCGAAAAGTTCTAAGGACTTTAATGTAACCGAAGCTTCCAATAAATGAACTAGAACCTGTATGTCAAAGCAAGGAAAAAAAAAGGCTCGCCCTGCAAGCCTAACTGGATGAGTAATCACTCCAAAACAGAAATACACACACAGAGTCTGCAACAAACAGGAAAGGAATTGATTACCATCGAAATGTACACGTTAGAAGCAGGAAGAGTGGGGGCAAAGTAAGATTTGACCAAAAAAAGTAATCAAGATGATCTAGAATCTTTTAATGGAAGTTAATACAAGTATGAAGAAGTCCCTCAGCCAGAAGAATCCCGAAGTCCAAAAAACAAAGAACTGGAACAGACTGGATGCTAAGCAAGTAACCGATACATGTCTCTTCTAACAGCAATAGCTAAGGACATCCTCCAAAGCCAAAAAGTTAGATCTCCTACTTATCTCTATCACATCACGTTTTGTTTTCTAACAGCAATAGCTAAGGACATCCTCCAAAGCCAAAAAGTTAGATCTCCTACTTATCTCTATCACATCTACGTTTTGTTGGCTATTTCATCCCCTTCCTCTTTCCCTGCACAAACCCAGCCAACTGACAGGTAACGATGTTTTTTCCCTCCTCTGGTTTTTATAATAAAAGTGAGGAGAAAGGGTCAGTCAGCTAGTTTGAAGGGGATCCTTGTTTCTTCCTATCGCCTGGTGAGCCCTGACTGTCTGCTTCTTAAAGTTTTCTGTCTTATTTCCAACTGCCTCTACTCTCCTTCCATCACATTCTACAAAACCCAGAGCATGAACTCAGCACGGACCACGCTGGCTGATCCAGCCCCCTTACCTCCGAGAGCTTGCTGTCTTTGAAGCCTTAGATGATACATGCAAGAATCACGCCATGAAGATTAGAGTTCAGATATCCAGGGACTGGAATGCTTTCTTTCCCAGCCCTTATTAATCTAACAACCAAAAAGGCTATTTACTGAAATGGCAAACACTCAGTGACAAGAATAGGCTTTTCCTATTGCTCTGTCACCTGCTTGCCAGCATCTGGTCATAGTGACTCACCCCAGAGCAACGTAATAGCTCTTCTCTCATATATATATATAAAAAAAAGCGTATATCTATATATATCACACACACGTGTTCCTACATAGACAGACAGAAACAGGAGAAAACATAAATAGACAATTACGTGGGTTAGGTGGGAAGAGAGTGCAGCTTTTGCAGTGAATGATCTCCTTCACAGCAGGCATGTCCGGAGGGATGGGAGGTGGGACTATCCCCAAGCCTGGCATCATGGGGTTGATCGGAGGGATTCCAGTCATCATCCCAAGAGCGGGATCAAAATCTAAATGGGGTAAAGAATAAGGGAGTCAGGTAGTGGTTTGGACTCATACAGTAACTGTTTATTCAGACAGCAAATGGAGTACTCTCCCCACATGTGCCAGTGAAAATTAGCTGAATAAACAACAATAGAGAGGGAACATCGCAATACAACTCACCAGAACTTTAGATTTGTGCCCTTAAAACAGCTTTTTTAAAAAACCTTTTCATTGTTGATTGCCTCAGCCAAATAAGTTTTCTCTGTTCAAATAAACTACTTCTTTTTCCACTCTGTAGACACCATCTCCCATCTAGTGTCAAAACCTTCCCCAGTAAGGTTTATCCACATACAGAAATCTGTGGCATATGGAAACAGTTTGGTTTCACTAAGTAGTTTAGTAGTGCAGACAGCTTGTGACACAGGGTTAAGGGCATCACCTTGCAAACTAGACAAGTGCACCAATTTCAGCAGCTAAGAACGTGCCAGAATGATTCTGGGTGAAACACACAGAAGCATTTAAGGAAACACCTTACTGCATGCCTTACCTTGCTTAACTTGTTTCTAGGCTTTAATCAGCTTTAATTAGCTATCTAAGTAGCGTTTTACTTTGATTTTGCTCTTAGATTTGCCTTCAATGCCAAATAAAACTAAACAGAGCTGTCAAAGGAGGGGTATTTTATCTGTTCAGAAGTTGCGAACTCTGGGGAAGCAATACCTGTAGGCAACCAAAATGGAAACAGAACGCCTAGATGCCTTACGGAGAAGGCTCATGAGTTTGAGAATGTCAGCAACTAAGCTGTAAGGGCAACCAGTACCAGCAGGACCAGCTGGTACTATCGGGGTGAGATCTCAGGAAGAACTCCCTCCTGCAAGCGCACGACATCTTCTCTACCCTCTGCCACCACTACTCTCTTTGCAGAAGCAGCTCTGAAGACCTAGGCAATCCCAAAATACCACAGGACACTACCACAGAATACGGAATCCCGAGCACTACAGAGCCTTTGAATCTGGCTGCTTGTTTCAGGTGTAGATGGATAAAATTAATTTTGCAAGGCACAGACAAAAGTTACAAATAGGTAGAACTGAGTGGTGCAGAGGCAGCATTTTCCTTTGATCCTAAGCTGGCATCATTTCAGATGCTATTCATATCCCTAAGGCAGGCAAACATTTTTGTATTCTTCTCTTCACAACCACTACTTACAGTAATCCGGATGCAAGACAACTTTTGGTGCCCAGACTGGATGTTTGAGTTTGGTAGCTGAATTTTGTTTTCCTTTGTATTTTGAAATATTTTACATGGGGCTACATTTCTACACAGTTTATGCACGTTGTTTTGCTTGCCTAATTTGGATTTCCTTGCACTAGGTGCAAGCGTTGCTGTTCATTTTACGTCACACATGAACAGTCACAGTAAAAACACAGATCTGAGGCAAATCCTCTGCCATGAAACAGGCGTTTCAGAGGAAGGCACAAGAAATCTCCCTGTAGCCAACTGTGAAATATGGTTGTAGGGAATACATGTGAATTGTATCCTTACCCATGGCCAGCTGATGCTGGGATGGCCTGGTCTGTGACACCTGGCTTGGAAAACGTGACATTAAAGTTGCAGAATTTTAATATTTAAACTTTCATTACTAGATTTCAGAGATGATACTGTCAAAAAGATCAGGCAGACAGCATGTTTTCAGCTATTTTAAATAGTATTTTCACCTGTCTTAAAAAAAAAATAAAAATTATGCAAGTCTATCTTTAGACAGAGCCCCATTCCACAGCACAGGCAGCCTTACTGCTTCCTACGATGGTGCTACACAACTCCCTGAAACACTGCACACGCATTTCCAGAGGAAATGGGCTGTAAGGAATGAAAAGGGTTGGCCTGAATGATCGAGGCTATACCTCTACAACTGCTATCTCGGGGCACAGAGGTCTTTGAGCTGGGGCTTGGCTCACAGGCTTGGACCAGGGAAGAGAGGATGGGGAGTGGCTACCCCATCCCAGATCTCTGCAATTTAAATTCACGTATTGTGAAGTTGAAGTTTAAGATGAAGGTCACCTCGTGGACGGCTGTGACCTTCAGTGACAAAACTCACTGAAGATGTGAAGTATCTGGAGAAAAACTGCAGGACTTAGTCCCGAGCAAGTAACTTCCTGATCCAACCTGCAACAAGCACAGGACAGGCCCTTTCCTGAAGGGCTGGAAGAACGCTTGCCAAAACCAGCATCCTGGCCTCCAACCTACATCTTTCGGATTTCCTAGGTTTAGGCTGGGATGCTCATTACTTCCCTTCCTTTCAGCAACATCTGTGCCAGTAAACCCAGCTGTGAAGCGTTAGACCCGTCTCACAAATGCTGCTGGTCTGGGCCAGCCAGCCCCTGGGCATGGAGCAGGTACCAGAGCAGGCCCTGAAGTACCCCTCTAAGCAGCACAGAAGCCACCCCAGGACACCAGCTCTCCACAGCCTGTGCCCTGCTACACACAACCTTGGAATCCTCCTGTTAAAGCACTCTCGAGATGGTAAAGAACCTCTTCGTTTTCCTGGAGCTGTACTCCAAAACGTCAGCAGGGAGGGATCTGGACCTTGCCCACTGCTGCCTATCAAAAGCAACTGGAAGGAAGAGGAATAGCCAAAGCTCTCACTGCTGAGACAGCAGAGGATGGGAGATACACGGAGCACACAGTGATCTGCTGGAAAACTCAGAGACCGTTCAAAATGTCCATGTGTTAGAGTCCAAGATCCCATTTGTCTTCCCAGCACAGTTTGATATAGGTACACCCAAGAGTTCAAGAGCACGACCTCAGTGCTGGCAGCAAGAGGGGCAAAACAAGGTGCGTTTCAGCCACCCCCCCACCACCCTTGCAAGGGTGGTAGCTGTTCTTCCCAGCCACCCTACAGCCAGAGGTGACAGGGGTCACGCTGGGCTACCTGCCACATGTCAAGGACAGGCAAGTGAACCCACTGCTACAACTTTTGCAAGCCTCTAAATTCAGTCCCTTCACATTTTATAATTCTTCATGCCAATGAGAGGAGTCTCACCATGTCCTGGTAATTTGTTACTGCTTCAAGGTTAGCTGACAGCAATGGGCATGGATGCCAATCAGAGAAAATCCTTAATGCAGGAACAGAGGAGCTTGGGGAATCCGAGGGAGGAGAAAGCCAAGATGGGGGTTTCTTTGATTAAGCAAGTCTTACAGCTTTCTAAAAGCATGAGCGGATACAATTATCAGAAGCAAAAGGACTAGCAGGGTAATGAACTATCACGTTATAATGAAAAGTAGAAAGCGTGTATGCAAGGGCAAACAGAGCCCGTGGTTGTTGGATTCGTGGTGAGCCCCACTGTCTATTGCTCAACCAGCAACGTGTAAGGCAACTTGCCAGCTTGCGTAGAGACCTGCTTCTTCTGTTAAGAAGCTGAGCCCATGGCTACAGGCCAGCATCCGAGAGGCTTAAGAAGCAGATTCAGAAGAGCCAGTCTCCATTTTTAAGAACAGAGAAAGGAAAAAAAAGTCCTCAAGGACTCTAAAGAGTTCAGAAACATCAGGCCTGGCAGGTATTTTTTGGTGAAAGCTGCCATAACCTTTTTTATACAAAGCTGGCAGTGGCTGGAGGGAGTGAAAGGTGCTGTGCATTCATTTTAGACATTGAGGTCTTCTTAAAGCATCTCACAACTATATGCTTTACTTCATCTGTAGGAATAGAAATTGGCTGGTAAATTCTTAAGCATTTTTAGGCTTTTTTTACTGTGACCTGAAACTTTAGTCCTACCTAGCTTTCAGCAAAGATGGCATGTCAAGCTTCCATTGTCTCTCATCTTTAGTAGATACTATAGATACGACTAGTCTAAACTTCAAGCCATCACTGTGCTTGGGAACTGATCCGTATTCACCAGAGCATCCTGCTCTCTTGCAGCCAGATCAGAAAATATTTTGCTCCTTCTAAAACATTCTGAGTTGTTTGTGTTGGGTGCAGACCTCCTGATCCCAAAAGGATCAAAACGAACATCACTCGGAAGCCTTCCCCTAGTCTTACAGCAGGGAATGGGAGACTGGCTCCAAACTTGTGTGCTCTCCTAGGACAGACTTCTGTTGATTTTTACTTGACAGAAGCAGATGAGCAGGAGAATGACATGAAAACAACACCCCTACAGCAAAGACAAATGTGAAACAAGGCCTAGGGGACAGAAGAGTACAGACTGCATGCAAAACTTATGGCAAGTCAAGGGATGCTGTTAGTTAAACATAGTATCAGCTGCACAGCAAGCTACCTGCTCTATGCCACAAGAGCAGAAATAGGATTGTAGAGTGCTGCCAACACAGACACTCCCTCTCCAGGTCAGCAGGCAATTATTCAGGCAGGAGACACCATCTTTCTCAAGCGCTTCATGCAGTAAAGCACTGAAACAGTAATTTCGTTTCAGGATTTTGATGCACAGGCACCCTGCGCTGCTGAGAAACCAGGTACAGCACAGCTCTGTTCCTACAGGAGATTTTTGGATAGGATGACTCACCCATGCACATGTACTCTGGACTACAAGGTGGTCATTTCTGGAGCAGAAACCTCCATTAATTTCTGCCATATCCATTTTACTGCCCTATTGCTTTCCTCTTCGTCTCCCTCCCAGCCTTCCTTTTAAGCAGTTCCAGTTCAGCTTAGAATAATGTGTTACTTGATATCACTGGTTTCCTGAGCTCTGCGTGGGACCCTCCTCCTGCTGGTCCACTGCAAAGTATCTACAGGTACCCCACAATAACCATTGTTTGCATCAAAACACATGTATTCTCATTTCCTCTGAAATCAGTTTTAAAACTCTGGCCTCTAAGTAAATCACTTGCAGACATTAATGCATTTCAAACACAGCTTATTAATGTTTTTTGTATGCGGTAGGCATTTATCCAACTCAACTGAAATAGGTTCTTCTCAAAGACATGTTTGAAAGAAAAGGTGGGCACGGTCTGGATGAGCTCACATACCAGGCAGGAGGGGCTGTCCTGTCATCCCCATGGGAGCCATCCCTAGATTGTTCATCGCAGTGGTCCAGGCAGTTGGGCCTGACATTGGCAAGCCCATCGGAATGGAGTCGAGGCTTAGATTTCTGCCACCATCTGCTGAGAGGAAAAAAAGTGATGAAGAGCTTAGTGCATATCTTAACTCTTCTGCAAGGCATACGTTGCCCAGCAAGGCTCTGCAGTATCAGCATCCAAAAACAGATTTGAACCTAACACATAGGAAAGAGCCAAATGAAAAAAAAAAAAAAACAGGTCTGTCCCTCTTGAGTAGATGACCTCTTACAGAAGCAAGGTCTAAGAAAACACTGCCTTCCAAGAGCATCTAAATAAATTATGGTCTATCCACTACAACCAACAGCTCTAAGGGGCCTTAAAGGAACACTGATTAAAGGCAGGGGTACTCTTTGATTCCTCCCAAAAGATTTATGAACAAAGGACAAACATTCAGCAGGTATAAATTGGCATAATTGCACTGGATTTAACAGAGATGGCCAGTCTGTTCCGGCAGAGAGTACTTCCACTGCCATTTGAAGACATTTCTCCTCCATGCTAAAAGGAGAAACGAAGCAAAGAACAACGTCATGCTGCTGACAGCAGCAGTACCAGTGTTATTTACTCAAGGTCTAGCAGAGTTATCTGGCAATCCAGGTGGAACCATTAACATTATACAAACACGTGGCTTAATTAAGCATTCAAATCTTCTTCAGTGATTTAGCTGGGTCAACCATGCCTTTAGCTGGTTACTTCTATGTACCACCGAGACGTATGTTTGTTCTTTTTGTTTGCATGGGTTTTAACTAAAGGTGCCCAAATGCAAAAATATCTGACTTCAAAAAGGAAAGAAAAAAAAAGTTTAGCACAAGGTTAACTCTGCACAGGGAAAACAAAACAAAA
>NW_008794630.1:56622-77687 GCF_000699145.1 Aptenodytes forsteri | reverse complement strand
AGGGAGGAAAATCAACAGTGTTACTGACAGAAGCTGTATGAAAAAATTCCCAGCTCTAACCTGAAACCCAGCAGAGTTGATATTCTCTCATCTCGTATAACCCAGGACACAACCCAGTGCACAGACTCCCAAAGCTCTCCTGAAGCTCTCCGTAACACACCAGCAGGAGGAAATTTATTGACCATTTATCTCACCCTGTGATTTAATGATTCAAAATTTCTGTTCCCCACCTCGTTCCACCACTCCTCTCTTCTTGGCCTTAGAGAGGGGACAAGAGATCAGTTCACCTTCCTGAGGTACCACCTCTACGCCCCTGGTGAAAGTCTCCCTCTGCACTGACCCATCTTCTGCTAACCACCCAACCCACGTATCACTTGGGCCGCCTCCAAAATCCTCATCTCCCACGCTCAACTTAAATGAAGCACTGCCAAGGTCGAACACCTAGTCTTGGCTTCATCTTTCCCTCCTGTCATTGCCAGTCCCACCACCCTTTGCAGTACAGTCACCCATTTCACTTTTTACATTAGCCAAGCCCTACACACTAGCCCAATGCCTACAGTGGAGTTAACCTATGTACAAAATGCCACCTGCACACCTCTATTTTTTCCGTATCTGACAGATCTTATTGACTGGGGGGGAAACAGAACATCCTTTGAAATAGCTTAGACCTGATGCTCAATAGTCAGCAGACTTAGTGAAGTCAAATATGAATTAAAGCAGCATAAACAGAAAAAGAACATACTACACCCCGAAAAAAGGAAAATTCAGCTCTCTGTGTCAATGATGAAATCTAACTTCAAGCATGGTTTTTGGAATAAGACTGACTATTCTAGGTTCATAGCAATGTGTTGCAATATAGTTAGATAGATGGCAACATGACAGGCAGAATCTACAGCACATCACAGCCAGTGAGCGAAGGAAATGGGTACTTAATTACGGTGTCTGTTCACCAATTAGAGGCAGTAACACTACTGTGAACCAACAGATCACACTAACTTGCATTTTATTATGACAACCTGCTCACTCACTGCTTTTTAAGTGGGAAAAACATGCACAAGAACATCCATTTTGCCTCAACATAAGAACACTAACGAATTTATTCCTTTCAGACTTGTATAAATCTCTAATCCTCAGCATTATCTACTTACTTAAAGGGGGCTTATAAGAAAGATGGGGATAGACTTTTTAGTAGGGCTTGTTGCAATAGGACTAGGCATAATGGTTTTAAACTAAAAGAGGGTAGATTCAGACAAGATCTAAGGAAGAAATTTTTTACGCTGAGGGTGGTGAGGCACTGGCACAGGTTGCCCAGAGAGGTGGTGGATGCCCCATCCCTGGAAACATTCCAGGTCAGGTTGGACGGGGCTCTGAGCGACCCTGATCTAGTTGAAGATGTCCCTGCTCATTGCAGGGGGGTTGGACTAGATGGCCTTCAAAGGTCCCTTCCAACCCAACCCATTCTATGATTCTATGATCTCACTCAGTCGTGTTTCAAAGAGTCAGCTTTTGTGACCTGTGGCCCACCTCTCCTGAAAAAAATCAATGCTGAGCTGTCCCAGTTTTGTAACTCCTTTGTTTCAGGAGATCTGGGACAAGCCTGAACTTTAGCTATCACCATTCACCTGTCAATGTGAGAGTGCGCAGGCTACCAGGTCGGGCACAAAGAGAAAGAAACAAAGGATACCGAAGAAGTGAAATGGTATTACTGAGTTGGCAGCTGCTAGTTTAAGGGAAAGAAATGAAATCAAATATTAAAAAAGGAAGTACCAATGTGAAAGCTAAAATATGCAGGAGAAGGCAGCAATGCAGTGAGATCATGGATCATCCCACTGCGCAAGGGTGAAAAGCTGAGAGCTCCCTTGCTGTCCAGTAAGCATCTGTCCAAAAGAGACTGCACCGGGGTGACACACAAAACAGTGCTTCGCCTACCTATCCCAAGCATACCTGTCCCAGTCCAGAACCATATGTATTTTTCAACAAATAAGATCACTGCATGTTATTCTAGTTGTGCAAGGTCCTGGTCTCACACCTCTGTTGAAAACAACATTCAGATTTTACGATCGCAATGTGGGCAGCTGAAGGTTGTGCCAGAACAACCCACAGCCCTCTTCAAGGCTGCCCCAACCGCAGAAATCCTGCCAGCAGGGTCAGGGTACTGAAAGTCGCCCTGTTAGAGTGCACTGCACGGCTCAGCCTGAAGAACTTGGATATTCACCGTTTCCGACAGTAACAATCAGATTTTGATGCTTAAAAGGCAGATCTGCACTGAAACAATCCAGCGCAGGAGAAACACAGGTTGTCTGTGTATCCAGCATGTGCAAGAGGCACTTGAGACATTTAAGGACCTCCAGGTGTATAAAGAAAACATGCAAAATAATGAAAAGAACAAAATAAACTCCTGACTCTACTCGCTTCCAACAGTCCTAGATGCCTCCTTTGGGGCAGGTGACAGACCCAGGGGCTAAATCTACATTATCTGTACCCACGAGCTGACTTAAGTCTCCCATCAGCTGGGATACATCTGACAGCAGAGAGGCAGAAACGACCACCTCCTTTCCAGAGGGACAAAGGAGCTTTCATCCAAAGTCCTCCTCCTCTTCCTGCACCTCTGAACAGGCCCCACATCTGCTTCACACACCTCTGGGAGTGGTACCCAAGCACAAGGTACATACATTTGGAAGGCAAGGTACTCACATGCCATCAATATGGCATGTCACCTGAATCCCAAGGGAAACAGTCGGGCTGTCACGCCTCCGAGGGACCCCTGATGTTCATACCTTCTTGGTACAGAACGGGGAGATCACAATTTTGTGGCACATGACATTACACGTTGCAAAACTGAGGTCACAGTTACATCGTGTTCCACAGTTGGACAAAATCTCTGCAAGGAGTGAGAAAGCTATCTTCTTGCTGACTGCATCACAGAGACAACAGGATCCCAAAAAAGGAAAAGGAGTCCTGCTTTGGCTGCAAGGAGATATCTTAGGGCAATTCATCTTAGTTGAATCAAGAAATGAGGATGTAGGAGGGTGAACATGGCAGACATTTGTAACAAAAAAAAGCTTATCAGAGATAATCTAGAGAGGAAAAATAGAAAGCAGCTGCAAAAAAGACTGTTTTCTCAAGGGATTATAAAGGTGACGGTTCATTCAAACACAAATGAGGAGAGGAAGGATAGGGAGGGAGGAGACGACACATTAGAAGGGCAGGATAAGCCCTCGGTCAAGAGGCTAAGCTCCACGCTCCCAGTGGAGCTCTCCTGTGCTCCCGCTATCAGCATCTCAAAACCATCCCTAAACTGTGCTGGACTGTTATCTGTAAAGTTCCAGATTTTCCTTCAAGTTTCCTTTAAGGGATTTTTCTCTTCAGGGAAACAGAGTTGGACTTTCTCTCTACCCAATTACATTTCAACTGCTCTTTCTGCAACTGTCTGCTTTGCGCATCGCCTTCCCTCAGTGAGATGGCCTTCTGCTGCAAAACGGCACCTCTGCCTCCGATCCAGCCTCGTCCTTCCCCTCCTGCGCCTGGCATCTCTCTATGGAAAAGTTACACAACTAAGTCCTGCAGACTGCTATTTACACGATGTACATAACATCTCATCTTCATGGCACGAGCAGATGCCCCGTTTCCCCAGTCACACTGGTGGGATTGCAGCTTTCAACCACAGTATCATCTGCAAATACATTATTCCGTCTGGTTTTTTTTTCCAATCACTCTGTGAGAAATACAAGGAAAATTTCTTAGATACCAGCTTCAGTAAGGCTCCTAGATCTGATATTACAACATCATAAGCCATTATGGTCCATTTAACAATTTGCTTTTATTACATTATCTTAAACATGAACGTCTCCAGTCATTCAGGCTGATCTGCCTTATTATGCTTTTCATTGTGGTCATGATTTTAATATTGAGGTATTGTCCAATTAGAAAAAAAAGGATAAATCTATTGGGACAGGTATAGAGATTCCACAACGCTTAAAAACAAAACAAAAATTGCTTTTGTTTTGCACAGGAACAGCAACGAGCACTCACCCAAAGCCATGCAAACATGGAACCACAAACACTGGTCTGACTGCAAGCAGTACCAGACCACAACTTCATTTCCATCTGTCCACCTTCTGCATTAACACCTTACCACAGCAGCTGTTTTCGGTCTACGCTTATGTGGATGCATTCTCTACCGCCAGCCACCGAGCTGCTACTCGGCTCACCTGGAGGGACGTTTGCTCTCTTCCTCTTCTTGCCCGGATCGCTTCCATTCTCAGCTGGGCTCTCCGACACCCGCGGGCCAGCAGTGCTGCTGAACTGCAGAGATTTGTTGTTGCTGGCAGGATCAAAGGACAGATGGTTTAAGCCTAAAAGAGAAAAATACACTCAGAGACTTTCTTTAAATTGGTTTGCTTCAGGATCACAGTAATAAGAGAAATGCCCAGTCCCAGGTACAAGCAGCCCTTCAGGCTCCTAGAAGAATTGTGCCTCCTGTTTACTGTCCCCAGCTACGCCTGATCTTAATGTTACACCGATACCACTGTAAAATATTATTCACAAACATTAATCCCAACACCCACACAAATCAAACTGTTTGATACCGTAAACCAGGGGTGCATCTCCCGTGTGTTGTAAAGTATTTCATGTTTGGAAACTCAGAGACCAGAATATTTTTCTATTTCTTCCAATCCAGGAATACATTTTTAATAGTTACTGAAGTTTCACCCAATTTGTCACCAGTTGTGAATTCACCTGGAATTATTCACTAGCAAAAAACAAGGCACGTCTTAGATCTTCAAAAACACAAGGTGCTATTGCAATTTTTATTCAAGGAGTCTGGCAAGCAGTTGCCCCCCTTTGTAGCCGAGGAAGGGTGCTCTGCAACGCGCACCCCCAAAGAGGGGAGCTCACAGGCCCAACCGACTGGACCAAACTCCTCCTCAGTCAAGTGATGGATCCACTGTCAGACTCCAGACAAACTTCTTCAGCCTCAGGGCTCAAGTCCCCTCTCCCCTACCCCGCAGCACAGGAACGGGTTTTCCTTTGCGGGTACCGACTTGTCTCCGATTCCCACTCCACCAGTCCTCAGCCACACCATCACCACCTGCCCCATTAGCGAAGGCTAATGAGAGCCACAGGAGGTGCTGGCAGTGCCTCCATATGCTTATTTTAAAAACCACAGCACTCAAAGACAGAGTGCCTTGAGTCTTGTTGCTCAGAGTTTGTTATTGATAGAGCAGATCTACCAATGACTTAGGTTTACTCAAGAATAAATTTAGATTGACCCATATAAATTAAGTAAATCTAAGGTAAAGATATAAAACCAGAACACTTAAGATGGTACGTACCACCAAGACCCCGTTTGCCTGATAGCACACTGTATGTTGGTTTTAGACACAGCTGTCCATCTTTTTAACAGCCATCATCCACCTTATGAGCTGAGATACCCCACCATCTTGGAGAACACCAACATAACTCACGTTTTCCAGGAAGGATCCTGATGGAGACACCAAGGCCCATACAGACCCATGAAGACCAGAATTAGGTTTCAAAAATAGTGCAACTTTTTAAATATTCACTAACTATAAAGCACTCTGAAATATCAAGTAACCAATAGTCTGAATATTACTCAAAAATTACTTAGCTGATCACTCCGATAAAGTTTTTTTGTGTTTCCTGGAAGTTTTGAGTTTTTCCTCATTCACAAACATTCCCATCCCTACACAGGACAAGTTACTTCAGTGTTGAGCCCAAGTTTCACAAGAAATATCCAAGCATGTGTTTACCACACAAGTACAGAAAAAGCAACAGTTAAGAAGTAAGGAGAAATACGATGAAGCAGAACAAAAGCTGCCAGAAGTAAATGCTGGCTGGTGCGATGGCTTTCGCACTGCCCCCCAAACGTCCAAGCACTTAAGCAACACGGAGCTGAAGCCTGGATGCTCGTGCTCACGCAGCCAGGAGAGGCGAGCAGCGGCGTCGGAGCCGGCTGCGTGTGAAGAGCATCCATTGCACCACGCTCAGGCTGCGCACGCCGGGGCTCCCGCGGTCCCCACTGCCAGGATCCAGCGTCAGCCCACGAGCCTCTGAGGCCTCATTGCTAACACTTGCGCTTTGACAGGTCACAACCCCCAGAAGCAAATCAAGACAAGGCAGACGGGTGCGCTACAACGTCTTGCTGTCTCAGTGCAAAAGGTTTAGTACAAGAGACTCCCGTAACTACTCAGGCTGCCAGTCAAAACAAGTTGCAGGGGGAAAACAAATTGTTCTAATGGACACATGTCAGAAGAAAAGTAAGTTTCAGAAAACCCACAAAGTGAAGGAGCAAGCACAAGGAAGAACGTCCAGTTGCAATGCTGACAGCATACGGTCCTGCCAGACTCCTACAACCTGATGACTGTAGTCCTCAGATGGTTTCTTCTCCTGAAATAGCTTCTTTGGAGTTTAATTCCTGATGTTCCCCCACCTGGCTGACCAAAGTTGTAACTATCTTCAGCGGCCCCTTCCACATCCCTGAGAAGGTGTCTATATCCCCACCCGCTACTTCCTAAGAGGCAAGGCTAATTAATGGGGGCTAAACCTCACTCCTGTCAAGGCACATCACCAGGACAGAAACTCAGAGGGGAACCAGAACAGCCACCGTGGGGAGCAGGAAACCTGGATTTTGGTCTCTGTTCCCATCTTCTCTCCTGTGAGCACCCCAAGTACAGTTTCAGGCGTCTATAAGAGCTTTGAAGCCCAATGTTGTTTTCCAGCATCATCCTACTACAGCCAACTAGTTGTTTAAATGGTTACAGGATCTCCCTAGATGATCCTAGTCACCCTGTAATGAAAATCAAAAGATTTATAGGAAAACTCAGTTATGGAGGAAGAAAAAATTGCAGAGGAACAGACCTTGCTGATGTGGTAGTTGATACAGTGGACGTGGGGAAAGGATAAGGTTTTTTGACACAAGAGGCATTTGAACAAGACAACTTTAAAGGAATGGACAGTTTGGGTTATAAAAAAAAAGACACATTTGAGAAAATACTGTTTGGAGCTTTTTCTAAGACCACAAGAGAGCATTTCTAAGGGGAAATAAAATAAAACTGATACTACAGAAGCCCAACTGTATGGCTCAACAGAAACAAGGCAAAACCTGTCCACTGCATCTGAGTTGGGGAGCAGTGGGAAGCAGCCATCACAATTTCAGGTCATCTCCCATTCAGTCACATGGGGGTCAAAAGGCTTTTATGGACAATTCACAAAACTGGGCAAGACTGGGGGTCTCTAGGGGATATCATGAAACAGAGAAAAAAGGCAAACGGATCCTTAAACAACTGACCACTATATAAAGTAAGAAAAGCTAATTATGCAGATTTGAACCAAAGAGGATTGAAGAAAAATTGTTTTGCAGCTTCCAGTGCATTTCCTAATTCAGTGTATCTATTTCAGAGTAATTCTGTGCTAAACCATCTTTTAGACAATCACCCTCCACAGATCTGTGGTGGACAAATTACAAGTGATGGTCAATTAATCGCATTTATGTGCCAGCAGAACACGGTCCCAACCATTCCTGGCTCTCTAAAATGGTCTGTTTCTTAAAACTACAGGTGACAAGAAAAAAGCACTTTGTAAACAATTCCAAATTACTGGAGGCTTCAAACATAAAGCTTCAAGTATGCAATTAATCACAGCAAGTTTTAGAGGGGTATACTGCCCTTAATTGAGCACCGAGTTCATTATTCTACCTTCTGTCATATTCAGCACTTGCAGGGATGCAAGACTGAAGGGACATTAAAATACCCAGCTTGATTTATCTTTGTCTCAGCAAACTCACTCTGAATAGTCAATGGGAGAAAAAAAAAAAAATCCTTTTTGTGGACCCCTATAAAGTGATAAAAATAGCTACATTTCTGCTAAGGTATGCCTATGTTCCTGGGGGCTGAAATCAGCAGAACTACAGGAGTACCAAAGATGACAATTATGCCATCTCAATGCACTGACAGGCTGAGGCATTTGTACCAAACCTTCCTCTAGACACACTGCAGCGCTGTGATTTCTGTTCTAGAGGATTCCACTTCCAAGAACCTGTTAATAAACATGGTTATTGTGTACGACTGAAAATAGACAAGAGTGGATACAGAGAGCCTGAAGGGGCTCTTCTCTTAGCTACTGAAAGGTGAGAATGCAAGAAGAAGCCAAAAAAAGTACGTACTATTCAGCTGGCAACAACAATAGTCACGCCTGACTACACAAGATGCCTACAATGCTGTTTCTTAAATACCCCAAAGTCAAAATATCACTGAGGTCATGAGGGCTCAGGAAAACAAATCTCAAATGCAGCAGGTTAAAAATAGAGAGAGGCCGCACACAGCAGAGAGATAGGGAGAACAGAAAAGGAGCAATTGTAAGATTTCCATCTATTATTATCCAGCTGATGGAAAAGGCAACATTAAACTTGAAAGTGTGTTTTCCCACGCTTGGGCGTAGGGACAGATGCGGACAAGCAGCGATCCAGCTGGACACTCATGCCGCCAGGCCTGAAAGGGACAGACACCCTGCTCTGGCTGAAGATGACACGCCATACAGACGCTCAGCATTAACCAACACCTGAACGTTAACACACACCACTCAGGCGATTACTTTCTAACCCACTGAAGAGCAAAGGCAGCTACTTACTCCAATTATTTCCATCACCAGTTTGGGCTAGGATGCTTGATTATGCTCTGCAGTATAGGAGGAGCACTCAGATGCTGCATCTGCTCTGATGACTGTGCTGGGGAGGGAGGCAGCCGTCTCCAGCAGAGGTGAGATAACAAGGAGTGAAAAACTACTTGCACTCTTTGCAAAAAAATTTTTATTAACGTATTTTGGAAAAAAAAAACCCAAACCAAACAGATTCCTTAGCTACAGGACAAACACTGGGGTCTACAGGAAGCAAAGGAAGTTCTCACAGCTGTACAGCCAGCACCCCTGCCAGTTAGGTCATGAGTCAAGCCGTAAGAAAGTGCCTGAACCAAGTGAACAGCTCACGCCAGACCAGAAGGGAGGCAGCCCTGCACCCTCCCAGCTGCCCAACACACCCCATACACCCGTGCCAGCCCTGGAGACCTCCTGTGATCTGATTCAGCTCACACCCCGGGCAGAAATTAATGCAGCTCCGAGGAAGAAGATAAAGTTCTGCTAAGATTAGTATACCCAAGTTGCTCAGAGAAGGCTCCAACCCTAACCTGACATATATAGGAAGGAGCAGAAACAGACCTACAAATGCCCTGAAGTCTTCAGCATCAGGTCCCATGACCCTGACTATCCACCGCTTCCGTTTGCTTTGCAAACGAAGCACCACAGAGCTGCAAACCAGCAGGCAACTTGCTACGGATCAGCTGTGAGCCAGCAATGTCTCTCCTGCTTTCAGCATGCAGATTAACAAGAGGAGACCTATAAAAGGAGGAGAAGAGACCATGGTGACAGAGAACTGAACAGTAATTAATAAGTCCTTGTTTCTCTTCTTGTGTCATTTCTACCTGGAAACATCCAGGTAATTAATAAGTCCTTGTTTCTCTTCTTGCCTTATGTCATTTCTACCTGGAAACATCCAAACCTCAGGCGCTGGCATTAAACACTGCCCCAAAGGCAGCTACCTGAAGAACAATTAAAAAAGAAAAGAAAGGTATGTCCCCGGAATTCATCAAGCCCTGTGAAAAGCCCAGAAGGGCAGCTCAGTAATTAAAAGCGTTCCTGAGGAATTCTCCTCCCCGCTAACTCCTGCACCAAAAGGTCAACCTGTTCATGACAACTTGTTTGAACAGCTGGCGAGGAGCAAAGGGGAAGAGGAGGCTGGTGCAATCACAAGTAAAACACTCTTGAACAGGCACAGGAACATGACTGCTGACTTGATGACTGGACAGACGCTGTCCCAAAGCTCCCAGAGTCATTCTCAGGTTAGGGTGATGAGCAGCAGCAGGCTAAGCCTGCAGGACAGTCCCTTCCAGGCATTATGTGTCATTAAGAAGAGATGGAGTAAGGAAATCTCAAATCAGCCCCTCAACCTCTCCCTTCTCGGCTGATCCTCACCGTAAGTTTCACTACTGCTCTAAGAACCTGTCAAATCTGCTCTGCAGCACGGGGGCAAGTCTGAGGTGCTGGCACCAACCTCTAGCAGCACAAACGCATACAAGAGCTGCTGTGCATGCCCAAGGACCACCAGCAGAGCTTGGAAAACACCCTCCAAAATGAGTACTGCAGAGTTTGAAACAGGACCGGTTGCCTAAAAGGATAAAGTTCATCACATGCAAGAGGACGAGGTGGATATGAGTTGCAACCCGACAAGGAACATGGAGACATGTTCACCTTGTGTTACCTGCCAACGTCCTGGGCTGAGCAGCAGGCCAGGAGTCGCTGGGTGCCCACCCACAAAGTTGACTTTTTCAAAGGAAGAGTCAGACCAGAAAAGGTTGCAGTGAAGTAAGAGCCAGTTCTTCATTTGGACCTGCATATATCAAAGCAGTCACACAAGTTTTTAATCTGATGTCACTTAATTCAAAGCCAATCTTCCTTGCCAGCAAGAAAAGGCCTACTGCAGAGTTAAAACTGTTAGGTTATGTGATAAAAGCTCATCCACACACACACAAAGGAGCAGAGAGAGGCAGTGACGGGTGGGGAAACCTGAATAATACCCGACTCAACTCCTCCCAGGCCCGTTACAGGAGAGCCATCAGTCCATTAAAGCCCATATCCACAAGCCCAGAGGAGCACAATGGCAAGCGGGAAGCCAAATTACAGACACACAGGAAGGACACCCTGATGGGGGCCTCTCACGGGGCCATCCCAGGAGAGCCTCAACCCCAGCATCCAGGCACGAAACCCATCCAGATGAGTTAAAGCCAAAGCACCTTTCAGACTTGTACACCAGATGGCTGTGCCATCGTTCAGAGGGATCTAAAGGGGGAGTCTCCGCACCTTGGAGGCAGCTCTCTCTCTTCATACGATACAGAGGGAGCCTTGATAACCACCTTTTGAACAGCTAGACTTAAAGTATCATCTTCTAACACTACTTTAAAAGTTGATACCATTTTGGACATACTCCACTGTGCTGCTCAAACACAGCCTTAAACCTTAAGATGAGAATGCCACCTTTAGGAGAGGGGCTTCTCCTCCAGTTTGGACATACAGGCATACTGACTCTAAACCGTGTCAAAGCTGGTGCTCTACTCCATAAAAATAAATGCTATCCAAAAATAGGATAGCAGTTTGTAATGCATCTTCATGGCCTGCTGAATTACTGGGACCTGTGTTTGTGACACTTCAACCTTCCCATGACAATGTGCCACATAGTCTCAACCTGCAACTTCAGCGGCTTTTCCCCACATGCAAGGGGATACCAAGGTCTCCAAGAAAAGTGTCGTTCTCACCAGTCACGCAGTTCTGAGGGCCTTGACAAAAAAGCACGTCCCCTGTCATACACTAAATTACTACACCGTACACGTGCTGACATTTCCTCCCAGTGCTACAGCCCTGGGTTTCACCATGATTCTTCCTCTCTACTCTCCTCAGAGAAGCTGGGAGAAGCTTGGGGGTTTTGTTGTTTTTAAACAAAGTAAATTGAGGAAACTATTTTCCTATTAGATTTTTTTGGGGTCACACCACAGAGGAGCTGTGGTGTCCAGACACAAAGTGTGTTCTGTCAGGGTCACGCTCTCCTGAACACTGTAAGAAGTCACATAGGATCAACTCTGCAAGTTGGGCCAATGCTTCTAAGTTTTCTAATCTTGGGTGAAAAGAAAGACCCGGAGCTCTGCAGTTACCTGGTTGTCTGCTCTTCTAGATGACATTTTGCGGGCCTACAAATCTTCAAGATCATCTAAACATTGACACCTTAAGCCAGCCACTGAAAACTTTTGCAAGCCATGACATGTTGTAGCATACCTGCGTATTTTCCTTGCAAAGAACACTGCTGTCCCATACGCCTCTGAAGAACAGTAAGAAATGGTTTGCTAGCATATGGACCGAGGCTTCAACTGCAAGCTTATGAAGCTGACTTTTAATTTGCTAGTTAATAGGCAGCAAATACAAAGAATGCTAAACAGGCATAATACAATCACAGTGCGCCAGGCCAGGAATGTAATGTGCTGCTGCAGTCCACGCAAGCCATGGGCAAGAGTCCTGCCGAAAGCCCCCGTGAGCTGGAATTACAATAATCAAGTTATGCCATCAAAAGGGGATGCACTCATAACGGCTGTGACATTGCCAGGAGAAATAAAACAGCAACCTGAACATGTTGTACAGCTGGAGCCTTTGGAACCCCACGTAGACATTGGAAAGAAGCAGCTATTACAAGAATACTGTAAAACCAAAAGCAAGACTCTTGCCCAACAGTCACAGAACAGGATTCAACCAATGTTGCAGCAGAGGATGGGGTCACCCTAAGCTCCCTTTGGAGGGGAGACAGCAGTTACACAGCCAACAGCCATCTGCACAGCCAGAGTTTAGAGTACAATTCCTCTCACCTAGGAACACTTCAAAATCAACCCGCATTCGGTCACAGGAACCACGCCACCACCAGTGGTGACAACTCTTCGTTCACTACAGAGCAAGACACAACTGGCCAGCTCAGACATGCTGCCTCAGGAAGAAGTGAATCCCAGACCTACAGTCGGGCACCTCAAAACAGCAAAGCTGCTGAAGTACAGACCAGCTGTGATACATGACTTAGAGCTGATCAGCCACAGACTTCTACCTGCTCGGTATGAATGACAGTAGGACATGACACTGCTAATACTGTTCCAACAGCTCACCAAGAAATGCAAAGCACAATCCACGGAGCAAGAAATACACACAGCAAAAACAACAAATAATTACCCTTGGTGTCATGTTCTTTGATAAAGAGGCAAAGCTGAACAGAATATTTTGGATCACATTGCAATGTCTTGCACTCCACCAATTAACTTTTGTGTTCAAAATAGACTTGATACTACTAGGAATATCACTAGCAGGTGCAAAGCTATCTCGAATAAAGCAAAACTCTGCTCAAGAATTCAGATCAGAACAGACAGGTGAGTGGGGACTCACTGGGAAACCCAACCGTTCTCTTCTCTATAAGCAAATCACAGAATATTTCTCACTGGAAGGGATCTCTGGTGATCAACTAGCCCACCCCGCCTGCTCAAAGCAGTGTCAGCTCCTGCAGATTGCTCAGGGCACTGTCCAGTTGGGTCCTGAATATCTCCAAGGACAGAGACTCCGCCACCTCTCTGGGTAATCCATTCCAGTGCCCGACCACCCTCACAGCAAACAAAGTTTTCTCATGTTTAGCTGAATTTCCTGTATTTTGATGTGTGCCCTTTGACCTTTCAAAGGGCACCACTGAGAAGACTGACTTCTTCTTTACTCTTTCCCATCAACATGTATTTGAACACATTGATAAGACTCCCTCTGCCCCCACCCCAAGCCTTCTCCCGGTTAAACAACCCCGGCTCTCTCAGACTCTCCTCGCTAACAGACACTCCAAACCCTTCATCGGGCTCACTCCAGAACATCCATGACTCTCTTGTACTGGGGAGCCCAGAACTGGACACGGCACTCCAGGTGTGACCTCACCAGTGCTGAGGGGATGGATCCCCTCCCTGGACCTGCTGGCAATGCTCAACCCAACGCAGCCCAGGATGCTGCTGACCTCCTTTGCTGCAAGGGTACATTGTTGGCTCGTGTTCAACTTGATGTCAACCAGAACACTCAAGACTTTTTCCACAACGCTGCTTTCCAGCAGCTTGTCCCCAGCATGTACCGGTGCATGGGGTCATTCCTCCCCAAGGTGAGGGACTGCCTAAGGGTGACAGCAACATAAGTTACGGTTCAGTGGAGTGTTTTTTGGGGGAAGTCAGGTGAAGTCCTGTGTGAGATCAATGACTACCTAAAGGATGAGGATGCGTTCAGCCCAGCATTACTTCAACAAATGCATTTCTAACTACCAACACACATGCGCTACTTGTGAGAGACATGGGCAAAACCGAGCAAAAGCATCATAAAGACAACCAGAGACACGCCTGGGAGAACGGACTGTGGACTTGCTCCAGCCACTTCATGAATATCCCGCTTCCAAAAAATTTATTATTTATGGGCTCTCATTAAATGTAATCGGATATGCTCTCTAACAGATGCAACACATGATCCCCAGACGTGAATGCAGCAACATTTTTTGTGCTGGTACAAATTCATGGTGTCAGATTAACGCTCAAAGGTGACCACACATGGCATGATTAAGGCACCAGTACCAGGAATCCAGATCCAGGCTCACTGCCTCATCAAGCCATGGCTTAGGTCATCCTATTTGAGAGACCACACCAAGATCAGCGAAGAGATCAGAGTTAAAACCCTCATTTTGTTCCCACTGGAGGATTTGGTTTTGTTTTCAACCTCAAGCCATGTAACAACGGTCATGTCTTACAGAGCAATCCTAAAACAGCCACACCAGTACAATGAAGGGACGAGGGTATGAACGAAACCAAAAATTATTATATTGCACTCAGATTTCCAGAATAAGCGATTGACTTTCCTATAGCCTTTTTTCCAATTGATACCTCACAGGCCAATGATGCACTTTGAGGCAGTGCTGAGGCAGCAAGGATTCCTTCCTGTGAACCCCTGCATTAGGATGTCAGATTTAAAGAGCTAAAATGCGATTGCTTCAAATTAAGCTTCATGTCCGAAAACATTACCAAACTGCATGAGAAAAGGAGGAAAGTATGCACCCCTGCTGTGAAGGTTCATTCCAATTTACAGCTTTTTTTTCTTCCAAGCCAATTATTTCTCAACACAAGAACTGGTTTAGAGCTACCCTTCTCATTCAATATGCTCCTTCGTAGTGCCTAAGCCTCTTCAAAAGGTAGAAATAGGACTTTCTTGGTTTTAAAGCTAACCCTCTGCATTTACAACTTCCATTATGGCATGCAGAGCACGTGGTACGAGTGCTCTGGAAGAGAAGCCCACTACTGTCCTTATACAGCCTCAGACTAGAATTCCACAAGTCAGAAATATTCAGAAGTCACAGAAAATGGAAGTTGATGAGATCATGAACTGCAACATATTTTTCTTTGCAGGCACAGGCTGGAAACTGAGTAGCTCCTTCACAAGCCATAAACAAAAATGAATGTATTTTCTGGGTAGTGTTGTCTAGAAACAGCGCTAGAGAAGATGCAGTTATTCTTAGTCCCACTCACATGAGAGATCCTGGTAGCTCCTCCAACAAGGTCTTCCAGGATCCCAAGACCTACTTCCACGGGCACTGTGCCCTGTTTTGCTCCAGGCTCTGTGAGCAGAGAAAGCCAGGAACTACTGCTGATGGTTGCTGAGTCGCCTTCATCTATAGAAACTGTCATTCACTTAATAACACACGTCTGGACCTCTGCGAGGGTGGTTATGGTGAGCAGTAAAAGTCCCTGGGCACAGCTGCCTGTCCCAAGAGCCTGCCTACAGCCAGGAACAAGGTTCTTGTCAGGCACCGGCTGGAAGGCTCTGGGTGGAGGCACCCATGCGACTCGGAGCAGGCAGCCTTGTCCTTGCCTGCGGCTCTCCAGGGACCCCCAAGACGGGATGAGCTATCATCCACAGGCACGTTATGGCACACTCAATAAGGAGAAGCAAAATGTCTTGGGAAAGCTTTGCTCTCACTTCCCCAAGACAGAGAAAGAGTAAATGACCCACAAAAGAAAAGGGTAGTACTGAAAAGCGGGCAACGGAAGCAGTGGGCACCTTGCTTGCTGCTCTCTTGCCATATGGAGTTTGCTCCAAGAATTCAACCAAGCCAGAGAGAAGATTTCCAATGCACTTCAGAGTAAGAAACTCCTCATTATGTCAGATTTTCCACCCTAATATTGGTAAATGCCATGGACAGTAGCCACCTTCAGAACCGATTGCCTCACTTCTATCATTTCTGCGAACTGCCGTTCAGCTTGAGCTCCAACCACATCCCACTGGACACAAACAATGTGCAGAGAAGAAAGCTGAACCTGCAGAAAAACTTCTCTCCTGGGCACAGAGCAGGATAAAAGCTGGCAGAATCAGCCAGTACGACTGTGAGGCACAAGCACAAGCACTTTTCCTTCGCTCCAACCTTAACGAAGCATCCTTGGCTATTTTGAGCTGGTCTGCTCAGGAAGGAAGGGACCACCATCACGGGAGCAAGCCTTGGGGTTTTACTCAGTTTTACTGAGGCTCTGTAGAGCACCAGCCAGGAAAGGCAGAAATCAGCAGACTTCTGCATTTGCAGTGAAATGCTATGCAGAAGCTAAGGGGGAGGGGGAGAAAAATTAAGGCTTTCAGTGAGTGTCAGACCAGTGTTGGCATTTCTAGAGAGCCATACATGGCACGGGCATTAGCGTGCCCTTCGCCTCCAAGCACACCCAGTATGTATCTCCAGGGATTTTCAGAAGAGTGAATTTTTAGGAGCAAGATATCAGGAGTTGCCATAATGCAGTGATTAAAAAAATTAAAAAAATTAAAGAAAAAAAAAAAATCAACCTGGACTAGAAGATTCCTCACTAGAAAAAAATGGATTGGGGAAAACAGTGAAGATGCTTAAAGATGAGCAGGAAATTACTATCAGCAAGTCCTCTCACGCAGCAGCAGCAGGTTGCTGTAGGCAGTCTTCACCTCTGGAAATAGATGCCGAGTTGTGTCTTACGGGAAGACGCACGGCAGCCTCCCGCTGTCCTAAATAGCATTAACGATGCCCAGCCCCACCTGTCCCTTTGGGTAGGTATCGATTCGGGTCTGTGCTGATGCTATACATGGCTGTAGCTTTTACAGCACACGTTTAGAAAGGGCCTGGATAGAGATAGGAAAGATCTCAATGTTCCAGGTATAAATCAAGGGAAGTATCTACCCTCACCGGGTCCCGTGCCAGACCCTGGACAGGACTTTTTCCATCCACCAGTTCCTGCTAACGGAGCTTGGCCATTTGCCTTAATGACCAGTGAAAAAAAAAGAAATCGGAAATAGTCAACAACGTGACCTGAAAAGCACTGTTTCACAGATCATTCCTATTACCAAGCGCTGAACGTGCTGACAACACTTCTACCCAAAACGGGGGTTTGCGCAGCTCACTGTGCAAGGCTCCTATGACCGTATAGGAAAACAGCACCTCAACAGGGCTTCCACTTCAAGATTTTTGCAAAATCTTCCCTGCTGGGTTTACTAATGTTCAACCAAATGATGACAGGAGCTCTGCCCACAAGCCTAGCACTGCTTTAGAGGCACACAAACCAGTTCACCCACGGCCAGACGAGGGAACCGCATGCTCTGACAGCAACCTCGCGCTGCTGCTGGTCAGACACTCGGACTAGTTAATAAAAAGCAGGTACACAAATCCCTCCCCAGTAACTCAAAGAAAAAAAAAAAACTAGTAACAGGTACTCTGACACTTTCACATACCTAAAAGCATTTTAATGATACACTTAAAAAGCCCACATAGATTATGCCCACTCATCAAACTTCTCTCTTACCCAGCATCAAGAGGAACTTAAGAAATGGGCTGACACAGGCTTTACTATAAATATGGATTTACCTTTTGCCAATATTGGCAAATAAATGAAATAAGTATTGCTCAGCCTGAACGGAGGTCCCTTTTCTTTTCTGCATGTTTAGAAATGCAGTTTAGAAATAAACTGGATTCCAGGATACAATCTGCCATCTGATTACATACTGCTTGTTTTCACCTCTAAAGAAACCCACTTTAGAAGAAACCAAAGTACATGGCATCTGCAGTAATCAATTAGAAAACACAGAGAAAACAGCAAGAAAGGGAAAGGACAGAAGATACTGAGGCTTTGAAGTCACATCTCGGTACCAACCATTTGCTTTCCAAGACTAGTTCCCAGGTTCAAAAACTACTCTTGGGCTTGTGCACTCTTTTCTACTGTACTCCTGGCTTAAGTGTCATGGTTAGAGCTTTATAATCGTCAATTTGATCCAGAAGCTGCCTAGGCGCACTGATGAGACCAGCAGCCTTTTGATAGTTACTTCTGTCGACTCCATATAATCCTATGTGCCAACAACACTAACAAGACATCATCGGAGAAACACGCTTTCAAGAAAAGCACACAAAACACCTACTTTACCTGCATACTGCATGAGAAACATGGCAAGATGCTGATCATATTTCAGTATTTCAGCCAGTTCTCCTCCCGTTCCCAGCTTGTTTATTTGTTTAAAAGATGGAGTCCAGGGTTGAGCTCCCACACTTAGTGCGGCTCCACGCAAGCCTCCGAGCTCCAGCTCCGAGCACAAAAGGAAAGTTGGGTCCTAACGACAGCAAAACTACCACCACGCTGCCCCACCGGCGGGCAGCGACCGCCCAGGAGTCGAGAGCACAGGTTGGGACTGGAGCTGGCAAACGGCGGCTGCATGTGTCACCATCAGTCTCCAGTGACTGACACCAATAGGCGGATTCTGGGATGTGGGGGACGGAGGCGGACGAGCAGGTGGAGAACCGATTAGCAGCAAGTACATCTGAATTTGCAAGGGATTTCATACATCAATGCTTTAAAGCGCTGGCGCGCAGTTAAATAAACCCTGTTTGCATGCCTGAGATTAGTTGCTTTTGCACAGAAAGATTAAGTTCTGGTAATCCTCGATGGCAAGAGGCACACCGCTCACGTTCCTCGATTCTGGAAGCTTGCACTCAAAAGAAGTATTAACTTCAGACAAGCTAATTATTCTAGCAGGGCACTGTAAAAAAAAAAAAAAGAAAAGAAAAAGAAAAGAAAGACACACAGAGAGTCCCTTTCTTCTTTGACCCTGAAAACACAGCGTTCAGTAATACCAAAGGGCTATCTGCAGCGTTTTCAAGCAAATGGCATATTTTCACAAATACATATCCACAGCAGCAAAAACACAGAGACTTGATCAAGTCGTGTATGAGCTGTGCCGTTTGCTTACCGTTGTAACCCACCAAAGGAAGGAAAAAAATTCTTTACCAGTGTGTGTGTACGCACATACGTGTGTACAGTGGCACAGACCCAGACACTCAACCTTCGTTGCCTCCCTGCGGGCAGTCCTCAGCAGTCCTCACCAACCGCCCCAGCCACCACACCAAATCACTAAATGTTCCACGGAGTGTTTTTAGGATGCTTGCATGGCTCTGTCAAACCACCTTCCCTCTCGACACAACGTCTAGAAATTGTTTGGCGCTAAGACTGGGATTTACAGGGGGTGAGCAGCTCGTCCCCCATCGCCTGGGACACAGAGCAAGCGGCTCCAGGCTCAGAGGGGACATGCCCGACCCCAGGCAGCTCATCGGTCACATCCCTCCCCATCCTGCCAACCTCACTCACAGCACACCCGGAGAGCATTACCTGCCGCTTCGTAACAAATGCTCAACAGGTCACATTTTCAGAAATACATTTTTGAAAGGCTAGGAGAAGAAACCTGTCAGGCAGGGGGACGCAGGACTAACTGCACAGACCTACTGGGGTGGGGTGGGGGGGGGGAAGGAAGAAGAAAAAACAGGAAAAAAGGGAGGGAAGTCCCAAAGAAAACTCCAACAGAGCCAGCAATCAGGATCTTTGGAAAATCCTAGTGCAAAAACCTGGACCAAGGGGCGAGTGCTGCTCCCCATATGAGAGCCTTGCAGAGGGGCAGCACCAGCACAAGGACCTGAACCGCTTCATCTTGGCTGAGAGCAGAGCAGCTGGATGCAGTGGGAAAGTGCCACTTTGGGATGGACACGCTGGCACCCAAAGAACGTCAGCAGAAAAGTTGGGGATTAGGGGAAAAATCTCACACCATCTTTGGAAGGTGCATGGAATGTCTCTCTAGCAACACCTTATCTTTGAAATTACTCAGAGATTGAACTTCATCCCTTCTACAAGCTCAAGTCACCCATACCAAAAACATGACCTTAAAGTAAGACACCTGACCTTACAGTGGCTCAGACAGAGCTTTCAACAACTTAACACTTTTTAATTAGATGTTAGGAAATCCCTCAAAGAAAACATTACGAAACAGAAAAACCAGCCAGTCAGCTTCCAGAGCGGGAAAGAGGTGAAAGGCTGGAGTAAGAAGGAATGCAAGTTTGCGGGACAACCTCCTACCCCAGGTTGCCTTAGCATTTTACCCATCATTTCACGGCTCTGCTGCAATGTTCTGCAGGCCGGAAAAATACAGTGTCTAATTATTGTAGCTGTGCAAGTGAAGTACGGGGGAGCTAAAAAGCATCTGGACTAATGAGTAATCTATCCAAGGACTAGGACGTGTGTGTAACAAACATGTGGCACTAAAGAACAAAAGCATTTCTACGCAGCATGATCTGAATATCCACTGCTGTTAACAGCTGGACCTCACACACACGACCAAAATATGAGCAAAATAATTAAGACAGTAAGAAACACATAAATATAAAAGAAGCTTGAGTATAATGCTTAAGGAACCAAATAAATGTGTGCACGCACATATACATGAATCACAGTCAAAGGATCTTTATGGCCTGGGGCTGCAGGAGAGTTACAGCCCACTGGCAGCTGTGGTTACCGGTATGAGCGTGCCCGAACCCAACAGAGCTTCCTACGTACAGTCTGGCTGTAGCAGAACGGATCCAGCGCAAGCTGAGTTACACGGCTGGGCACGGCTGAGCCTGCCCGCTGTTCAGAAGAGATGAGAACACGACCAGTTGCACCCAACCAGCTGCACCCAGCAGGGGAGAAGCCGCTGCCACCTCTATCCCCCCCTCTTTGCAAACCAACCACTCCTGGAGCATCAGAAGTGGCGTGCGTAACAGCCAGTTCAGCAATTTCTTTAAGCGCGACTCGCTTCTCCCTCCCTCTTGTACTACCCTGCGACATTTTAATTACTGCCGAACCCAACAGGCAGCCTGGAGACTTCCCACCCAGAATAGACCCTTCAGAACGGCTTCCCCGCCGCCCACAGGGCCACCAAGGCACGGAGCGCTGGAGACGCCGCCACCACCAGCGGCGGGTCCCCCGCTGCTCTGCGGGCTCCCGCGAGGTGGTCGTTGGATACGCTACTCACGGACATCCCGCTGGCGAAGGCCGGACCGGACCGACCGGGAGGCCGAGGGGGGACGGGGGCTCCCCGCGGCGAGG
>NW_008794630.1:37961-55504 GCF_000699145.1 Aptenodytes forsteri | reverse complement strand
CGAGGGCAGCAGCACCCTGGCTGCAGCCCCGACCTCCCCCGGGTTATTAGGAATAGAGAACAGGCTGGCAGAAATGCAGTTTATTCAGCTGAAGGACAGCAAGCGGGGGAAGCGCTCTTCACCTTTCCCTCTTTTCCCCTCAGGGCGGTAATAATCCGTCCTTCCTCACCCCGTGGCCTCCGATGCACCCACCCTCGTCCAGCCGCGCTCCTGCAGCCTCCCTGGAGCACCTGGGAGATGCACGGTGCTCGGTACCCGCGGAGTCACTGGGTGGCCGGAGCAGGGGGACATGCTCTCTGGGACAAGAGGTGAAAGCAGGCACGGTCTCGCGGGGGATGGCTGCTGGTCTGTGCTACCCCAGTGGGATCTGGAGGTGTCTTCCAGGAACGGAGCCCCAACTACTCCAGCCTGCGAGCACCCTTTCCAGCCCAAGGCTTGGAAGAGACAGGAGACACGGGTCAGCACCAGGGTGCGGATGCTTAGCAAGGGATCCTCCGCTGCAGGGAGGTGCTCTGTTTCCAGCTGCACCGTGTCCTCCACCCGCACAAGAGCTCGGCAGAAGTGTCTCCTCTCCCACCCAAGCCACCACGCTGTGTCTCTGTGGCACCGAGGAGGCTGCCTGAGCCGTGATCCCCGCTGTGGATGGGGACGCCGTGGTCACTACAGGCCTGCACAGCCAGGGCTCCTGCTCCCGTTGCTCGCGCTGTCCCAGATCTGCAGTCTCATCTGGTTCTGTGCCCAGGCGCAAATGCTGCCGACGGCTGGCCCCGCTCTGGGGCCGGTGGGCAGCAGAGGCAGCAGTCAGCAAGCTTGGGAAGCAGCAAGAGGCCCACGCGCAAAGCGTCTCTGTTCACACTGGGTACCTGCCCGCGACGCTCCCTGCGGGAAGCATGTCGGAGGGAGGCACAGGACAGCTTCAGCATTATCAGAGGCTCGGTGAGGATGGGTCGGCTTTGCGGTAGAGCTCAGGTTTCACCGAGAATAGGCAGCAAACACATTGTACAGACAGATGATGTGTTGGTCCCCAGAACTGAGTCAGACTGAATCCGCCTACTGGATCCACCTACGAGGCATCAGTCCACCCACAGAGCCAGGACTGCTCTATAGAGGCTTTCCCTCAGGCTCATTCCATGTTGTACAGCTAGGAACAGCGTCTGCCATGCGGTATTTGGTCTCGGGCCTTTCCCAGGCAGAGGTGAATGCCGCAGAGGGCCTGTTGTTTGGGTGGTTTTTTTAAAAGGCACTTCTATTTTTGCCTCTTCCTCTAGGATGGGGAAGGCCTCGGGACCAAGGCAGGCCCTGGATGCATACTGGATATGGCCTTGAGCCTTCATGTCTACCGGTGGGGCAAATGACAGAGGTGGAAACAACTGCTATTTTATGCATAGCACCCTCATTTTCAGATTAGGGTACATTCTTAGCTAAGAAACCTCTTTTAAGGGAATTTTTCTTGCCATATGGATTAAATGGACATGATTTTACAAGAAGCAATTAAATATCATCATAGCCTCTGGCAGGGTCAGCAGTCTGGCCACCGCTGCAGTGTGGCAGGGCATGCAGAAGTGCTGTGTGCTCCCATGGGATGAGTCAGTGTATAGGGACCCTTGCAGCCCCAAATCCAGCCCTACAGCCCTGGTGGGACAAAGCAGCCCTCCTGCATGGGGTTTTCCCTGGCTCCAAGGCAGCCGTTCCTCCTGCTCCTTTGCCACAGCTCAGCGTTCAGCCAGTTACTCATTAACTCGCTTTACAGCCCAAACCAAACAGCAACAGCACAGCCCGTGCTTCCCTGCACCTCTCCCAGGCATGCAGCGCCGGTGGCTGCTCCGCACTCGCCATGTGCAGGTATAGCTGCTGCCAAGGAGCAGCAGGAGCCCTCTCTGTGTCCCCGGTGCCACGGCAGAGAACCCATACCCCTCGCCTCTGCCTCGGGTGGGCACAGCCCGGAGCAGGGGCGACCCTGCCGCCTCTCTGGCTGCAGGTTTGACTGCAGCAGGGGACAGGTTTGGGGGACGGCCCAGGCTGCAGCTGTAGGATCGCGGGTTTGGTTTAGGAAGGGCAGCGACTGGGAGCGCCTGTGGTCCAGGACAGATTTAGGACATGCACACACCTCCCAGCCTCTGCTGCCTGGGCCAAGAGCCAAAGGCGACAGAGCCAATGCTCTGCGAGCAGCCCTGCCCCGGGTGCCTGGGGCTCGTCGCCCAGAGAGCTGGCGCTGCAGGCAGAGGGGAGGGCAGGTGGATCCCGGGTCTGGTCAGGGGAAGCCGGGCAGCGATGAGTGAAAGATCTTAGCCTGTGGAGTGAGTGCTGAGGGCTTGGTCCCAGGAGACACAAGGCTGCTCTTGCTGAGGCTCTCCAGGCAAAATCTAATGTGTGCCACGCACCTGCAATTTGGGGTGCCTGGGGCTGGTGCAAAACGGGCTGCGCTGTGGCTCTGTGGGGCTGCGGGCAAGCTGGAATGTGGCCACGCTGATGTCTGGGAATTAGCATCCAGGTTGGTCCCACCCCATCTGTGATCTCCTCCACAGCTGGCAGGCCCCAAGTTCATGGTCGCGATGCGGGAGATGAGCTGGAAAGCCGGTGACAGCCGCTCCTTACCGTGTCAGTCCTGGAGCCTCAGGCAGGACACAGTGGGGAGAGACTTGGTGCCTCTGCCAGGGAAACGGTGGCCGTTCCCCAAGTGAAGGAGGACTCTCCTCTTCACACTCGCAGCCAGCTGGGAGAGCTGCAGCCGCATGTCCTTCTGCCAGTAGGAGTAGAGCAGAGGGTTCAGGAGGGAGTTGCACAGTCCCAGCAGCCAGAGGTAGTTCTCAATGACTTTGTAGGAGAAGCACTCAGAACAGACAGTTTGCACGATGCTGGCGATGAAGAACGGCAACCAGGACAGCGTGAAGCACCCGATGAGCACGGCAACGGTGCGCATAGCCTTCACGTCGCTGGTGGTGCGGGATGGGGGGCAGTCCCCCGCCAGCCCTGCGTGCTCCATTTCCCGGATATGCTGCACGTGCACAGAGGCAATTTTCAGCATGTCGCAGTAGAGATAAATGAAGAGAAAGAGCGCTGGGAAGAAGCCGACGCAGAAGACAGTAAGCATGTAGGTGGGGTGGAAGACTCCAAAGAAGGAGCACTTCTCACCGGTGGAGGTCTTCTGAAAGCCCGGGGTGAGGACCGGGAGGAAGCCGATGATGGCAGCAACCAGCCAGAGCCCCACCAAGCGCACCCCGACCCGCAGCCCTGTCACCAGCTGGAAATAGTGGAAAGGCTTCCTGATAGCCAGGTGCCTGTCGCACGCAACCAGAATCAGGGATAGGATAGAGGCAGCAGAAGAGGAGGTCACGAAAGCCATTCTCAGGACGCAGAAGATCTGGGGAGGATAAAAGGGCTGGGAAAACTCATCCATGACCAGACCCAGGACCGTGAAGCCAACCATGGCATCCGCAACGGCGAGATTAAGGACAAAATAGAGCCCCTTGGAGCCACTCTTCTGGATGAGGCAAAGGAGAGCGATGGCCACCAGCGCATTGGCAGCGATGATGAGCGAGGCCAGCACAGCGAGGATGGCTCCCAGGGCTGAGCTAGCCATCGCTGTCCCCTGTGGGGCACAGCCCAAGGACGGTGCGTCCCCAGCACGATTCTAGGGCATCCCTCACCTGGGGCTTCTCGGCACGTACAGCTCAGCAGCCAGGCAGCAGCGAGCGCAGCCCCTCGCTCTCCGGGTGGTGCAGAGAAAGCCCTGGGTGTAGTGGCGTCTCTCAGGCTGGGGAGCAGAGCTCTGCTGAGCAGCTGCCTGCCGGAAGGACCGGTGCACTCACAGCACCCGCTGTGCCCACAGAGGTCCCTCCCCTCCAGCCACGTTTCCAGACAACCCTGGAGCAGGGGGGTGAGCAGCGAGCGTCTGGGCAGGAAGCTGCCACGATGGCACACGGGGTGGTGGGCATCCCCCGCCAAGCACCCAAGGACCTTGAGCGGAGCCAGTGCCCTGCTTTGGCACGGGTGCTGGTAACAGGGAACAAGCAAAGAGAGTTCCCAACGCCCAGCCCCACTGGTAGGTGTAGGTGGCACAGCTCGTGGGGCTCCTGCGGGGTCACTGCCAGACCCAGGGCAGCCTCTTCCTGCAGGGACCAAGGGAACACCACCAATCGCTTGTCGGAGCAGCAGCCATAAAGGCGACCTGGTTATAATGGGGAAAAGTACTGACAAGAGATGTCTGCTAAAATACAGATGGAGAAAATGTCTGCCAGCCTGGGAACCCGGCGCATCCTTGGCAGGCGCAGGTGGGAGACTGCAGCACCCTTGAGAAGCGCAGCTGGAAGCCCAGGGCATCCTCGATAAGCCCAGAACAAAGAAACTGCCATAACCTACAAAGGGGCCTCCTAAGCAAGCAGAAGTCAACAACAGCTGTTCAGGAGCTGGCGTCCTCTGCCCACTTACGGATCCACATAAAAGTAACTGGCTACCTACCCCACAGGCGCAGGTGGGAGACTGCAGCACCCTTGAGAAGCGCAGCTGGAAGCCCAGGGCATCCTCGATAAGCCCAGAACAAAGAAACTGCCATAACCTACAAAGGGGCCTCCTAAGCAAGCAGAAGTCAACAACAGCTGTTCAGGAGCTGGCGTCCTCTGCCCACTTACGGATCCACATAAAAGTAACTGGCTACCTACCCAAAACGAGCCCATCGCTCTCCGAGAGCTCCCCCTGCGTGAAGTTCTCTGCCCAATCCTTTGGACCCGCCAGGGACGCCTGGCTGACTCCAGGCGCCATGATGCGGATCATCTCCAAAGAGAGACTTCATCCGTCATCGATTGACCTCACTCCTGGGAGCAGCTTAATGAACTGTACCATAATACTTTGAATGAAATATATATACTTGCTACTAATACTAAAAAAAATGTATAGATACACACACTTACTTTACTAATCCTAAGTGTATTTACCTTACTAATAGCAACTTGTAACAAAGAAATTCACAGAAACAAAGCCTCCGCATCCTTGTGTATTACAGAACCCTACGAACCCACTGTCCTTTGCACTCCCGTGGGGTGGGTAACCCTCGCGGGCTGTGACTGTGACTGCTCCGTCCCTTTAAACAAAGTGCCACAAGCCACCTCTCCTGCCTCATGAGCTGGAAAAACCCGAGCTGCCAGGAAACAGGGCAGGTTCGAGCCTTCCTCTGTCAAACAGTAACCTGAGGAGCACAGGTGGACGGGGAGAATCTGAGAGCGGGGCCCAGGGCAGGACGTGGGCACTGCGGTGGGGAGGAAAGATGCAGCAGACATACTAATTGTGGCCACTATGGATGGAGCTGTGAAGCGGGGAGCCTTAGCCCTGATGGGCGAGAAGGTCCAAACCCCACGGCATGAGATCAAGGCGGAGAGGAGGTTAGACAGAGAGAGAAGTGGCAGGACAGCTGGGGAGAAAGTACAAATACAAACTGGAGCCGCTGCCTCCCCGTGAGCACATCCTTGCCCTGTCCCATACGTAGCGCGGCAGTAGCTCACCGAGACAGGGCAGTCCTGCTCTGCAGGGGCTCCTCCATCCCACCTCACCAGGACAGAACAGGTGTTTTCACAGGACCATCGCTCAGCGGCAGCGATGTCCAAGTTGTGAGACTACAGCTGGTTCAGCAGCCATCACTGGCAGCAATTCCTCCTTCCCACCGTGCCACTTCGTATTTCCACTCCACCATGCCCCTCCGCAGCTCAGCACCGCCTGCTTTCCCAGTTACAACCCTGAATACTTCAAATCATGACCTTTATTAGACCCCAGCAGGCATTTCCCTTTTATCCTGCATCAGTCTAGCTGCTTTGATGGTTTTCATAAAGGGCTTAATCAAAAGCCTTTTGGAAACCCAGACAGACTAGATTAACTCCAGCTTCCTGGTCCGCATACTTGCTGACTCCTTGAGAAACCTCCCAGCAGATTTGAAGTCTGGATTCCGCCTCTTCCTCATCCATCAGCCATTGGCCCTTCCAGCACATCATAGTCATTTACGTCTCAAGTCTGCATTAGAGTTTCTACCAGTGTGGCAAAGACATTGCGGTCACTGGCTGGTAGCTGAAAACAAACCTTCTTTCGAACCCCGTCCACACTTTTGACACTTCCCATTAATGTGAAGAGAACTTTAAATGAGAGGCTACAAGCAAGAGCTTTGGCCTTTTCATCCTCAGGTCCCCCAACAATTTGGGGTGCAGGCCCAGCCCCCTGCTCACGTTCATTAAACACCCTGTCCTACCACCTCCTCTGCCAACATTTCAGCTTGAGACCTACCCCCAAGCCTCCCCATCGGAAGTCTCCAACAGAGAAAGCCCTCCGAGCTCTTCCAAGTAAAAGCAGACAACCTCCATCTTGTCTTCACTTTTTTGAGCGGTCCTTTCATTCCTCAATTGCCCACCAGCCCCAAGGACTCCCTGGAAGGCTTCTCCCTTCTATCTGAAAGAGGACATGCCCTCAGATTTGGGGTTTCATCTTGGTAAGTGGATGTCTATGGTCCCTCTTTCGGTTCTGACCTGGTTTACTGCCTTTATATTTAACGTATCAGGGACCATACATATTTCTACTTTCCACATTTGGGTAGGACTTTGACTGTTTTCCAGGGTGCCTTGAATACCACCTCCATGTCAGAGTTAAACCACGTGGACCTTTCTGTGGGTGCAAGGGGAAGGTCCCTTCCAGTGGCCATCTTCGATGGGGTATGCAGCATATAGGGCAAACACAGACTAACACTCACGCCTACGCCATCTTCACAGTGCTTGCAATCGTTTTTCCAGCCACGGAAGGCAGCGAGAAGTTAACGGCTTCGGGGCGTGAACACGGCCCACACCGTTGACTGTGGGGCAGCACTGGCCGCAGCAGCTCAGGTACCGCCGCCTCCTGGGGTCTGCGTCAACACGCGCTTGACATAACTAGGTACACAGACTGCTCAGCTACACTCTCAGACTCCACTTGGCAAGGCACAGAAGAGGTTAGAAAGAGAAACACGAAAGCTTGAGCACATAAGACAAACATGTTTAGGGAGTGCTTCTGGGAAGGACATCCCGAGGCAATGAACCTCCTTCAAAAATGCCAGATCTCCAGCAGTGCTACCCCCTCGCACAAGTGGTTACAATGCCATTTATGGGTTGGGATTTTTGTTTCTACAACACCTAACAAAATACTAATCTTCTACCAACTGAGAAACCCGAAGTGACTCAGCTTTTCCTTGCTGCCGCCTGCAAAGGCAAGATGCTTTCGGGATGAAGGGCTTTATGACCACCCTCAGGAAACACCTGGCACGGTGCCGAGGTGTGCTCGCAGCCAGCCGTCACCTCACCGTCCACCCGCAGAGATCGCCACCGCCGTACATTTACCTGCAGTTACTATTGACAAAGTGAGGCAGAGTGACACGTGGCAACGTTTATGACAGCCAGTGCAATCAAAGCTCAGATAGGGGACATCTCCGGGGGCTGGGGACCACTCAGGCAAGCGGAAGGAACATCTCAAAGCCATCCAGGGGAGCTGATCCAACGGGAGGAAGAAGAGGGGAAAGAAGAGCCTCTTGCCAGACCTTACAGCTGAGAAATGCAAACAGCGAAGTGGCCGTGGGGACGCTCTGCCGGCATTGCTGAGGAGCTCCTCGTAGCAGCCTGAAGAACGTGGGCAGGATAGCAACTGCAAATACCAAAGAACTGTCAGAGGATCAGCCCAAAAATTAACAGCAGCAGCAACATCCCATGGAGCTGCACAGAAGAAATGGCTCCAGAACTGAAGTTACAGAAACGCTGAAGAAAACCAAAAGAATGTAATGAACTGCCGTTAAAATACATCTCTCAAATAGACTCGTATTCATCCACCACGTAAGTATTTATCTACTTTGTAATATTTAGAAATCCTCTTCAAGAGTAAAGCCAGGTGAGGCATATGAACCTCGTCCACTTTCAATCCACTGCTCCCCCTTTCTGGTAGCTTCTAAGCACACATTAACTCTCAGAATGATCCTCCCAGCCTAGTTAGCTGTGGCCCTGTAGTAACACCTCTGTTCAAGGCATGATTTAAGTCCAAGAGCTTATTGGAGTCACCTTCCTTACGCATGCAGCTGGTACGAGGCAGCTATGCCTTTGCAAAACCACAGCAAACAATTCTCTCTCATTTGTCCGGGCTGGATTTGGCTGAACATCCCTTGTGCAATTTGCAGAGAGAGAATCTTGGCTTACAGCACCCTCAGACAGAAGCGCTGCTGCGTGTCACAAGGGACCTTCATCCAAACTAAAGCCACCCCATAAAGAGGAAAGGGAGTAGGAACATGAGAGCTGTTTGCTTTCGTAGCCATACATATTTAATAAAAAACACAGAAAAGGATGACCAAAATATCTTGCTTGATGTTCTGCTTAGCACTAGCAATGTTAAAGCCACCATTTTAAAGTAGTGGGACATCTGAGTTCAGCTTTAAATCACATTACCTTGCTTTAAAAATGATATAAGCAAAAATAATATAAGCAATAGGTGAAGAGACTGAGGTTTTGCAAAACTGAGCTAAGAGTGCAACACCATAATTTTCTGACACTAACAATTAAACTTTGTTTTAGAAACATTTCTAAATGTTTCAATGCTGCAATGAATCCCAAAGATTGCTTTCATATATATATATATATTTGGGGAAAAAAGATATATATAGCGTGCTGAAAAAATAGCTTCTGTTCCCTCCAAGGGCAGACACACCATCTGCTCTGGAATATACCTGGAGTAAATCTGCACAAACACAAACTCAAGCCATCCAGTCAATAAATAATTTAATGAGGTTACAGTTCCGCAAGAAAACATGACAGCACCCTTTCCCAGCCTCCAGCCTCACCCCGCAGGCATGGCAGAAAAATGCACACGAGCCAAACAACAAACCACAGCTGCACCAAAAGGCCACTGGAACGCACAGATCTTCACAGAAGATATTGCTTCAGGCCCAGACCCTTGTACACCGTTAATACTTGCCTCCGTGTGAAAAAACATGCAGCACCTGCCATCAGCCTCCCAGTTATACTTCAGCCAGATCATGCTCCGGGGACCATGCATTTGGGGGAGAGCCCAGACCCACATGTACCAAAACATCAAAACATGGGGATGGTGAAATGAAGAGGAAGGCTGCAGCAAAGCTCTCTGCTGCAAGTCTTGAAGATGACTCTCATGAAATGAAGCCAGCTGTCAGAATGGAAGTCGCTTCAACTGCTCGTATGTGATAAAAAACTGAAGGGAACGTCAAGGAATCGGGCCAAATACATACGGCAGCTGCACCGGGCCTCCCGACGTGACCAGGCCATGCCTGGCAAGGCAAGGCAGGTAGAGCATCAGCACAGTACAGCTGAAGACCAACGTGGGGAAGCCCCTCTTCCAGGCAGCGTAAACTGATCTGCACAGGTAGAAGAGAGCTGTGGGACAAGAGCTACCAGGAGAGGGGAGAGACTGACCCAGAAGCAAACTGGCCCAGGCTTGCCTAGACCACTGAGAAAGGGAGGCGGCTCTAGCCCCAGACTGGGACTTCTTTAAAATAAATTATGCACACAATTTCAGAGGGCAAAAAGGATCTAGTACAGCAACACAGCAGCGCTGGTTCTGCAGAGCAGGTCAGCACCTGTCTCAGAGCAGCAGAACGTTCCCCAGGCTTCCCTCACAAAACAGGAGCCGATCCAGAAACTGCAGCACCTCCAGGAGCTCAGGCCAAAGGGAAAGTCTCAAGCCAAGCACCTGAGAGCTCTCACTCTGCAGGAAACCACCCGTGCCGCTGCACTGGAAGTCCCTGCACCGGCCACCCAGAGAGCTGTTAGAAGCAGCAGTCACAACCAGTGGCATTTTTTGGCACTTGAACCAGCAGCAGCCACATCACAACTTATGTCTGTCCAAGCAGGACAGGGAGTCTGCTTTGGGCTGCCACAGGGAAGACAAAGACGTGGTCCATCAAGGTGTCTGCTCCGTACTTCCCTTTACAGCTTGGTTTTCCCTGCCTGTCCATACCCATGACCTCCCAGCAGCACACCAAAGGATACAATGATGTTCCAGGGACCGAGCCGAAGCCAGTTGGGCCAGAAACCTTTATAGAGTGCAAAGAAGCCCTCGCTCTTCCATGTCTGGGAGGAGACAAAAGACAGATCAATCATGAGACACACCAGGCCCATGCTCTGCCCATCTCCCTGATGCCACGTGTGATATAATGGACCTTTACAGCTGCTGCACTAAGCAGACAGGCCAGTGGGGATGCAGTTCAGTTGTGTGAAGGCTCACTTACAGTATACGAACCTAATCAAACTGCATCACTGACAAAGTTTTGTCCCATAAGGTTGGGAGAATGCTCAAGCTGATGGTGACCTCAGGAAGGTGACTCTAGGCCCTTCTCTGGTTTGTCCGAAACACTCACTGATTCTGCCCCTCTACTCTGCTCTGGTGAGACCCCACCTGCAGTACTGCGACCAGCTCTGGAGCCCTCAGCGTAAGAAAGACACGGACCTGTGGAGCGAGTCCAGAAAAGGGCCCCGAAAATGATCAGGGGGATGGAACACCTCTGCTGTGAAGAAAGGCTGAGAGAGGTGGGGTTGTTCAGCCTGGAGAAGAGAAGGCTCCGGGGAGACCTTATTGCAGCCCATCAGTACTTAAAGGGGGCTTCTAAAAAAGATGGCGGCAAACTTTTTAGCAGGGCCTGTTGCGACAGGACAAGGGGGAATGGCTTTAAACTAAAAGGGGGCAGATTTAGACTAGATATAGGGAAGAAATTTTTCACACTGAGGGTGGTGAAACACTGGCACAGGTCGCCCAGAGAGGTGGTGGATGCCCCACCCCTGGAAACATTCCAGGTCGGGTTGGACGGGGCTCTGAGCAACCTGATCTAGTTGAAGATGTCCCTGCTCGTTGCAGGGGGGTTGGACTAGATGAGCTTTAGAGGCCCCTTCCAACCCAAACTATTCTATGATTCTATTCTATAATTCTATAAGCACGTTCTGTCACTGCAGAATCTAACTGCTCCTATCAGTGGCGTGTGGTGCCGGAATCTGGCCAGCCTCCTGAAGACAGGGATTTGCCCACCTCTCTCACCTCCTTACCTTCACAAGGCCATCCAGAGTGCCCTTATAGAGCTCCGTGCTGCCCACTATTGCCCGCTGGTTCATCATCCGTGTCCGCACCACATCCACAGGGTTGGAGGCAATGGCCCCAGCCAGCCCACATGTAAAACTGGAACTATATACACACCAAAACAGGAGAGAGGAACAGCTCTGAACACGGCCATTCTGGCTCAAACAGGCCTTGACAAAAGCACAAGAGAGTACCTTTCACTGGATTTTATGAAAGGCATTTAGCAATAAACATTAGCTGCACTACCTGTTCCCACCCATAAAACAGGCAGAGGCAGGAGCCATACCACCTCAGGACCCCAGAGAGCTAGGGGAAGGGAAACGCTCGGCTTTGTCTAATCAAGACCCTCGTCAGAGCCCACTGCTGGGTCTCCACAGGGGCAGCCTGCAGTCCAGCAAGTGTCTCTGGGTGCTGTCAAGGTGACACAGACCTGAAGGCAGCCTCTTGGAAGCGCACATCCTTCTCACCAGAGCAAACATTTCTTCGGGGTGGGGAAGGAGGGAGGAAGACCAAAGGCAGCAAGAGGGAGCATGCAGCTGCTAGTCTCCTCCCTCCACGTATGGTCTAGTGCTTGTCACCTTCAGCCCACAGCAGGCAAACCCAACAGAAGCACTGCAGCACCTCCAGCTAAAGTGTCTGCCAGAAGAATAGGAAAATGTAGGTGAAAAAAAAAGATTTTGGGAGGTCTCTAACCCACCCCCTGCTCAGAGCAGGCTGACTTCAAAACTTGGTCAGATTGCTCAGGGTCTTGTCAGCTTTGCAAGTCCCTGTTCATCTCACAAAGCTCTTAGAGCAATGGCTGCAAGCTGACAGTGTCTGTACAGATGAGGACCTAGGACTGGAGTAGCTCTTTCAACTGCCTGCTACAGGTAGTCACACACCCGGAACGCCTGCCTTGTTCACACCAGGGCACAGACATGGAGCGACAGCATTTCTGGTCATCAGCGAGCTGAAATCAAGCTGACATTTCACGTTACCAAAGGATTTCTGCCAGGCTCCTTCTCCAGGGAGGTCTCTCTGGGGATACTTGCTGGTCATTCTGAGCTGTGCCAGTCGACACAGCAGATCCCTCAGAAGTACCAAGCCTGTTGTCTGCAGCTCCAGAGCACTCGCTCTATAAACAGGTCTCACCCCAAATCCCACCTTGCTCCTCTGCTTCACACATCCCTGCCAAGCCTGGAGAGTGCAGCAGCTGCAGCAAATACTCACACAAAGTGGGCAAAGATGGTGTCACCCATCAGGCCTGACAGAATCAAGTGCTTCTTGGTGATGTCGTAGACTGGCAGTTCCACCCCAACCACGATGGCAGCTCTCTGAGCTGTTGGGACAACACCCTGCAGAGCAGAAACATCAGTCACAAGTGCAAACTGCTGCCTGGGGACTGCAGCTAGTATAACATCTGCCCCCAGCTTCCTCTCAGGGGCCTTTTGCTGACAGTCTACCTTGCATCCTCCTTGCCCTATCTTGCAGCTGTAGCTCTTCAGGTAGACCAGCTCACTGTCTCCCAACTTTACTCCAAAGCTAAGGAGGACTCCTCCACCCTGGCAGCGTTACTCCAGCTAGATTAACTACACGCTGCTTCTCTCCTCCCAGCCACTAGCACACAGGAATCAGGCTACAATCCACTCACCTTCCCCCACTGAACAGTACCCACCAATTTCAATACCAGAAAAGATTCTGCACCGCAAGAAGAGCAGCTGTTTAAGGAGCCAGGTGGGGCTCCAGGTCCTCCTTGCTACAATAACAGCAGAGAGAGTCTGCTTTGTTAAAGTTTCTGATTTAGGAGATTTTCAGGTATTAGAAGAGTTGCTGCCAGCAGGGCATTGATCTGGGAACTGGCAAGACAATTACTGGACTAACTATGAGCTTAGGTAAGAGGAACCAGCTACCTTCTGTCTGAGAAATATCCCAGCAAACTCCTCATCAGGAACCAGACAAAAATATGCGCAAATCTTTACTGGCTTGCAGAACAAGGAGAGCATGGCAGCAATGCGGAGTTGGGCCATTTCACAGGAACCGTAACACCATCCAAGTAATTCAGGGAGACCCGTGGCGTCATGAGAGAGCTCCCTGGTCACTGGGAGTAGGAGCGACCCTTCAGTGTGGCCGAATTATGAGCCAGCCCATCAGGACAGCCAGCCTTCTCACCGCACAAAACCAAAGCAGCTCTAAGAAGTAAAAGTACTTTTCAGGTTTATGGCTCCTGCTGTCCCCATCCCGCTGCGCTAATGCAGCGCCTGACAGTCTCCTCCCGGGTTCCTGCCTAACCCAAACCTGGCACAGCCAGCTCAAACATCCCCACAAGATGAATGCCAGAACTGGCAAGACTGGTGAGCACAAACATCTTTGCCTCAACGTGAGGGAAGACTGGAGGGAGGAGACAGTGGTTGTCCCAGACCAGAGAGCAGCGAGACTAGCACAATCCCTGGAATCCACCTCGAGACTGATCTGTCTCTGCGCCATGTCCTGTCTGCAGCGCACATCAGCAACACAGAGGGTTTAATTTCTTTTCTAGTCCCTCTTCCCCTCGTGTGTCTTTGTCTAGAGAGCAGAAATAATCTCAAAGTAAATATTGTGTCAACACTGGCAGTTGACTGACGACTCCTCCCCTTCCCACACAGGACACTGCAACAGCTATCTTTCTGTAAAAGACTTCAGTGACCATAAGAGGGAGAAATCAGACTGTTGCCTGGAAAAAAGCATTGGGATTCTGTAGTTCCCATACCTGACCTCGCGACCCGGCAGACTGCTAGATAACTGAGCGTATGGAAGACTCATAACGGAAGGACAAAGTGAGGTTCTCTAACAAAAGCCGAAGAACCACTGCTAAAATCCAAACAGTAAGGCCTGAGCACTGGTAACTCTCATCTGTCTTCAAGGCCAAGAGCCTTACGTCACCAGCATCCCCAAAAGCCACCGCTCCGTCCTACTCTTTGCATGCTCACAGGGCAAGTTTCAAGGGGTCTAAGACTGGGTGGGCAGGGACACAGGGCAAAATTGTCCCTTTGGAATTTCAGAAAGTTACTGTATGTCATCAGTGCCTCTCCGGTTACTTGGAAAAACTCCTCTTCCTCCACGTGAGGAGGTGCTCAGCCGCTCATATTCAGAGGTAGGTAAATTGCCCTGCTCGCTGCGTGCAGGGTCACCTCCAACTGACTCCAAGATACACCAGGCTGAGCATCCTTCCTAAGGCAGACCATGGAGAGGATCCAGCCCCCAGCGCTGGCCCATTCAAGGGACACTCATGTATTTGAAACTTTATGCACACCAGCTTCAGCCCTGGAAACCCGGTCTGCCTGGCCCAGCGCTGATGCTGCCATAGCACAGACCCAACCTTCACCACAGACGTGCTTCTGTTTGTCCGGTAACCAGAAGCAGAACTTTGCTACTACTCTCGGTTCACAGTCCTCCAAGAGCTGCACCTGGGTGTAGCAAACGAGTTGAGGAAGCTGTTAGTTCTGCTACTAGTGGGGGGGTTCCAGCAGCTGGTGCTCACCCTCCAGAGGCCTCGGGTACCCTCCTGCTGGTAGATGTCGATGAAGCTGCCAATCATGCCACCCTGGAATAAACTGCCTTGAGCCTGCATTCGAATCTGAAAGAAACGTGAGAGTCAAGCGGGACCACATCAGCGTGTGCCCAGGAGGGCAGAGATACCAGCTCAGTGGACCCCCTGGTAGAAAGAACAACCGAGCGACTCGGAGCAGACACCGCCCTCCACGTGCCCCCTCCCTGCAAACCATGCAGCAAATGACGACGGCAGGCAAGGAGCAGGGACAGCAACAGGGTGGAAGCACGGTGCAAAACTCAGACGAGACAGAGAAGTGATGGGCAAGGCCTTCCTGCTCCGAAAGCCCTCTGAGAAGGTTGATCTACACAGGGAGAAGCTTGGGAAAGTTCTCCAGGCTCTCTTTGCTCAGAGCAGAGCTACCTTGACCCCAGTAACCCCGCAGTAGGGAATGGAGGGGACCAGGCAGTCCCCACTGGACTCTGGTCACTCCACGTAACAGGTAGGACTTTGCGGCAGTGTCAGCAAAGCGCAGCACAGCGAGCAAAGGGAAAGGAGCCGAGGTCTGATGAATAGCTGGCTACCAGCCCACTCACCTTACCCAGTTGAGGTAACACAGCCTCCACCCCTTGCCATAACAGATTTCATGATCTTTAAGACCCGCATTTTTAAAAATCTGTTTATTGCTCTGCGCTTCTGTTCCCATTCATAAAAAACCCAGATTAGCAGAACTGATGCCAGCAGTGGCTCAGAGAACACCTCAGTGCAGCTGGGAGAGATGCACCTTCACTGGAAAGCAGCAACTTCTACATGTCAAACCACAGCCAGCCAGGAGCTGTCTCTGGCCAGGCAGACTTCTTACCTTCAGCACATCTGTCGGATTGGCAATCGCAGAGGAGATCACCCCCGAAACCACTCCGCAGATTACATTGATCAGCAACGTTTCATCTGCAATGAAGAAAAGGAAGTCAGATCCTAAAGATCTAAAGAGAAGGTGCACAGATTGTACCGAACAAGCAGGAAGCTCTGGGAAGAGCAGAGAAACTCAGTTCGCAAATCACATGGTGAAGTTGCACGAGCAGAGGCTGGCCAGCTACCATCAACTCATGGCAGATCTGTCCCCACACCTGCCAGAGACAGAGAGCAGCAGCTGAGACACTCAGCAAGACGCTCTCAGAGAGAAGCGGGTCTTACCGATGAGTCTAGCTGATCAGACAAGGAAAAGACTGTGATACATGAGAATTTTGAACAATTATCTGAGATTTCAGTGTCCAGTGATGCATTTCTCATGATGGAGACAAGCCAAGACAGAGGAAGACAGAGAGGGACAACCCAATGCTTCTCAAGGCAACCTGATACCAATTTGTTTTGATCTGGAGCCCCAGCTGGCCACACTCAGAATATGCAGCCACCTCGAGAAAACAGAGAATAGGCAACCCAGGCAGAGAAAGTTAGATGCAATTAGTTCCGGGGGGCGGCTGGAATAATCCAAGGCTTCCAGGCCCAATATTAGGGTGATGGTTACGTTGGAAAAAGGCACAGCCCTTCGCTGGTACTGACCACGGCACTTCCCAGAGGAGACCAGGCCACTGGCTGCCCCAGGCCTGTAGGGAGACAAACATTCAGACAGCGGTACTCACAACTGGAAATGCTGCAACAGCAAGCAAGGAGAGACGCGCGGCCCAGCGTGCACGCACAGGAGCACGCACAGGGAGGGGTGTTACTGGAGAACAGAGCAGCCCCTGGAAAGAAGCTCTAGTGCGCTGCACTTCCCAGTCCTCTCTCTGGCCTGCTGACCCGCCCGGACCGCCCATCCCACTTTCCCAGGTCGGAATGGCGTTACTCATGTATTCACTCATGTCACACCAGGGTTCAAAACCGCACGCGCAGACCTCGGGGCTCCTTCGGTGAACACGTACCAGAATTCTGCTGCTCCGCTCTCTAGGCGGGAGCCACAGAGGCCCTCGTTACCAGAGGTGCGCAGGTCAAGAGCATTCGTGGTATCCCATCTCCACGGCTGGAGCCAAAGCTAAAGAGCCGGACAGCACAATTTCTATCCAGATGTGCTGCGTTCAGGCACAAGGACTCAAAGGCTCCAGCAGGAAGACAGGAGAGACTCGCTACTGAAGCTTTCAATCCGTGTAACACATCTGATGTACAGACGGGACGCGACGTCTTCCCCGAGACTCATCAGAAAGGAGAGATGAGCCTGGGTCGACGATACTTTTTTTCGGCTCTGACTTTGCAAAACAGAGATAAAGGCTGGGGAAAGGAAAGACCTGGCTGGAGGGGGAGGAGTTTGGGTAGGGACTGTGGGAGTGCCAAGCACAGCAAGAGCCACGTCTGTATTGACACCTATCCTTGCTATTGCTGTACAAACAAAACCACAGCGCAAAGTAACAAGAACTCCATTTCTGTGGGAATCTACAGCTGGGAAGGACAGAGAAAGGAGTGAGCAACACCACACAGCAGAGAGAGCGCGAGGCTTCACGCCGCACCTCTGGCGAGACGAGAGGTGCCTGTACTGACACATTTACTGACACTGACCTTCCATGCGATCTACAAACAGCCGCTTCAAACTCTGGTAAATGCCAATCTTTATGGTGCCGTAAGATGCCTGTCTCAGCAACGCAGGGGCGATCCTGAGCGGGGGAACAAACAAAACCGTTGAACCCCGCCAGCGGGGCGGCCCTCCTTGCGGGCCCAGCACAAGTCACTCCCCATCAGCCCCCAAACTGCAAGGGGCAGAGCGTGGGCCAGGCACGCCCCTGCCGCGGCTCAGACGTTCCCGAAAAGCGCAGCTCCGTCAGGTGCCCAGGACAACAACCCCGGGTTCCCGGGGAGCTGCCCCCGCGCCCCCTCCAGTGCGGGAGGCTGGCACCCACGCAGCCCTTGGCCTTGCCACGCGAGTCCTCGCTCCCACCCGGGGAAAAACCAGGAGCCTCCAGGCTGC
>NW_008794630.1:36405-37152 GCF_000699145.1 Aptenodytes forsteri | reverse complement strand
CGGGAGCCGCCGCTTCTCACAGGGGCCAGATCCGGCCCCTCCGTCGCTACGCACCCCCCCTCCCCGGTTCCGTACCCATCGCCCGGTGTTTTCGGGTCAAGTCAGCCCAAGCACAGCGTCAGAAAAGGGCGCACCTTCCGCGGTTACCAGGAGGCAGAGGCGGCCCCCGGGGCCATCCTCCCCTTGACAGGTGGCTTTTATTAAGAGGCATTTAAAACAAAACGAAACAGAACAACAGCAAATCGCCCCGAGACAGCAGCGCATCTCTCGGGATCCATCGCGGAGGGCAGGAGATGTGCTGGGTGGGCTCAGGACCCAAAGCCGGCGCACGAGGCCAACGCGGCACCGACCGGTCTCTCCCTGCAGCGCAAGAGGGGAACACCCTCACCAGGACCGACGGAACCGGGCAATTTTGGGAAGGAGAGCATCCCGCCGCTCCCAGCGACCACCTTCATGTCGCAGCGCAACGTCCCCACACACCTGCGAGCCCAACGCTGCAAGAAGGGCTGAAGGAGGCAACAAAACTCACGGCCCGGTCCGCGGCACGGGCAGCGAGGAGAGCCCCGTCCGAGGACGGAATGAGAAACCAAGTGGAAGCTGATGGAGGCGAATGGTCCGGCCACGGTGCCCCCCACCCCGAGAGGCGGGGGGAGGCTCTGAGCAGGTTTTTGGGCAGGCTCGGGGCCTCCCTCGGCCCCCGGCGCGCTCACCCCAGTGGCTCAGCAGCGGCTGGAGCCTCTCGCGGAG
>NW_008794630.1:33533-36077 GCF_000699145.1 Aptenodytes forsteri | reverse complement strand
GCCCCCGGTGCGCTCACCCCAGTGGCTCAGCAGCGGCTGGAACCTCTCGCGGAGCCCCGCTCCCTGTGCCTGGGATGGGGCTCCCTGGCACCGCGCTCCCAGCGCTCCCGGGATCTGCCTCCCTCGGGACACTCCTCTCGCCGGCTGCTGTGCCCGTCGCCCTTCCTGCCAGCCTCCTCTCTCTTCTCCCTCTCTTCCCACAAACCGCCCTGTCCCCTCTGGTCCTGGCAGCTCTTTTCCCCTCTTCTCTCCGAAGGCCTCTGGTGCCTCCGCTCTTCCTCTTCTCGCTGCGTCCTGCTCACAGGCTTCCTCTCGGAGCCCTTCCAGGGCTGCTGGCTCCCGCTGGCGTAGCGCTCGTAGGCAGGGTCCTCCTTCTCCTTCTTAATCTTGATTCTGGGGTGCGCCTCCTCTGCGGACACCGCCCTCCTCGCAGCCTGCGAGCTCTGCTTTTGCCGCTCCTGTCTACTTTTCTCCTTATCTGAAATACAAGGGTCATCTTTCGGGACGGACAGTCCTGCGAGCGTCCCCTCAACTCCCCAAGCTCTGCCTAGCACCGTGGCGCCTTTCCAACTCCCCTCCCATTTTAAGTTCTCCCCCCTCCACCCAAGCTTCACAGCCTGTTTACCCCCCCTCAGAGAGATCCTATTCCACTTCCAACCCCGACACTTTTCTCCTCTGGCTTCACCCATCCTACTTCCTTCTTCAACGCTCGCCACGTTGCGTTCTTCCCAGCAAGGCTGCCCTCAGGTGCTGCAACACAGCTTGGAATATCGAGCACCTTCCTTTCGCTCTCTTTCCTCAGTTACAGCCACGCAGTAAGAACATCGTGATCCACTCCGTGGAAATTCAGTTCTCCAGACCCAATGATTCCTTTCCCTCTTTGCTCCCCTTTGCCTCTCTCTTTTTTGCACATCTCCTCGGCGCTCTGGAGCGACACCTTGTCCCCACCCTTAGTTTTGCTGCCTATTTTCTTTCCTCCAACCCTTCTCTCAAACTAGGATTCTAGCCTGACGGACATGCCCCTCCACCCCACGCTAAGGCCCCATCCATCCTCTGTCCTCCTCTGTGCAACACAGCGACAAGCTCCTCTCTCGATGGGGGGTGGGAGCGCAGTAAAGACAGGTCTCAAACCCCGACAGCGCAAGGGCTCGGCCGTAGCTACAAGACGGCCCCAAATATCTGCTGCTAATACCCGCCTGTCAGAGGCAGAGCCTGGCTGTGGGAAGGAAGGTTCCTCTGCACGCCACACCGTGGGCTCCGAGCCGATTTCGGAACAACGGACGCCCCCACCCCAGCCCACGGTCACCACACCTAACTGGCTCATCCCGGGAGCCACAACTCATCTCCGGTGGATGCCGCCTGGAAGTTGTCGGCAAGCCACAGTAAACAGCTCCTACTGCAAGACACTGCTTCTAGCGCTCCGCTGGCCCTGACAAGGGTAACTTCTCAAGATCTCTGCTGCATAGATGGAAAAAACCCTAATGGCTTCTTAAAAATCCATCCGTATAGCTGCACAGGCTGGTCCTTTACGTGGCACGTTCGTTCAAGTTCAATTTGGATGTACTCTACATCTTTCCGTTTTCTTCTGAAAGATGTAGAGCAACAAATCCTGCTGTGTCCACTGAGAACAGGAGGCATTCAGGCACTCGGACGGTTTAACTCATGCTGCATTTTTAGGTCTACTTTCACAGAATAGCTGGGGTTGGAAAGGACCTTTAAAGGTCATCTAGTCCAACCCCCCCTACCTTCTTTGGCTTCAGTTTCCAGCCACAGAATCTCATCTAGATCTGCTGGTTTTATGTTCTGTTCAATTCAGTTATCTTGCACAGGCCACATAATGGTCATTCCATACGTCTACAGCCCTCTAGTCCTACAGTAGCAGCATCCAGATTTTAAGATTAAGTGGTGCTTTTCCTAAGCCTTCCCTCTCCCCCATCCCCCAACAGCGCTGCTCCCCCCTGCAGTAACCCTGCAGCCTGGCAGGCTTTTTTCCAGGAAAAGTGCTATTACTGTCTGCAAGATACAGCCCTCCAGAGGCTGGGGGAGGACAGTCACAGGTAAAGGCTAAATACAGGCACTCAGATACCCCTTCGGGAGATCACAAGGTAAAGCCTGGACGTTAGGGCTGTGGCTCTTTTCAAGAGCACACCCGTCCTCAATGTGTCCCCGAGCAAAGGGCCCTTGCGAGGCCGAGGGCTCTGTGCAGACACTCCCACCTGGGGTCAAGACTGGCAGGAACACACCTCACCTTTCTGCTTTTTTACGGGCACGTCGTCATCTTCCGACAGGGAATCGGATGACGTATGAGGTGGCGTTTTAACTCCACAACCCTTTGCATGGAGGGCTTTTGTGACATCATCTAAGTCATCGGAGTCTTTGGGGGGCCGATAGTTGGCCACGTGGTCCACTCGAATCGTCCTTCCTTTGATCTATGAGGGGAGCCACGCTGTTAGCAAAGGCACAGGCCAGCTCCCCGCGCGCTGCGGGTCGCCAGCGACCCGTGCTGTCGGGGCTCCTGTTTGACGTGAAGCAGCCACTCGGGGG
>NW_008794630.1:28647-32875 GCF_000699145.1 Aptenodytes forsteri | reverse complement strand
CCGCCCCGCCGGAGCCGAGCCGAGCCGAGCAAAGCAACACCCAGAGCTGACTGGAGCCGCAGAGACTTTATTGGGGTGACCGTGACAGAGGGCGGCGGGAGCCCTGCTCAGCACGGGCAGGAGTTTTTACCGTTGGCGTCGTGCGTTGGCTCCAGCCTGCGGGCCTGGCCCGGCCGCCCCTCCAGGTCCCGGCAGGGCAGCGACCGCTGCACCTTCAGCCGGCAGGCCAGGCACATGAAAATGGCGTCCACGTTCTGGCTCTCCTTAGGGTCCTTGGCCGAGGTCTCAAACAAAAGCATGTTGTGAGCGTCGGCGAACTTCAGGGCCATGCTGGATGGCACTTGGATCAGGTCTTTCAAGTCACACTTGTTCCCAACGAGCACCCTGGGGACAAGGGGGGGCACCGCGTGCCCGTTGCACTCCTCGATCCACATCTTGAGGTTGGTGAAGGAGGTCATCTTTGTGACATCGTAAACGAAGACAACGGCATGCACGTTGCGGTAGTAATGCTCTACCATGCTCTTCCGAAACCTCTCCTGGCCAGCCGTGTCCCACACTTGCACCTAGGAAGCAAAAGAGACAAGAAAGAAGGCTGCAGGAGCGCTGGGTGTCCGCCCCGGGGCAGGGCCTGCTGCTGGAGGAGTAGGCTGGCTTGTTGAACTCCCTGCAGGAAGATGCAGGAGGGCTTCCTCCTGGTCCATCTTTGACAGCGGTGCCACAGCCCTGAGGCAGGGCACAGGCAAGGCGAGCCTTGCAGGGAGGGGCAGTCTCCTATTAGACGAACCTGAGCTGATGGATGAGTTACACAAGCTTTTAGGCCTATGCTGACAGTGCCCAAGGCGGTATAGGCCAGTGCACGTGCTTGTGTAATTTAACCAAGCAAGCCCAGCTCATCAAGTAAGAGAGATCATGTCGGCACTTTCATTCACTTTCAATATTCACAGGCAAGTGCAAGGCTCTGCACAGCACATCCCATTTCTCAGCCGCTGTGGCTGATCCTATATATTCAAGAGAATTGGCAGCACGCTTTTCAGGAAGACAAGTCCCCGCCTGATGACTTACCTGACTTCGTAACACCTTGCCAGGCAGCCCTCCTACAGCTCTCTGCTGCTGGACTGCTCCCTGCTTCTCATCCTCTTCATGATGCACTTGACCACCATCCCCACCACAGAAACGAACCGCACAAAGCACTTCTCATTTCACAAACATTCTTGCGCCAGATCAGGACATTTGTCCACCTAATCCTACGCCATAAAAGAGAATCCCGACAATTACAGAGTGGTATGTACAGAGGAGTCAGGGCAAAGAGAAGATGAGGAGGGGGTGCCACCCTTTGTGTGAGAGAGCAGCGGGAGGGCATGGAGCTCTGGGGATGGGTGAGCAGCCAACTGAGAGCTTGTGGGTGAGGATTACAGAGCAGACCGGCATGGGTGACATTGTAGTGGGTGTCTGCTATAGGCCGCCTGACCAGGAAGAACAAGCGGATGAGGCACTGTGCAGACAGATAGGAGCAGCCTCGTGTTTGCAGGCCCTGGTCCTCATGGAGGACTTCAACCACCCCAATAGCTGCCGGAAGGACAAATCAGGGCACAAGCAATCCAGGGGGTTCCTGGAGAGCATTGACGGCAACTTCCTGACCCAAGTGACAGAGGAGCCAACAAGCTCCTGGGCTGGATGAGCAGACAGTGAGGTGGATTGGAAACTGGCTAAACGTCTGGGCCTAGAAGGTGGTGATCAGTGACACAAAGTCTCGTTGAACACGGGTAACTAGCAGTGTACCCCAGGGGTCAATACTGGGCCCAGTCCTGTTCAACATCTTCATTAATGATCTGGATGGTGGGGCAGAGTGCACCCTCAGCAAGCGTGCAGATGACACCAAACTGGGAGGAGCATGGCTAGGATGCGAGATGGTGGTGCTGCCATCCAGAGGGACCTCAACAGGCTGGAGAAATGCACTGACAGGAACCTCATGAAGTTCAACAAGGAGAAGTGCCAAGTCCCACCCCCGGGGAGGAACAACCCCCAGGCACCAGTACACACTGGGGACCACCCAGCTGGAAAGCAGCTTTGCAGAAAAGGACCTGGGGTTCCTGGTGAAACCAGGTTGAACATGAGCCAGCAGTGTGCCCTTGCAGCAAAGGCGGTGAAATGCATTAAATGAAGTATTGCCAGCAGGCCGAAGGAGGTGATCCATCCCCTTTATTCAGTGAGGCCAAACCTGGAGTGCTGTGTTCAGTTCTGGGCTCCCCAGTACAGGAGGGGCATGGACTGGAGAGTCCAGCGAAGGGCCACGAAGATGATGAAAGGACTGGAGTCTCTCTCCTATGAGAAAAGACTGAGAGAGCTGGGACTGTTTAGCCTGGAGAAGAGAAGACTGGGGTGGGGGGCGGGGGGAATCTTACCAATGTGTATAGATAGCTGAAGGGAGACTACGAAGAGGACGGAGCCAGGCTCTTTTCAGTGGTGCCCAGCGGCAGGACCAGAGGCAGTGGGCACACAGTGAAACACAGGAGGATCCCTCTGAACATCAGGAAACACCTTCCACTGTGAGGGTGACTGAGCGCTGGCACAGGTTGCCCAGGGAGGTTGTGGAGCCTCCATCCTTGGAGATATTCAAAAGCTGTCTGGACATGGTCCTGGGCAATCGGCTCCGGGTTGCCCTGCTTTAGCAGCAGGGTTGGAGCAGATGACCTCCAGAGCTCCCTTCCAACCTGCACTTTGCCATTAGTCTGTGATTCTGTGAGTTCTGCTGGCCCTTGTAGGTAATGTCTTGAAGCCTGGAACTGGCAATTTCTAAACAGATGTCTGTGGTTAATCCAAATCACCCTGTACCCCACTGAGACGGTGCCTGCCCCAGAGTCTTTCAGAGTGGAAAAATGCTGGCAAAGAAGAGCTGCTGCTCATTCGTTTCCCCACCAGTCTCTCCTGGGCTGTTCCATCTGGGCAGAGCAGGAGAGGGAGGGTACCTCTCCCACCTCTCACCTCCCTTCGTGGACGCACGGTCGCAGGAAAAGGCCAATTTGCTGCACTGCCTCCCACTCCTGCCTGCTGGAGTGCAAATAATATCCAAAGGTAAGAAAGCCTGGCAACGTTTTCCAGCTAGTGGCAGTAAGACAGGCTTCATGCCAGCCTGCACTACAGCTTACAACACCTCAGCTCTGTGGTGTTGGATAGAGCTGGGGAAGGCAGGGCAAAAAATGAGCACCTCTCTGCTTAAAGGAGAGAGAGAAAAAAATGTTCATGGACAATTTAAAAGCACAACTGAAGTTCTTACCCACCAATAGTAGCTCTAATTTCATTGTGATTAGTCCCTCAACTTTTAATCACCCATCTGTCAGCAAAATAGCAGTATTTGCTTCTTCCGACAGTCAGTCTTACACACAGATGGCTGTCGGTGCTGATCCACCTAACCGGGCAGGCCAAGCTCAGCTGCAAACTGCGCTCCCCAGGCTGTTTCCTACCAGCTGCTGCTGCAGATCTGCTCTGGCACATCAGCCAGAGCTCTTCAGGTTTGGGCTGATGTGTTTCTTACAGGTGTCTGTGGCCTTCGTACAGCAAATTTGCCCTATTCTAGTTCTGCTGAAATTGCACCCTCCCAGCGCTCGCTGACAGGAGTCTTCAGCATTAATATCACAGCTGCCAAGCCCACTGCAACCAGCTCGTGCGAGCTCCTGGCCTCCCAGCGCAGCCACTGCCAGCCTACAACCATCTGCTCCCCCAAAAAGACGTTGGTTTCTGCATACAGCTCCTTCCCCCAGCTCCCTGCAGCTTTGACTCTCTTTTGGTCCAGCCTCCGAAGCTGGAGGCCACCCTGATGCTTCAAGGACCCGGTTATGCGGGAGAGCAGGAGGACAGCAGCATTTCACCCCGAGCTATCGTTTCAGACTGCCTGCAGACTCAAGCAAACGGCATAAATAGCGACAACGCAGCAGTGACGGGTTCAGAAAGCGTCTCTGCAACACGGGGACGAGAAACCTTCCCCTGTTCCCCTCCCTCGAGTTGGACTGAAAACAGGAAAGCCCCCGAGAGGCGTTTGGGGTGCAAAGACGCAGCCCCGGGGCAGGGGCAGGGGCTGGGGCGGGGAGGGGCTGCCTCTGCCGCCCCGGGCCGCTGCCGGCCAGCCCGGGGTCGGTGCGGGTGCTGCCGTGGCCCACCTTGATGCGCTCCCCCTCGATCTCCACCGTCTTCTCGCGGAAGTCCACGCCGATGGTGGCCTCGGTCCTGTCGG
>NW_008794630.1:21105-27854 GCF_000699145.1 Aptenodytes forsteri | reverse complement strand
CAGGGAGGGAGGGAGGGAGGGAGGGAGACCGGTCCCAGGCCAGCGGTGGGAACAGGGTGGGGCAGGACCAGAAACTGGGGAACAGAAACACCCACACGCCCAAAAGCTGAGAGATGCCAACGCGCTCGCTCCCACCGCGGCCGGCGATGCCAGAAGGAGCCTCTTTGTATCCGGCTCGGCAGCCACGGGGGCTGCCGCCCTCGGGCTTCAGGTGTGCGCTGGTCAGCATGCAGAAGAGCCCCGCGCTGGCAGCACACGGATGCTCGGCACGGATGGAGCTGCCCACACCGGTGCTGGCAGGGGGACGTGCGGCAGCCCCTGCCAGAGGTGAGTCGAGCCTCCGGCCCTTCTCCCTAGCTTCCTAGGGCCGTGATGGCACTCCCACCAGCTGCTGTCAGCATCAGAGATGACGGGGAACGGGAACCCCATCCTTTGTGGGTGGAGCAGGGCAGCAGGCGCTTCTGCCTGGGCTGGGAGCCAGCACTCATGGCGTGAGGGCACGGAGGTCTGCGGGAGCGAGGGGTAGCAGGTAAAACTGCACAGGGGAAGAGGAGTACCGCCGCAGGAGGTGGCTGAGGGGACCTGGCTTTCTTCTCACGAGTAATCTGAAATAGGCCAGACAGCGTTCTGCGGCACAGGGAGGGCATCACGGAGAACTGCAAGGGCAACACGAGGGAGAAGCAGCACAGTCTGCCCTTCCCTCTGCTGTCTCTGCAGAGACCCACAGTGCTCCGAGGGGGCCACGCTGCTCCTGCTGCCCCTGGTAACGCAGCCCAGGCGGCTCCAAAAGGGATCACAGCCCCCCAAAACTGGCTGCTGATACAAGACGACTCCTGCAGTGCAGGCACTTGGTGGGAACTGGAGGAGCCAAAGGCTGGGAAGGATTTACTAGGGGTCCCCAAGTGGTCACAACTGCCCCAGGGCATCAGTGCTCAGCTGCCTGCTTCCAGCAGCACTGAAATGAAAAAAGGAGGGGGCAATAACCCGCGCAGCAGGTAGAAACGCCTCATAAAGTTGAGTCTGGACCTGAAACACATCCCCTTTTTCCAATTTTGGTCATGTCTGCAGGTCTATGCAGCTGAGTGAGACCAGTGAACCATCCTGTCTCACTGGACTGTCTCCAGTATAGAGCAGAGTCACACAGAAGAGATCCCCTGCCATCAAGGCTCACGTAGACATCAGCTGAACTGAGGTTTTAGCCCATAAAGGAAGCTCAGCCGACGGACCCAACAGATCCACTTGGACTACGTCCCAGAGATGTTACCAGGCAACCATTTCTGACTACCCCCAGCCACTTCTGGCCCAGCCAAAAACCTGCGGGGCAAAGTCAAGGTGAGATCAGGACACCAGCTGCAGAACTGCCGCTCAGTCCTCTCCCTGCGTGAGTAGAGACAACACTGAGAAGGCCCCAGGAAAGACCCGTTCTTTCCTCAGGGGCAGTTTTATCCTCCTGGAGACTCAGCCTGAATGCTAGCCTGAGGAGGGATTCCTGGAACGAGCGAGCAAGCAAGTTGGGGAGTTGCCATCTCTGGAAGAGATTGCTGAGCAGATTGGCTGCCGCATTCATGTTTAAAATGTCCTCAGCAGAGCACCTGACCCGCTCCTCACATCAGAAAAGACAAGGTAAAGGGGCCAGGAGGGAAGATACGAGCCATAGGCAAGAGGGCTCTTTCGTGGAGCCCCAAGACTGTATAGGAAGAGTTCCCTATTTTAAGGGGATAAATATTTGCCTCAGCTGCTTTTTATGTCCCATAAAATACATCAGGGGAAAAAAGCAGCAATATTCAAACCCTAGGCTGTGTCTTCAGTTCATTCTGTTACCAACGTAGCTAATGAGGTGTTCCTTCAAGGGCGTTACCCGAGAAGCTTTCCTAGCTCTTAGCCCCGCTCATGCGACCAATCTGCCTGCATGTGCCTGCTTCCCACGTCAGGCAGAGGCCTACGCCAGTCACCTAGGCAGGACAGCACAGCCCTGCTCAGTCCGGTTTCCCACTCATCCATTTTATACCACCACTAAGAGATGGGAGGAACATGCTTTTAACAAGTTCCCGGAGGCTTTTATTTACAGAAGCTGTTTGTCAGAGACTAGAGCTTCTTGGTTTCTATCTGATGCTGTCTTGACTTCTCTAGTCTCTGAAATAAGATGCCAGTGTCAGGTCCAAGCTGTCTCCCTTCAAAGGGACATGGCTTCCCATTGTAGCGTGGCAGAAATGTCAAACTTGAGAGACCTCTCTCTTCTGGCTCAACAGCCAGCCTGGAAAGCAACTTGTCTGCAGTGTGTGGGATCACAGGCTGCAGGAGGGTCCCGTAGACACGCAGGCATTCCAGCGTAACGTGGATGATGGTGTCAAGCCAGAGCTTCTCTGCGGGGTCTTTTTGGTTGAGTTTCCAAGGCCTGTGTCTCTGGAAGAAACTGTTGGTCTGCCTTACGCACAGGGCAATGCATTCTAAAGCCTTGTAGATCTGGAAACCTTCAAAATAACTAGCCACCTGCAGAGGCAGAGAAGCCACAGATGCCACGAACTCATAGTCTTCAGCAGAAGCCCTACCCACGGCTTTCGTCCCCCTGTAATCCAAGATCTTTGGAAAACAAGACTCTGAGAAACAAGGGTAAGTGTTGCTGGGGTTAATGCTGAGGGCTGTTGACCGATTCAGAAGCCCCCCAAGAGCATCCGCCAGTTCTGAATTCACTAGCTTAACAACCTTCTCATCGTAATAGTCACAATCCCGCTCAGGCACACCCTGCCTTAGCAGGAAGTACCGAAATCCATCTACTGTGTACCGTCCAATACAAGCAAAGGGGTCAATCACGTTGCCCAGGCTTTTGGACATCTTCTGTCCATGGACAGTCCAGTGGGAGTGCACAAAGATTCGCTCGGGGGGAGCCAGCCCTGCTGCCATCAGCAGTGCTGGCCAGTAGACGGCGTGAAACTTGAGGATGTCCTTGCCCACAACATGGTGCGCAGCAGGCCACCACTCACCGTGTGTCTCAGGGTAGCCCACCACGCTCAGATAGTTCACCAAGGCATCTACCCATACATAAATAGTTTGTGTTGAGTCACTGGGAACAGGAATACCCCACTGCAGCCGGCTTCTCTCACGAGAGACGGACAAGTCTGGCAAGTCCTCTTCCAGCCAGCGGAGCACGTGCTGGTAGAAAGGGTCAGGGGAAATGGCGTGTGGGTTGTCCCGGAGCCACTTCTGCAACGGATCCCGGAACGCCGAGAGCCTGAACATGTAATTCTCCTCTTTGGTCCAGTGTACCTGAGAAGGCAGGAGAGAAAAGAACTATGGCCCAAACGCTCTGCAAACAGTTTTACAATTTGCACGCAGCATTCTCAGCGTGGAGTTTGTCGCACGCTCCCTCTGCGTCTGGGTGTGCTCCCCACCACATGCAAAGCCCCTGGTATCTTTCCATGACTAGTAGGAACCTCCTCTCCAAGACACCACCTCCCTGGGTTCCCCAGGGCAACACGTGAGGACTTAGGCACTTGGGATGGCTCAGCACTCTGCTGTTAAAGATGCTCGTGCCCCCAGGGAAGGAACACCTTTCTACCTGCCAGATTTACGTGTCGTCAGGCAAGAATTAGGGAGACGAGAATACACTTTCTTAAAAATGTAGTTCTGCAATAATAGTAGAAAATCATGAAAAGACAAAATGACATTGTTAATTACTGCCTAACAACCCTGGTGCATGCCTTTGCTTTTCTCCTAGGTGCTATGTTCCTCTTTTTCCCCGGTTTAAGCATTAGTGCATCTTAGTTGCTAACTTTGTTCGCCTGTAATCATGTTTAAGTACTGACAGCACTTCTCCCACACATTTAAATTCATTAAATGACACATTTAGCTATATCAATGAAAACTTTGTGGGTAGACAGGGTATGAGCGAGCTGTGTAAAGGCACTCAAGAGACCTACAGCTAGGCCAAGAATTCTTACCTCTTAAAGCTAAATAAGGCTTTAAGATAAGAAAGTATAGGCTTTGGCATCACGCAGGAGAGTTTCAGTTTCTAGCAGTGAACCCAACAACTTCTGACTGAGCAAGAAAGCACCTCACTCTCAATACAAGCAGTAAAAAGCCTACCACACCTCAAGCTGAGATACCCTAAGGAATAATTAGTCCTAGCGGCATGAAACTGCTTTATGATATAGTTGAATGTATCTAATTTCAGCAGCAGCCTGTAGCAAATACTACCTTCGCTTACTGGATTAGAAGGTCACCCCAAAGGAAATATTCTCCCCTACACAAGTCATAAACAAGTTACACAAAAATGTTTTGGTCCCCCCCCAAATTCTTTATGTTCTTCCATAACCTTTTTTGGTTTCTGGGTACCAGCTCTCGGCACTCTGTCCAGGAATAACACTTCACACAGAGCCAATGCCATGTCCTCCATCCAATATTCCCTTTTACACAATCCAGCGATCCTTTTGGTAACAACTCAGGACGCAAAAGCCAACTCAAAGTGGGACCTGCAATCATTTCTTCTGAAACGCTGACCAAGTCTGGTGTTTGGCTCTGAAGAGCCCACCTCACATTACCCACCGAGTGCTGAGAGCTGAGCTACCTATCAGCTAGCCGCCTGCAGAAAAGGTGGTTGACAGGTGCAGAAAGCCGCTCAGTGGGAAGAGGAAAAGAGATTAGAAATAGGCTGTCTCCTGAGAACTGGTAAGTTAGAGCCTGGAGCACGCAGAGAGGTTGATAAAGGGCAGAGTAATTTTAACAACCTGCAAAACCAGTGTCTTTGTTCAAGGCTTGCCTGTGAACAGTTACTGGAATATCTGCCCTGCAGAGAAATCTGCGTGCCGTCTCTCCTGACCTTCAAACAGCCCTGACCTCAGGAGCACAGGATAATTCAGGAAGTCTCTAGTCCAGCCTCCTGCTCACAGCAGTCACCTACGGGGTTAGAACAGGTGACTCAGGGCTTTAGCCAGGCACATCTTGAAAACCTCTAAGGATGGAGACTGCAGAACTTCCCAGGCAGCCTGTTCTGCTGCTTGGCTGTCCTGATGAGGAAAAAGTTTCTCTGTAAATCCAGTCTGAACTTCTCTTGTTTCAACTTACGACCATTCTCTCATCCTCCTGCCACATACCATTAGAAGAACCCGGCTCCGTCTTCTTGATGACCTCCTCGTAGCTATCGGGGAGCTTCTGCCACTAGGCCCTCCCCAAATCCCATCTTCTCTGAGGTTGGAGAGGTCAGCTACCTCAGCCTCTCCTCAAACAGCAAGTGCTCCAGCATCCTAACCATCTTGGTGGCCCTCCGCTGAACTTCTTCCAGTTTCTAAATTGTGTTTCCTGTATTGGGGGGGACGGAAAACTGGATGCAGTACCTAGATGTGGTCATTGGAGTGCTGAGTAGAGGGGGATAATCACGTCCCTTGAACAGGCATTGCTCCTGTTCATATAGCCCGAGATAATCCCGTTGGCTGCCTTTGCTGCCCGGGCACACTGCTGGCTCACGTTGGACAGTTTGATACGCAGCTCAGGCAAGTAATTGTTCTCAGGGTATATTTGACTTTGACGCCTGCTGGCTCTATTTTAGATCTAAAGAATGATTTCTTTGCCTGGGAACTTATCTTTTCCCCAACGACATAAGGTGCTTTATCAAGAGATATTATTTGCCAACATACCCCTTTCTGTGTGAACCAACACTCCTATGCCCCAGCCTCGTACAAATATCACAAGAGCATAACCTCTGCTTAGCTCTGAAGCGTGATTATCTGCAACTGCTGGATTAAATCATGTAACTCCTGACACCTTACAGAAAACACAGCGTCAGAGAGGCTCTCAGTCAGGTACCACACTCCCGGTTGCATCGCTATTCGGCCATCAGACTAGACCACAGGCAGATATGTTACGGTGTTTTACATAGGGCCGAAACCCACGTAACAAGACTGATGAGAAGTGTCCAGAGGCCAAACTGAATCACCTCACGAAACAGGTCTGAAATCCGGCCACCCAATGAACACCTCAGTTATAAACACCTTTATCCTTCCGTACAGCTAACTTCTTTCATCGCTGCTTTAAAACACTGTTTCCAGGCCAGCAGCCTGTGGAACCCAGCAGCAGCTGAATCCTTTCCATGGCACATGGCTGAAATTTGCATCTGCCGGTTGGGGTTTTGGCGGCTCTCCCTTGCATAGCCACACACCACTATGAACACAGAAGAGACGGTCTATGAAATACAGGCGCGTCTCAGCTGACATGAATTACAAAACGCTACAGGAAGCATTAAACACCCCCAAATTCGGCCAGACCAGAGCAACAGATGAGTGCGCCGTGTTTCCGCAGGAGTAGCCGCCCTTGACTGGGACGGTGAAGGTGCCGTTACCTGATGGCCGGTCTCCAACGACACCTTGCACGGGTGACCCTGGGCATCCCTGCGCTCAGCGAGCTGGCTCTCGGGCAGGAAGCACTCCTCGGGAGTGCAGTACCAGCCCTCGTAAGACCCTTTGTAGAGTGCCCCGCCGTCCCGGAGGGCGCCCCAGAAGTGACGCACGGCTCGCTGGTGGCGGGGCTCGCTGGTGCGGGTGAAGTCGGTGAAGGAGACGGCGGCCTGGGTCAAGGCTTGGTGGAAGAGGCCCGAGACCCGCTCGCAGAGCTCCGGGGGAGACGTCCCTGCCGCGGCCGCGGCCTGCTGGATCTTCAGCCCGTGCTCGTCGGTCCCTGAAACGGCAAAGAGGCCGAGGTGCCGCGGGGGCCGCGGGGAGGCGGAGCGGGGGCCGGGCCCCCCCTGCCCCCGCGGGGAC
>NW_008794630.1:0-20215 GCF_000699145.1 Aptenodytes forsteri | reverse complement strand
CGCCGTCGGGAACCGCGGTTTTCCAAAGCCGCGGCTTGCTCGGAGTCTCTCGGGTCCCGTTAGCCGGGCAGAGGGCACCCGGACCGCCGTTCCAGCGGCGTTGGGCGCTGCCGAATTCGGAGGTAATGGGATAAAAACGCTTTTGGCGGCGAAGTCGGCGCGGGGCGTTGCTCTGCCCTTGGTGCACCGGCGGGACGGACTGCTCGGCTCCACCGCCAGCCACATCGGAGAAGGCTTGTGGGTGAAAAACGGCGTGGTGATGGAATGGAGCCGGGGCGCTGAGGGGGTGCTGGAGGTGCAGGTGCTCAGCTCCCGGGAACGGGAGGGAAAAACTCCTGTGTTCTGGGAAACCATAAGTTAGATGGAGCCATTTAGCATATTTGTATCCGTTCGGATGCTCGTGATTTCGCTGCGGGTTTATATCACAAGTACGTGCGTCTAGGCAAAGAGATCAAAGGGGTATAGCAGTTTGCATGTCATCTGGGTACCGGAGGAGGCGGGAGGTGTTTTCTGCGTCGGGTGGGAATACGTTCTGCAGAAAAGCCCAACCACTTCTGCAGGCTTCAGCTGGCCGGCTGTGTTACAAACGCAGCGCTCGGGGCAGTGACGGTGATTGCTCTATTTAGAGATCTAATTGGGACAGGCGGGAGTCTGTGACTAAACCACAGTGAAATGAAATGTTACGTAGCTGTTCAGCTAGATGCGCTCTTTGTCTTGCTTGCACGCTGGTAGATGCCTTCATCTGGATTGGCAAACCTCGCTACTCCTCTTCATTTGGGATGCCCTTTCTGTCAGCAGAAGCCTCTTTCTTCTGGTAGTTCACCTCAGTGGAATAAGCTGTGCTGGCAAAGGGGCTTTTTGCTGGTATAACCATACCTGCTGCGTGTCCTAATGAGGTTAAGTTAGCCTCTGCTCGCACGTGGTGGAGCAAAGTGCATCTTTAGACCAGCGCCTGCCTCCTCCAGGCCTCTTCTGTCGAAGGGTGTAAGAACAGCAAATGCGCAGTACATGCGCATCTCTGGTGTAGCCTCCCAGCGATGTGTGGCTTGAAGGCTCCTTCAGCCGGAGGTAGTCTTTCTAGCTTCCTAATAGATGTTCCCGCTATTAATTTGTTCAGTTACTCTTTGATCTTACAGACGTTTTTGGTATCCACAACTGCCTGGAGCCGTTTGTTGTGGCAGAGAATAATTCACTACAGTCACTCAGATGTGGTACTGGGCTTTTCAAACAAGTAGCTTGTTTACTTGGTTTCAGAAATTACTTGGTCTCTAAATTTCAAAACGTGACTTTGTATTGACAGTCTTTTTGTGTTTTTCTCTAATAAATTGTATTCCTTAGGCAACTTGTTGCAGCGCTGGAATGTTCCCATAAAACTGCAGATGAGCAGACAAGTGGCTAGCTCTGGTGTGCCCGGGGGCAAAGGCGATAGTTCTGTTTTTGTCCTTATTGTGGGCTTATCAACATTAGGAGCGGGTGCCTATGTAAGTAGAAAGGTAGAAAGAGCTGCAATACATCTCTCCTGTCAAGCATTTGCTGTATTTCAGCTAACTTTACTTAGCTTTTTATCTCTGTAGCGGTTTCCTCCTTCAGAAAACTTCAAGGGGAGCTAACTGAGCTGGCTGGAAATTAAATTCTTATGTTTTTTTTTTTTTAAACTGTAATTTCAGTTACCTTTTAGGTTTCTTTACAGTAAAGGCACTCTTTTTTTTTTTTTCCTCCATACTATGACGAACCACAGCTCTGTCTGCTGTCTTGTACGTGATAGTAGCATATAGTTCAGGGAGAGTTGGATGGCATGTGCTTTTAATACCACAGTAAACCATTCTTTGCCAAATCTCAATTCAGAACGTTAGTGTTTAGCTTGTGTAAGTATACCAAATCAACCCAAAATTGGTGAGCATACATTTATGTCCTACTCAAAAGCATAAAGCTTTTCAGCCTGACTTGGAGAGTAAATCACATTCCCAAACAGCTGAGGAGTAGCAGCGTTACCTAGGAGTGGATGGGTGAGCTTACATCACACAAATCTTTGTTTCAAAATTCTTTCTCTTAGAGGCTCATATTCATTAAAAGTTCCAAGTCCTGGTTTTCTCCTAATGAAACTCTTCACATGCAGAAGGCTCCTAGGAAATAAAAAAAAAAAATTCAAAACAGTGCATGGAGGAAAAGTCTTTTCCTATTCCCTTTAAATATTCTTTAGTGTGCCCTGCTGTACTTTTTTTGACAAACAAGGTAACTGAAATTACAAAGCACATTCTGCTTTTCCCAAGATCTGTTTAATCAAGAGTCCTTCTTAATATTCAGCTCTTTCCCTCTCCTCTTTCATTGCCTGTCTTCACCTACAGTTTTGCAATGTCATCATCTAAGATGCCCTTCTAGATCACTGACGTCTTCAGGTGTTCCTGGCAAAGCTGGCAGCAACCTATTGTTATACTTAATTGTAGGAGGAACAGTCACTGGGACAGGAGTTTATGTAAGATGCTTAAATAAATGTGTGTTAATTGGGTGAGAGGGTGGAGGGAGGGTACCTTTCTGTATGTCATACCGAGTTAGCCATTTACTTTAACTAAACCGTCTTTGTGCTCCCTGGCCTCAGATATTTAATTTCAAGGGACACTGTCAAATAATTTAAGTTTACAAATTTGATATTGTCAAACAGTGTAGTTCTTAGTGGGAAAAATTGCCTTAGAATTAACTTTTTCACATTAAATAAACCTAAAACCAAAACTGGCCATCTTCAATTAGTAACTATCAGAAAGGCACAAATTAACACATCTGTTCTGATATCAGTAATGTTGGCATACAAAAAAAAGGAAATAATCAGCTAAATATAAGTCTGCGAGAGGAAAGAAGAGAAAACTTGTTTAACTTTGTGATTTCTTCAGAGAAGAGCACTGAAATATCACTCCGTTATCTGGCAAAGTACGCAGCTATGTTTCTGACTAGAAAGAACTTGGCATTTTCTCTTTGGAAAAATTTATCCTGAAGACCTGATTTGATATTTTGCATTTATGTAATAGTAATTTTTTTTTTTCTAAGGGAAAAAAATATAGATTTAAAAATCAGATTTAATTTGCTGTATGTTGCCCTTCGGGCTCGCTTCATGGTTCTGCTTGCAAAAGCAGAGGTAGTTTTGTTAACCTTGACTTTTATATGTTTAAGCAAAAGGCTTTAAAATATCTTTATCTTAATTCTTTGCAACACTGATGAGTTCTTGTTTTCTGATATTTTTGACATTGTTTCAGTTCCCTGGATATGCTTTTGTCTGCCTGTGCTCTTTTTCGCGCCTGGCATTAAATTCCTCAGTTCTTCTTTGAGACGATTTGCTATGTTGTAAAACACCTAATTGTGGAGATGGGTAAAATGCAAAATGTCTAGGGAGTAAAAGAGATTTCAGTTCCCCAAAGGAATTAACTTTCGTTCAAACATAGTTTGGATGTCATAACACTCGGTTAGCTAACAGCAAGTGGTTTGGCATCAGCTGCAGCATTGCCTTTGCATTTAGGAGGCACTTATTTCTTGCTGGAAATGTTCCAGCTTTAATATTCTTTCACAATTCAAAATACAGTAATTGGATAGACGGTTGTGTTTCAGACTGTCTTGATAAGTTTTTTCTCTTTTATAAACAATGCAGAATGAAAGTTAATGTCGTGCATCTGTGATATGGATTATTAGCAAGGCTAGGTTTTGCCTTAAAACAACTGTTTGATTCCCTCTAATTTGTTAACTGGGGGGGGCAAATACCATGCTGTGACCTGCTTCCAGCAGGCTCATTGTCTTTTGCTTCTCTACATTACCAATTTTTCTTGGAAGTTAACATGATGTCTTAAAAGATGTTCCCTCCTTGTCTGTACCACTAAATGGTATCCCCAGAACATGCAGGCTATGCTTATACTGTATCCTGAGTTTAACAGACAAATAAACAGCAGGTCAGCATTCAGACATGGGAATCTCTTCCAGCTGAAGGCTGTTGTGTAGAACAGCCACGCTCCCGTGTCTGAGGAGCACAGCTAACGTCACTGATGTTACCGCTGCTAACATCATGCCTGTAACACCTGGCCTAAAGAAAGCCAGTAAGGTCGTTTGCTTGTTCTGTCCAGCTGCTCTGGGCTTTTGAAGCTCGGAGTTGATTTTTGCCTTGAATTTGTCTTCCTTTTCTGCAGCCTTGTGTTGTGCCGTGTGCCATGGCCTAGCTTGCAGATAGCCTTGGGGTTTGTTTGACTGCATTTCCTTGGATGTATCTGGTTCCTCTTGAAACGGGTCTGCAGCCCAAAGCCCAAACATCTGCAGAAAGGTTGATTTCTTGCTTATGGGAAGCAACCAGACAACTGAGATTCATCACATCATATGTAGAGCAGATCGTTTTCTGAGTGCATTCCTCTTGTAGCTATATATACATACCTTTATGGGCACTTTTTTCAGTGAGGTATATTTTGGTCTGTGTGCTTTAATTGAAAGCAGATGGCTTTTCTGAGCAAGCAGGATAGACAAAAGCCTGTCGGGGGGTAGAAGCCGAATGGTGCCTTGGTGCTGTAAGGTATACAAGGTAAATATCTCCTTGTCTGTCTCCAGGTATACAGAACATTGAGAGAAAACAAAGAGCGATTCACCAGCCGTGTCACAACAATAACTACGCGATCTCAAGAAAATGAATCGTCTCCTTCAGGTGGGTACTGGCCTGCTAGGTTGCTCATTGAAGGTCTCTCTTAATTTATGAGATCTCAAACTGCAGGGTCTGAACTATTGAGCCAAAGGTTCATACATTTCATAATAACAGTGGCTTTAGGTCATAGAAAATAGGCTGTGTTATGTCACTTTACTAGGAAACCAACAGAAAGGATATCCTGCAGACAGGACAGAAAACTGATTGCTTTGGTTTGAGGGAGAGGATAAAACATGTTTATCAGGGTTGAGGCTGGAGGACAGAGAGTGAGAGCCTAAATGCTGAAGCAGGGGTCTTGGTAAGTCTACATTTCTGGAGACTGTCCCTTTATAGTGGAGAGCCTGTTAATCCTATGGTCTCCTTGAGTCAGCCCTGAACTGCGGCTTCTTAACTGCAGTATCCTTGATAGCCTGTGCTTCGCTGAATTAAGTCAGTGTCTTCTCTTTCAGATACAGATGCTGCTTCTCAGGGCACAGCAGGTGAGTCTTGATGGTAATATTTAACTGACTGTTTTATCCCTACATATGCTTTAACTGCATGAGGCTTAGAAACAGGACATGCGTGTGGGAGGAAATGCATTCTGGTGGGAACTCAAAAGTTGGTCTCCTTTCAGAAGGCAATTACAGAAAAATACGCCTTGGCATTTTAGGGAACTTTACTTTCTTATAAACTGTTCACTGAATGGCCAGTGCAGAGTTTTTGTCTTGCTCACAAGTCGATTTGTGTTCTTAAAGAAGACATGCAGCTAGATCAAACACTTTGCAGTTTGTATTTTCCAAATAATTTTGAAAATTGTTTTCTGATTTGAATGACACCCAGGCCGTATCTCTTCTCCTGGTGTTTTGAATAATCTTTGGCTATGTCCCTCTTGCTAGCTCAGCAAACTGTCACTTACTGTAAAACCTGAATGTTGGATCTCTAGTGCGTTGTTTGGCCAGAGTAGAGGCCAAGCATGTTTTTGCTGTCCTGAATCTACTGCACAGAGAATGTCCTGATCTTATATGAAGCTTCTGAAATTGTGTATTGAATGCTGGAAATGAACTTTGTGGGTCTTTGACTTTGCAACCCAGCTTTGCTTCTCCCAGCTGTGCAAATGTAAGCAGCATTCTTAAATAGATCAATTTATAAAATGGAGCTCTTTGAGAGTCTGCTGGACGAGTAGCACCTGTTCAGAGTAAGGCTTAAAACCTGTTAACAGGCTGTCCCAATAGCGGTATTTCAAGCTTGTTATGTAGATCATTCTTATTCTTAACATCTTAAACCAGAGAAAAGTAGATCTGTAACAGAGGAGCTCAAGCTGTGTGATAAAAGCTGTGCTACAGGCGTATTCCAAAATTCTGTGATTGCCATTGAACTCAGCTGTGCAGATCTAGCTTAGAAAAAATAATTCGCTGAAATCTGATAGTTTGATTTATGTGGGGAGCCAGCTTTGAGTGAAGCAGCAGCATGGTTCTTGGGAAGTATATTGGGGTGGAAGGGAAGGGGAGGTGAAGGTATTTGAAAGGCAATTTGCCAAAGGAAGTCTGTATGTGAAAGGCATCTGGTGACATACTCTCTGTTCTTTGGGGCTGGGCTGTTTTCCCTGCTGTATGTGCAGTAAGCTGTCCAATCTGTCACCTGCAGCTCCGGGAGCTCGCCCTGAGGTCCCATCTCATGTTCCTTTCCTGCTGATCGGTGGAGGAACTGCTGCTTTTGCTGCTGCCAGATCCATTCGGGCTCGTGACCCTGGTGCCCGGGTAAGAGATGCCCTGTTCCAGAGCAGACTTGTGTGGACGACTGAATACTGTGCTTGCTTCAGAGCCTCTGTCATATGTTTTGCCATTTGCCTGGCATCGGTACAGCTGATGTGTTTAATGACCAATTAAAGGTGCTGATTGTGTCTGAAGATCCTGCCCTGCCCTATATGCGCCCACCTCTTTCCAAAGAACTATGGTTTTCGGATGATCCAAATGTGACAGAGACTCTGCGATTCAAACAGTGGAATGGCAAGGAGAGGAGGTATGTGTCACTTACGGGTAGCAAGGATGAAGGAGGGTGTTTAATGAAAAGTTGATGATGATCAAACTGGTCTTGTGAGAGAGCCACTGCAGAGCTCTGCAGGACCCCAGAGTGCTGTGTGGACAAATCACTGTGCAGATTTCTGTGTTCATGTCTGCTATGAAGAGAGCCCTGGGGTGTGTGTGTGTCTGTGTGCATTGTCGCTAGACTGATCGAAGAAGGGACAGAGCATTGCATGCTGCGTGCAGAGCTTGTGTGTTTTGCACTAGAGTAGCTGACCGACTACCTTGTGGAGTCCACGAGACTCCATGATGTAGGCTGCGGACTCGTGGAGCGTGGCTTCCCAGAGATGCTGAGATGTTACAAACAAGTCAGTTGAGCACAAAGGCGCAGACAAAGCTGTGACAGTGCTGGCAGTTGTCAAGAGGAGTGCTGCTTCGCACATGAGAGTTAGCTCGGTACTTAATACCTCTTGAATCTTGCTGTGATTCCCTTAGACATACACTGCCACTGGCAGAAATCCTGTGAAATAAGTTAATAGTAAAGGTGAGGGTGTAGCTTCACAGTTTAGAGCAGAGCTCCAGGGACCCTGGATCACATTTGATTCTTGTGACTTTTGTGATAAAGCCTTACTGATCTAAACCCTCGAACTTCAACAGTGTGAAGACCCTAATTCTTAAAAATAGATAAATAAGAATTCTGGAGCTTGTTATGGATGCACAGAGTTGTCTTTGTATCATTGGTAATTGCTGAATAGCTGGTATCACAGAGCAAGTGGAACCCATTTGATAATGGAGCTTTTTTCAGTATATATTTCCAGCCGCCGTCATTCTATGTGCCTGTTCGTGATCTGCCTTTTGTAGAAAATGGTGGAGTAGCAGTTCTCTGTGGCAAGAAGGTGGGTACAGCACTAGCTATTGTTCTAGCATCATACAGTTCTTCCCAAGCACAGCCTGTGCTCTAAGCTGAAACTAAACAACCGTAGATGGTGGTGTGGAGGGTTGGCTGAGGAGGAGAACGTGTACAAGTTTGGGAAAAGTGTATATGATGAAGCAGGGACTACGCTAAACTTATGACAGCGTGAGTGAAGTTTGAAAACAGGAGAAGCTATGAGGAATAGTAGTGAGCTGAGGGAAGATGAGGAAGAGGGAAGGATGAGTCTAGAGTTTGGGAACGGGACAAGAATATGTAGAGCTTAGAGACAGGGTGTGACAAAATAGGAACTAGGCTATATATCGGTCAGAGGGTGAGGTAAGGAGAGTAGAGTGATCTGATTAGGGGGTTATAATGTGAGCGAGAGCATTGCGCAGAAGCAGCAGGAAGGTGGAAAAGTTCATGGTGAGGCTTCTAATATGTTTGCTTCCCCAGTTTTTTATATGTTGCTAAAATAAGATTGCAGTGACTCCTCTTACTGCTGAACTTACACTAGGTGTCTGAGTCCATTTCTTAGACTCAGATCCTGGGAAGATCAGCCTGATCTATGATGGCTGCCAAAGAAGTTGTCTCAATTCCTACTTCCAGTCTTCTCCCTTCCCCCCTCCCACCCCCCCTAAACTTAAAGGTGGGAGAATGTTACTTCCAAGTTTGCTTCTCTAATCAGTAGTCTATGCAGTTTAACTCGAATGGCCTACAGTTCATGGAAGCTTGAGCTCTCCTGCTTGTCTAATTTTGCAGGTTGTGCATATGGATGTTAGAGGCAACATAGTGAAACTCAGTGATGGTACCCAGATATCCTATGACAAATGTCTAATTGCCACTGGTAAGTTGTTGGATTTTTTCCTGTTCTTTGTCTTGTGCCAGCCTTTTTATTTCACTGGCATTCATCTGACAAGGAAGTTTCTGCAGTATGTGTCAAACACTTCGTAGAGCAGTCACATGAAGGACAGTCATACAGACAACCATGCCACTGGGTTTTTCACCTGCCTCACATCAACCAGCTTCTCTGGGACGTTCAAAGTTTTGCCCTGTGAAAATCAGCAGGGAAGGAGGAAAAGGTGACTTCCCTAGCAGCTCAGTAAAGGAACTCCTGGACAGGCCAGCCTCTTCAAATTCTGCCTGTAGCAGTAGCAAGCAGAAGAACCAGCTCTTGCTTGGGCAGGGCACTGCTCCAGCATCTAACTCTAGCAGTTCTACAGCCCTCTGTGGTTAAAGTGGAACTGGCTGTCTCCAGTCAGTGGAGCTAGTTGTATAGCATTAGATCTTTTTCCCCTGAGTGACTCTTGGGTCACCTACTGCTCACACAGAAGGTCTTTCATGTTAAAAACCCAGACAGCAACAGGGAATAGAGCATATTGTAACAGTTTGGAAAGCACAGTCCAGATTAAAGATAGCTTTGCATTGTCTGGGTAGCCAGTGACATGGCCATGGTATCATTAGTCTCTCTTTCTCTCTCTCCCTCCCCCCCCCCTCCCTCTCCTCAGGTGGTTCCCCAAGGAACCTACCCGCCATTGAAAGAGCAGGAAAAGACGTACAACAAAGGCTGACACTGTTCCGAAAGGTAATCTACAGGTGCTGCTAGTCCCGGGGTGAGGTTGAAAAAATCAGAGCCACTACCACTATTTTCAGCTTTTTAACTCTTCTGCTTTGGGTCCAGGACAGACTTGCCTTGGCAGCTGCTTCCCTCAGCTGGTAACCAGGAGTCCGTTTGCTATTTATTCCTTTTCCCCAGGCAGGTAAACAGGGTAGAGTCTACTAGACTGCTCATCTGCTTGCCTCAGGCCTGAGAGCTGTAATAATGTGATTTTGTTTGTTTGTTTTTTTAGTTTCCCTCCTGTATGACTTTGCTGCACCTTCCAGGCCTTTTAAAAACATGAGCAATGTAAGCTCTGCAAGTCAGTTTGGACTGTAAGCAGTGTGTGCCTTCAGGACCACGAGTAGATACAGGAAGCTAGCTTAGTACTCCGGGCTGGCACTCCTCTTGAATAAGTGTATGCCACAGTTCTGCAGCACGTGGGCCAGAGGTTGGCCTTTGGCCTGAGACAGGACAGACTGCTCTCGTGCTGTGAAATTTTAGCCGAGTAGGAAGTTGAGTGTTCATGTTAGCTCTTGGATTGGCTTAAATAGTTTTCTGGTGAATTAATAAACTGATATCCTTGCCTTCTTCATGGCGTTTCTTCACCTTCATCCTGTGCTTTGGGACAAAGTGAATAAAAGACATGGAAGTTGGTCGATGGCCTTCTGTTTTTCGCTGTGGAGTTGCTTTTTGTTGACATACTCTGCTTTCTTGGAAACATGGGATTTAGAACAGGCATGCAACCTTCTCCTTAGTCTAGTTCAGTGAATGAATCGGGAATAAGAAGCCATATGGGAACTTCCTGCTCTGTGCTGGACTTCCCCTAAGGTCTGGTCTGCTCAGCTGTGGGAAGGGAAAGATGGATGACATGAGCTGTGGCATCCTTGTAGTACTGGATGTGCTGTAGTACACTTGTGTCTAGAAATCTCATTGTAATTTCTCTTGAAAGTTAGGGGAAAATGCAGGAATCTGAGATTGTCTAGACAGGGAAAAGCTTGCACAAACATTAGGAAGCCAGAGAGTTTTTTCTGTGCAATAGATGAACAGGAGGAAGGAGAAACATGTTTCCCTTTCCAAGTTGGGGAGAGAGTTGCTCTTATTTCAAAGGGAGAAATTGGAGAAAAATATCTTCTGCTGCCATTCCCGTTTGAGGATACTTGAAATGGGAATTAATCTTCTTACAGATTGAGGACTTCAAAAGTCTGGAGAAGATTTCAAGAGAAGTCAAGTCCATCACAATTATTGGTGGTGGTTTTCTCGGCAGTGAGCTGGCCTGTGCTCTGGGAAGAAGAGGTAAGTGTGCTTCTGCAGGCAGCTTGCCTTCAGCTGGCACCTTGACATAGGTGATGGACATTGAACGGAAGCAGCCCGACATTATAAACTTCCTTTTCATTCCCCGACTGCTGAGTTTTTGCACAGACTTGTGGTTTGCCTGAAGTAACCTTAACGCACGCGTGTTTTGTTGGCTATATTGGCTATATGGCCTGACCTGGTTTTCCGTTTTCTCTCTCATTAGCTGTCAAGCAGCCCCTGACCACAGAAGTTTTTGTGAGTTGGGGCCCCTGGAAGCTCTGCAGGCCAGTGCATGTTGGAAAGTCATTCCACCCTGTAAAAAGTTCTATTTGCTCTCTCAATGCTAAGAGCCACCCTAAAACTATTATTTCAAGGAGGTTGTGAACAACTGGATTCTTACTGTCAAGTGCATGTAGCTTTTTGAGTAGTGTCTTTATGGTAATTTTTCTAATAAGGGAAGTTTTCTCCAAAATACTAAGCATTTTACTTAAAGTCTGCTGTCTGTTATCCTAGAGTTTGCAGGTGTATGTGATACAGTGGCCAGTCACTTTGTGACTCCTGTGGAAAATCTGGGAGCCAGAACTCCCAGTTTTGGAAACTTCTGTCAAGCTCCTTGTGTAAAGTAAAGCATATGCTTGTGTCCTGAAGTCTGTGCTGCTGCTCTTTATCCACGGGTTGTAAGAAGCCTGCTCTTTGCTTTCCTTTCAGCACGAACCAGAGGCCTGGAGGTGATTCAGCTGTTTCCAGAGAATGGCAATATGGGCAAAGTCTTGCCTGAATATCTGAGCAACTGGACCACAGAGAAAGTCAGAAGAGGTGAAGCTGCACTTCAGTGCTCCTCCTCTGCGAGTGGCAGAGCTGTGGTGTTTCGGCCAGTGGCTGTTGTATAGCTCTTCCTTGTGAAATACAGCTCTCCGCTTGTTTTGTCAGTGGAGTCTTAGGAAGACTGGGTCCCTTGCAAGGTGGCCCAGGTGCCGAACAGAACAAGTTGCAGTTCAGGCAGCTTGAGTAGCATGGAGCTGCCATGAATTTCTGGCTTCTTAGCAGTTCCTCTGGGAAAACCAAGCAAATATGCATGCTGATGCCAGTGAGATTTTCCCTCTGGCTGTTCCTGCACAGAATGATCCCTACTACCATACTTGCGAGTTACTTTGATGGCCTCTGTAATCTGGAACCAAAGTTGTCTTACGATAACTGCCTGTTCTCTTCTGAGTTGCTCTAGCCTCAAATAATTTTACTTCTGACAGCCTAATGCAGTCAGCCTAGAGTCACTTTGAGAGAAGGGTTGTGTAGCCACATGCCTTTTGCATACAGCTTTGTCAGGCCAGCTGCTGTAGTGTTTAGCTGATAAAATCAGTACGATCTGAAATACCTTTTTTCCATTTGCTATATTAAGTGCAGAATATATTCCTGTGCGTTGGTAAGTGTAGTGGGGACAGAGGGAGGAGGGATAGAGTTGGGGCTGCAGATTGCAGGGCCTGATAACCCACAGGTCTGAGTTACTTTCTTTTGTTTATGGAAGCGGCCTTGTCGGACCTCTGGGTCTGGCTGTGACAGAGCCAGAATTGAATGTCCTTAGTGCCTGAAAACCTGTCTTGGGGAGTTCTTTTGGATGTGTCATCATATGAGACATGTACTTTTGATTGTCATTTAAGTAGCTCTTTCAAACTTTTTAGCTGGGTTTCTTTCTCCTCATGCTTCACTCAAAACTGTACTGGCACATGCAGCAAAGATAAGGTGGTCTCTCTCTTGGTTCCTAACCTGGCCCCTGCTCTGCCTGCATCTGTTTGCACCAAAGATGCCTGCTTCAGCTGAAATCTGTCTACTCCGGAGCAAGCAGTTATGTTTCCTGTGTTTGTTTGCAGAGGGTGTTAATGTCATGCCTAACGCTGTGGTCAAGTCTGTCTCTGTCTGTGGCAATCGGCTGATGATTAAACTGAAAGATGGCCGAAAGGTAAATTTAAAAGCAGGGAGAGGGTAAGGTTTGCAGGGGCATTGAGGGAATTAAGATAATAATTACGAATTCCCAAACAGGTGGAGACGGATCATATTGTGGCTGCAGTAGGGCTGGAGCCTAATGTGGAATTAGCAAAGTCAGCTGGGCTGGAGGTGGACTCTGACTTTGGAGGGTTCAGGGTGAATGCGGAGCTGCAGGCACGCTCCAATATCTGGGTGGTGAGTATGTGCAGAGGAGTTTTCTGTCTGCTGGTTATGCTGATGCAATCAGAATACACAGATTTATGGGGGCTGGCATACCTCGATTAGGTGAATGGGGCAAAAAATAGCAAGTAATGAGACCAATTGTAGTGCAGATCCTGCCGGCAGCCATGGAGTCTGTTCATGCACCACAGCACGCTTTGTTGCTGTGGTAACGACTGTGCGAGTTTTTGAATATTTATGCTGTGTAAGAGGAGTTGGGGTAACCTAAAGATAGCACAGATTATTGCGTAAGAGGCCCTTTGGTGAGAGTCAAGACTTTGATTCCTCTGGAAAAACATACCTGATGCTGCCTTATTTTTCCGAAGATCGGTGAAAAGTGCTGAGAAACTGGGACCCGTGTAGCCTGGGGAGTGGGATGATGTGGTGGTGGTGGTGTTTGGGGTTTGTCAGAAAAACTCAGTTCATAGTTCCACTTTGTTCTCTTCCCAAGGCCTTTTTTGTTTGTGCATTAATTTAAGCTTTCAATGTCAATGTTCAGTCCTCACTGAATGATTCTTTTTAAGGCAGGAGATGCTGCCTGCTTCTATGATATCAAACTAGGTAGGAGACGTGTGGAGCACCATGATCATGCTGTTGTGAGTGGAAGACTAGCTGGAGAAAACATGACAGGAGCTGCGAAGCCCTACTGGCATCAGTCCATGTTCTGGTAACGTTGATTTCTTCTTTTGGTATTTCTTATTTGGCCACGTTGCAGGAGCTATGACAAGATACACCTTGTAAAGGTTTCTGTTTCCTGAGTGCAGTGAAACTACTTCAGCAAATACCTTGTGCAGCTTCTTGTTCCCAGAAGCTCAGGGAATGGGAGGGCATTTGAACATTCGCTGCTCTGCCCTGGACTCTCTGAAATGTTTTTCGTTCCTGCAGATCCCAGTTTCTCCCTCAATGAGTCCCATTCAGCAAAGCAAGTAGCAATAAAAAGCAGCCCCTTCCTCAAAGCAGGCTGATTTACAGGTTGAACTTAGAAGCAGCTTTTCTGTTACAATTATTGAAAATTCCCCAGCACGGTCTGTTGGTTTCAGTTGTGTTGCACCTTCGCTGATTAGCTGAACTGATGCTTTAGTAGCAACGCATCACTGCATCCAGGAGCGTACAGGAAAGTTTATTGTTTTCCAGAGAGAGGTATCAAGAAAATGGGCAGTTCTGCTGTATCTTTTTGAAGTTCTTTTTAAAACAAAATACACCCCACACCCCCAAACAAACAAAAAATAACACACACACACACAATCCTAAAACCTGTTAGCTCAAGATCAGAAATTTAAAGTTAGCGGGAGTTTAAATATGGGGAAAGGAGTTTTACTTTTCTTGGAGAAATCCCCTCAAAAATAGTTATGACTTGCTGTGGTTTACCTGGATACTTGGTCTATACTGGACCCAGAAGAGTTTCTCACTTCACTTTTAAACAAGGACACAGAAGCATCCATTTCAATTGTGTGTTTTCCTTGAGGATGCTCTGACCATGACACAGATGCAACTTACAGTCAACTGCCTGTAGTCTTGTGTTTTGTTGACAGGTGTTAACTCTGGGGGTTTGCCAGCCCTCACTGGGTGAGACTTCCTTCTGTGCTGAAGAGCTGGCAAATAGCAAGAATTCCTCTTGCATTTTTTTCAGGATGTTCAGGATCCCTCCTGAGCTCTGACTTACCCACTGCTGGGTGCCTAGTCTGGTTGGCTGGCATACTGTTGGTATTCCTTTCAGTAAATCCAGTCTGTGCTGGAGGATTCTGGCCAGAAAGGTAGTGATGTACATATAGAGATACCCAAATTGTTTTGTGGGATGCATTTATTCCCTCAGCGTAGTTGGGAACACTTTTGACACGTTGTACTTACTGGGCCCCAACAACAGCTGCTTTGACTCCTATTAGCACCCCAGTTGAAATTCAGCTGGTGCCCAGTTCAAGGAAGTGTTACAGCGATGTGTTCTTCTCTTTAATATTCCTTAAATGCTCTCTTTGAAATATACACTAAATAATTGTCTATGCTGCAAAGTCTAGTGCTTATAACTCAGCATTGCCAGAAGTTTGGTCAAATGGTCTTATTAGGACCCGGAGGAATGCTTGGTTCTGCCCCAACTCTGTCTCCTAGTCACATTGGTACTAAACAAGCAACATAGATTTTTGCAAGTACCTACTAACTGTGTGCCGATACTCACGTTTGAATGCTGAGGTCAGATGTGTGACTTTCTAAAGGGTCAAGATATATGCAGCTTTTGGAAGCCACCCAGCTTCCTTCAAGGGAGCAGGCCTGAAGTATTTTAAGTTTTTCTTCATTGAACTGGTTTCTTCTGAAACTGATGGCCTTAGACTTGCTGTGTCTTGAGTCCTTGTTCCACACTAATGTCTGCAGAAGGGGCTAATGTGTGTCAGTCAGCCCACGTACCATGATTTCACTCGCACAACACTGTCATTAAGGATTTGGGGCTGGATGGAATTGCCTTGTATTTGTCTCACTAATGCTACAAATGATTATTTTCCCTGCTTCATTCCCAGGAGCGATCTGGGCCCTAATGTAGGGTACGAAGCCATTGGTCTTGTTGACAGTAGTTTGCCAACAGTAGGAGTCTTTGCTAAAGCAACAGCAAAAGACACACCGAAAAGTGCAACGGAGCAATCAGGTAGGGCTATAGTCATGCTTGGGAACTGTCCCCATGCATGAAGGTTTTTGTGTCTCACTCTGTGTAGTGGCCACAGAGTCAGTCTGATCTCGCTGTAGAGCACTAGGAGACATCAATCTGTTTGCTTCTTTTCTAGACCAAGCTTTAAAGGCTGGTTTTGATATTAAAATGTGATTAAAACATAACATTCTTCCAAGAAGACATCGTGTAACTCATTTACCAAAATTAACACTTTTTTCCTTGGTGAAGCTTAATTTCCTCCATAGCAATAAATTGATCAGTTTTTGCACAAAAGAGGTTATGTAGATCTAAGCATATTTATTTTGTATATGCTGCCCGGAAGAAGTAGACTGTTCTGTCTTTTGCATTTGGTGATGGAAGTTGGGAATTGTCAGTGTTGTGCTTCACGTTAGGATTGCTTCATTCTCATGTTATTGCAACGTAACTTCTGCTGGACGCAACTCAAAGAAAAACGCCTCAGTCTCTTACAGAACCCCGCTCTTTAGTCTGCTTTCACCATCACAGGCAAATAGCTGCTGCTTTTTTCTGCACTGGATGTTTGATATCTCTTACCTTTGCATTAGGGACAGGTATTCGGTCAGAGAGTGAAACAGAAGCAGAAGCCTCAGAAGTTCACATTTCTCCAAGCTTTTCACCAATGCCTCAAGTTCCAAAGCAAGGAGAAGATTATGGCAAAGGTGTAATTTTCTACCTCAGGGATAAAGTTGTGGTAGGAATCGTGTTATGGAACATCTTCAACAGGATGCCTATTGCTCGAAAGGTCAGTACAGGACTACTATGCTGAATAGTGAGGCTTGCTTAGATCGGGGATTTTCTTGTGGAAAAATCAATCTACCAATTTAAAATGAGGATAAATAAATGCAGATGTTCTGTCTGGAGCAGAGCTGTGCAATATCCAATGGTAGCCCTGTCTCGGGTGAATTATGGGAGATGTCCTTGTGCTTTTCTGCATGTTTGTTCAAAATTCTTACAGAAACAACTTGCATCAGGTTTATGCTTCAAGCCTTGCCTTTGCATGGCTGAAATTTTGGGTCTGTAATAAGTACAGGCAAGAATCATATGCGACTGAGCATCAGAGTGAAATGTCCTATTTTTGTGCTACTTTGTCTAATGTACAAGTGTCTAAAACAGTCTTAAACATCTGTCATCCTAGATACACAGCCACAAAAGGTCAGGGTTAGAAGCAGCCTTGAGTAGGTGCTTAGTCTATCTCCATCCCCCATAGTCTGTCTCCATCCTCCAAGGTAAGATCAGCTATGCGTAGGTCATTTTTTTTAACATCTTTGGAGAATTTCAGTAGGTTAAACTATGAGAGTGACTCCACGCTATCCCCAGGTGATCTGTCCCAAAATGAACTATTCTTAATGTTGGTAGTTTCCATTGGTATCTAATCTGAAGCTTTCATGGTGCCGTTTAAACCTGTTACTTCTCCTGCCCCCATGAAAGAGAGATCCTTTCCTTCCTTCTCTTAGCAGCCCTTCCTCTAAATCAGAGCACCAAGTATGTACAGGATCCTTGGCCTCTTAGTCTCGTTGCCTAAAAGATAGGATTGCAAGTTTAAGCCACTTACACCGGCTCCTCTAAGTCAATGCAACGAGACTGGCTCATCTTCTCAGAGTTGAGACGAATCACTTTTTGAAGATACTTGTTCTTCCCAGCTGTAAAGGGAAAACCAGACATCAGAAACAAATCCTACAGGGACAGTGAGGTTGGTTTTAACTCCAGCCATTCCTGTAGGCAGATAATGCTATATTTAAGACTCCCATATAAATTTGGCTGTAGTAAGTACTGTTGTCATGTTGTGGACTGCTTAAGTTGGTGAGTTGTCATCAGCAGAGCTTCAGAGAGGATCTAAAAAACTGATCACATTGGCTGGTGACCATGTACAGTCTTGCAGCACTGGTTGTTTATAGTATGTGCAGGTTTTAATGCATTCTTCCTTCCTTCCTGCAGATTATCAAAGATGGGGAGGAGCATGATGATCTCAACGAAGTAGCAAAGCTTTTCAACATCCATGAAGACTAAACTCCAGAATGGGAACACCGCGATGGGAGTGAGTAGGGCAGCAGGGGCTGCTGGCTGTGTGCACCCCTTCATCTCAGACAACTTTCTCTGAGTACTTGTGAATATTTCCAGTCACCTAGAGTTCTAATGTTTGCACCAATAAAGTCAGATTGTTCTAAGTTAAATGCCTTCTTCCTGCACCTGGGTGTTGCTTGTTTTGAAAGGGGAGTATGCTGCCTGCTGTTGTCAGTTTTTCCCTTGTATCACCAACGGAGAAGCCTGCAGAGCTGCCTCTTTTCTTGCAGCACTTCCCAGCTGGTGAGCTTGCAGCCTTGCTGGCTAGCTGCATGGAGGGCTGTGCTCTTGGCAGCAAGTGCTGCCTGTGTAGGAAAAGTACATCCTGATGGGATGAAACAGTACATGATGCAGTGGCTCCCGTGTAAGCCTGCATTTGAAGCCAGGTGTGTGCTCCAGCCTGGTGACCGGTATAAGATGGGGTATAGAAGGGATGGGAAGAATAGAGAGAGAGGCTTAGAGTTGCTAAGGCAGGAGATAAGGGACTAAATTACGAGAGTGATAGAGGAGGTGCACTAATGCAGGTTTGGAGAGCACAGGCTGAAGTGCGTGGGGAGAACCAGTCACTGGTGATGCTGGACCCAGGGTGTGTGATGATGTCAGGAGCACGTTATCAGCTCTCCAGCCACCATGTGGGAATCTGGGTGCTTTCTGTTAACACTGAGCTCTCGGCTGCGTGTACCAGGTAAAGGGATGCAGGAACGGGCCACAACACCGCACAGTGGGGTGGGAGTTGGGGGGAGAGATAGTGTTTCACTATGCACTTCGGGACAGGTTGATGCCTTTGGCACGTGAGAGAAAGGGTGTGCGGTTGAGGGTCTGTGGGCTGCCCCTGCTTCCCCTGCCACAAGGAGTGCTCCAATGTTACCAGAAAGCTCACCCCATGGTCTGCGATTGTTTCTGCTTAGGCTGGAGCTGTTGCTCAGCCTGAGAAACTGATACGTCAGCTGCAGGGAAGGTGAGTGCCACAGACCTTCAGCCACCCAGCCAAGAGGTCCGGCTCACATCCTCGCAGGGCCTGGAGACTGACATGGGAGAGGACACCAGCCTCCAGCCTTGCTCTGTTTCAGGATGAGGTGTAAGTGTAAATGTGAGAGGGGGTCCAGGACTGCTGCTGCAGGGAGGGAGAATCCATTAGAGAATCACGACTGAGCTTGGACCGCAGGAATCACGGTCCAGGCTTGGAGCTTGTGAGAGCATGTGCTTCCATTAGATGTGTTGGGAGGCGAGCCTGGGATCTTGCCCCAGTGGCAGAGTCTTAATCCCAGCTGCACTGTGCCAAAGCCCAGCTGGTGCTGTGGCAGGTCATGCTCCACCTGCGTGGTCCATCTGTTATAAAAGGCTGCCGAGGTCTGTGCTGGGTGAGCCATCTCCCTGGAGCCAGGGAGCTGACTGTCCCCTGGCTGCTACTAAAATTTCTCATCTCTCTTGAGGAATATTCCCTGTTGTGGGGAAAACACTGACCCTGACAGCAGCGGTCATGTGCAACAGATTCCGATTCTCCTGCTCCTCTTGCATATGCAAGTGCTGGAGGAATTGAGTGAAAAGCTGAGTGTTTCCAGAAGCAGAATTGGAAGCGGGAAGTAGATGGGTAACCCCGCTCGATCTTCCCCTACCCATCCTGCAGCCTCTGAGCCACTGAGCACTGGGGTTCTTGCAGCTGCCCCGAGTGATGGCCTTGTGTCCCTGGAGCTGCAGCAGGAGGAGGACGGGGAGGTGGGCCTGGGGTTAGAGCATCTAGTTGTGCAGGAATATGGACAGGGCTCTTGATTCATATTTGGGGATGGGAAATCACCTTGTGCTCCTGTATTCTGCGTACGGCTGGCATGCGAAGCTCATGAGTAAAAATGGAGCAAAGGGAGAAAAAACTTACTCTTGCTGGAAACCAGCTCTGAAGATCACGTTTGGGAAGCTGTGCTCATGCTACACTACATGCATAGCCTTGGCTTCCCTCCCTGTGTGTGCACAGGCGTCTTGAATCAGGAGGAACAGGAAAGAGGGATCTGTGCTGCCCATTTCATATGGAATTTAACAAAATACTTTGACCAGACTTGGGGCCATGTCCCATCAGAATTTGAGTAAATACAAACATGGTGATCCCACAGTCTCCCTGGGCACCTCTAGCAGTGCTTGATCCACCACCATAAGGAAAATATTCTCCTTAACCACTAATTGAAATTGCTTCTCACCCAGACAGATACCTCTGGCAAGGGTCTGGCTCCATCCTCTCCCTGTCCTCCCCTCCCTGTGGGCAGCTGCAGGCAGCAGGAGGAGCCCCTGTGCTCTCCAGTCTCTGCCAGTACCCCGACCGGCTAGGGCCTCTGCTGGCCTTGCTCCACAGCACCTGTGTCTGCCTGGGCCTGGGCAGCCCCAGCCCCCACCCAGTGCCCAGGCATGGCCTCCTCTGGGCCCAGTGGTGCAGCAGAAACCCTTCCCTGTGGTGCCATCCACAGCCTTGCTAGCAAAGCCTGGGCTGCGGGACTGCCCTTGCTGCCCGGGCACACTGCCCACCCCTGCCCACCTTGGCCTCCAGGACCTTTCCCACAGCTGCTGCTGCTCTCCAGCCACCCAGCCCCACCTCCTGCGTGCTCTCAGCCCATCCTCGGGACCAGTGTGTGCCGCTGCCTTTGCTGGACTTCCTGGGGACCGCGGCAGCCCATTCGTCTGCCCTGGCCAAGTCCTTCCTAAGAGCTACCGGGCAGCCAGCACTGCCACCGCCACCCCCAGTGAGGGGGGCTCCCCCATTCTGTCTGTCAGCGTGATCCCTTCCACCTCCGGAGGAAAGGCATGGAAGAGGAGCAGCCCGTGAGGGACCTGC
>NW_008794629.1:0-910 GCF_000699145.1 Aptenodytes forsteri | reverse complement strand
TATCCCTGCCGAAACCAGGACACCCACATCCCTGGGGATCTGAGAGACCACAATTTCATGGTCACTACAGCCAAGGCTGACACTGGTCTTCACATCCCTGACCAGCTCTTCCTCTTTTGGGAGTACCAGGTCCAGGTGAGCATCAGACTGGGTGGCCCGTATGGCAGCCATGCTAAGAACTTTTCCAGAAACACCACAAGAAACCTCCTGCACTGTTTGCATCCTGCTGTCTCACTTGACCAGTGAATACCAGGGAGACTTGAGTCCTCCATAAGAGCCAGGGTCCGTGATCCGCAGATTTCCTCAGATCATTTAAAAAAGTCATTATTCATTCCTCACCCTGACTATATGACCTGTAACTCTGTCCTGGATCTGGCTGGGACAGCTGATACCAACTGACCAAAAAGATATTCCATTCCATATGATGTCATGCTCAGCAAAAAAAACCTCAAGGAAAGATGGAGGAAGGGGGGACATTTGTGGTCTTGGCATTTGTCTTCCTCAGGCACTGACACACACGATGAAGTCCTGTTTTCCTGGGAATGGCTAAACATCTGCCTGCCAATGGGAAGTAGTGAATGCATGCTTCATTTTGCTTTGCTTGCCCACACAGCTGTTGCTTCACTTATTAAACCATCTTCGTCCTCATCCAAGAGTTTTCTCGCTTTTGCACTTCTCATTCTCTCCCCCATCCCACTGGGGGTGTAAGGGCGGAGTGAGCAAGCGACTCTGGTGCTTAGCTGCTGGCTGGGGTCAAAGAAACAGGACTACTACTGCAGTCTTATCCTTTCCGGTCTCTCCTTTGACCCACACACACAAGCTCCCACCTAACCTGTTGCCTGTATCATAGAGGAGCTCCATACATGTGAGCTGCCCTGACATCACACAGGGCATTCCTCCCACCTTGTCT
>NW_008794628.1:24798-28022 GCF_000699145.1 Aptenodytes forsteri | reverse complement strand
ATCCTCCAGCTGCTTTACCTTTTTCTGGTCTCTTCAGCATCAGCCGCAGCATCGCTGCTTTACCTTTTTGTGGTCTCTTCAGCATCAGCCGCGGCAGCACCTCTCCAAAGCCAGTAAGTGTCCACCTGGCCCTTTTCACCCATGCCGCCAGGCCAACGCGGCGAGAGACAGCCCATGCGAGCCAGAGCCAGATGCAGTCAGGAACATCCCCAGGGGAGGAACGGACAGAGCCAGATGCAGTCAGGGACATCCCCAGGGGAGGAATGGACAACAAGCCCGCAGTGCGGCCTCTGAGAGAGGAAAAAACAAGCAACCATGATTACCGCAGCTGGCCCCAGGCTGGAGACCCTTCTGCTGCAGGAGCTCCTGCAGGCACTGCTCCTTCCCTGCACTGACGGCACCTGTGTTAACGGAGGATTGAGCGCGTCTGAGGCCCTGCTTGCTGCTGCTGCCAGGACAGGCCGTGGGGTGGCCTGGGGTTGCAGGACAGGCCTCAGGGGAGGTGCTGGGGCCGGGGCAGCTGCAGGGAGTAAGCGGGGCTGGGGCGGCTCAGGGGGTCTCTGGGAGTTGAGGTACCTGGTGCCTATGCCCAGGGGGGGTCTGTCTCCATCTCCTTCCCCTCCCCAGCTCTCGGGTCACTCCCGGGGCTGCCCCGCCCGGGCCCAACTCCAGCTGACCAGGAGCCCGTCGCACCGGATGGTTTGGAGCTCCCCACCCGCCACCCCCGGGTGACCAGTGGGCAGGAGATACCCCCGCGCTCTCCCGAGGGCCTTGCTGCTCACAGAGGGCCCCGGTCCTCACCTCAGCCGGGCCACAGCTGGAGCAGCGACTGCGCCTCCCGAGACCAACATGGCTACCAGGAAACCCTGTGCCACAGGACAATAGCTCCCAGCATGCCCTGGGAACCAACATGGCCACAAGCAGCCCCGTGCCCCAGAACTACAGATCCCGGCATGCCTCGGAGTGCTCCTTCCTGCTGTCTGACCCTGCGGGGACACCATCCGTCCGTCCGTCCGTCGTCCCCACCCCGGCCCGCAAGAGAAGCACCACTTCCTGCTGATTCACAGCTTCTCCTTTAAGCTCTTTTGCCACTACCTCTTCTACGCTGATTCTCCCTTGTAATTTCTGGGCTCAGCAAATCTCCATTTCAGATACTTGAACACTGTCAGCGTACGCTGCTATGGAGCTTGCAGTTGAGCTCACCGCGCAGCTGGACTCGGCTGCTTTCAACACTGCAGCGATCTCCTCTCTGGTTTCCACACACCAGCTCTCCACAATCCAGCACCTGCAGAAAAGTCTTTCCCAGCACCAGCATTACTGTGCTCATCTCCTTCAAAAATCTGTGTAGGATTCCCTTCCTCCCTCACTTCAGTTTGTGGGTTACCTTTCTCCTCAGAAGACTCAGCAGGCAAACCCTCTGCTACCCAGCTGTCCTCTGCAACTGCTACGTCACTTGTCACCTCTATCACTGAGTGCAAGGACTGTAAAAACCAGGTGCTTTTGAAAGCTCCCCCAGTCTCTGCTGATGTTCAAAATCTGTCTCGTGCACTCTGAAAATACACATTGAGACAGGACAAGCAGATCTCATGAAGGTCTGGCCCTGCAGGCTGGACATTCCCAGCCCCGGATCAGCCAGGTGATGCAATAGCACAGATTACATCACCCAGGCTCCAGATGTCATAGTGCATTTCTATGACGATTGCATGCTCTCCCCGGGGTCACCTGGCAGCTGACACAACTTCTCTTGCCAGATTTCTGCCTGCCCTCACCACTCCCCACGCTCTGTAACAGAGAGCAGAAGCAGCAGACAGGGTCATCCTCATCCCATTTGACTGCTGTGGCTGAGACAGGTGAAGTACTGAGACTCATCCTTCCTTGCCATAGTTTAGCATCAATGATGAGCTCCATTGTGCCTGATGGGATTTTCATCACTAGGCTTGAATTTTATTCTATAGGATGAGAAATAATTTCAGACTCTGCTTTATTAAGAGGCAGAACTTATATGGTGGCAATCACCCTCCTTTCTCTCCCGTTACAGGGAAAAGCTGCATGCAGGGTGCACGGAGCAAGTGACCCATCCAGGTCTGAGGCAAGCACAAGCCAATTAGCCTTTAGATGCTCTTCCCTGCCTAGTGAAAGGGACATCTTTCATTAGATCAGGTGGCTCAAAGGCCTGTCCAACCTGACCTTGAACAAATCCAATGATGGGGAATCCACAACTCCTCTGGGCAACCTGTTCCAGAGTCTTGCCACCATCACCGTAAAAAATGTTATTTTGCCAAGAGCATTGGTATTCTCTGGTAAGACAGGACTCGGATGGTACAGGAGCAGGACCAAGTGGAGAGATTTGAACTGAAATAGAAAAAAACAAAATTAAACAAATCAAAACCTGGCCTTTTTCAGGGAAGCCTGTTAGTAACTCTTCTGCTCTTTCCTCAGGCTTTGTAAGCATCTCCCAGCATGAATGGAGCCTGGGTGGGAATTTGGAGACCTCATTGCCCATGGGGCCCCAATATGTTCACCAGCCCTGAACCCAAATACTCAGTCCCAGGGACAACAGGTAAAACGAGGATCAGAGTCGTGTGCAGCACGTTGAGGACCCCCATGGTAAAATCAAGTACAAACCCATTTCCCTTTTCCCCACCCCTCCCTGCCCCCTTTTTCCTTCTAAAGCTCTGCTTTGCCATGGCTGGGAGAGGGCTGCTTTTCTTGCCAGTAAAAGGACCTGACTGTGCAGCATTTGCTGGTGATCCATCTGGTCTCCTGGGAAAGCAAAAAATCACACAGTTCTTTACACATGCTTCAAGTTAGCTTACCAACTGCTTATAGGACTAAAATACTCCGTAATGACACAATATTGGTGATACTACAGTTAATTAGCAAGTGCCTACATTGTTGTTTCAGAAAGTGTGGTGTGGCAGGTTGACCCTGGCTGGACGCCAGGTGCCCACCACGCCACCCTATCACCCCTCCTCCACTGGGCAAGGGAGAGAAAATATAACGGAAGGCTCGTGGCTTGAGATAAGGACAGGGCGCTCACTCAGCAATTGCCATCACAGGCAAACCAGACTTGACTCGGGGAAATTAATTTAATTTACTACCAATCAAATCAGAGTAGGGCACTGAGAAATAAAACCAAATCTTAAAACACCTTCCCCCCACCCCCTCCCTTCTTCCCGGGCTCAACTTCACCCCCCATTTTCTCCCCCCCCCCCCCCTCAGCC
>NW_008794628.1:18792-22617 GCF_000699145.1 Aptenodytes forsteri | reverse complement strand
GCCCCCTGTCTTGGCTGTGATCCGTGGGGTTTGGGGTGTCCTGCCCCTGTCCTGGCCATAAGCCACGGGGTCTGGGGTTCTCTGCCTCTGCTCTTGCCATGAGCAACTAGTTTTGGGAGTGCCCTGCTCCTGTTCTGGACCTGGCCCACAGGGTTTGGGGATGCCCTGTTCCTGTGTGGTCCATGACCTGTGGGGTTTGGGGGTGCCCTGCCCCCGTCCTGAACGCGTTCTGCAGGACTTGGGGTGCCCTGTGCCTGTCCTGGACCTGACCCGTGGGGTTCGGGGGTGCCCTGCTTCTGTTCTAGACCGTACCCACTGGGTTTGGGGTGCCTTGTCCCTGTCTGGTCCATGACTCATGGGGTTTTGGGGTGCCCAGACTCTGTCCTGATCCTGACCCGTGGGGTTTTGCTGTGTCCTGCCACTGACTTGGCCCAGACCTGTGGGGTAGGGAGTGCCCTGCCCCTTTCATTTCCCTGACTCATGGGGTTTGGGGGTGCCCTTCCCCTGTCTTGGCCCTGACCTGCAAGCTTTCGGAGTGCTGTGCCCCTGTCTTGGCCCTGACCCATGGGGTTTGTGGTGCCATGCCCCCGTCCTGGCTCTGACACGTGGGGTTCGGGAAGGCCCTACCCCTGTCCAGACCATGACCCAGGAGATTTGAGGGTGCCCTGTCCCTGCCCTTGCCTTGACCAGCAATGTTTGGGGGTGCCCATCCCGTGGCCTGGCCAAAACGCTCAGGCCTTGGGGGTGACCTTTGCCTGTCCTGCCCTCATGCACTGGATTTTGGGTGCCCTGCCCCTGTCCTGGCCCTGATACATGGGGTTTGAGGGTGCCCTGCTCCTGTCCTGGACCTGACCCATGAGGTTTTGGGGTTGACCCATGGATTTCTGGGTTTCCCTGTCTCTGTCCTGACCCTGATCCACAGTCTTTTGGGGGTGCCCGGCCCCTGTCTTGGCTGTGATCCGTGGGGTTTGGGGTTCCCTGCCCTTGACCTGGCTGTGACCCACAGGGATTTCAACCTGCCTTGTCCCCGTCATGGCCCTGACCTGTGAGGTTTGGGGTTCTTTACCCCTGTCTTGCCTGCTACAAGTGCAGCTTGGGAGTACCCTGCCCCTTGTCCTGGCCCTGAACCTTGAGGTTTGTGGGTTCCTGGCCCCCTCTCTTTCCATGACCAACTTGGTTTGGGGGTGCCCTGCTCCTGTTCTGGACCTGATCCGCTGGGTTTGGTGTGCCCTGTGCCTGTCTGGGCCACTACCTGTGGGGTTTGGGGGCTCTCGGCCCTTGTTCTGACACTCTCCACTGGGGCTTGTTGGTGCCTTGCCCTGTCACGGCCATCACCCGTAGGTTCCTGGTGCCCTGCCCCTGTCGTAGCCGAGACTCATGGAGTTTGGAGGTGCCCTGCCCCTGTCCTGGCCCTGGCCTGTGTAGTTTGGGGGTGTCCTGCTCCAGTCTTGGCCCTTACCTGCAGACTCTGGATGTTTCTTGCCCCTGTCCTGGCACTGACTCATGGGGTTTGGGATTCTCTACCCCTGTCATGGCTGTGACCCACAGGGTTTTGGGCTTACCCTGCACCAGTCCTGGCCCTTATCCATGGGGTTCGGGGTGCCCTGTCCCTGTCTGGCCCATGACCTGCAGGGTTTGTGGATGTCCTGCCCCTGTCCTGAACCTGACCCGCAGGGTTTGGGGGTACCCTGCCACAATTCCCGTATGTCCAAACAAAAATATGTCAAAAAAATTGTACACCCATTTTTTTTTTAATTTTTCCAAATTGACAATGAATGTTAAACCTCATTATTCACCTATTTTACTACCAACCACCTGTCACACCCCCCCACACCCCACACCCCCAAACAGGATTTTTACCAACAGATCAAGGATTTGTGTCTCATTTGGCATAATTTGGGCCAAAAAAGAAGATGAAAACCTGGTGCTGGGCAGCCAGCACTTTCCTGGGACTGGCATGGGGCCTGAGGCTTTGCTGCTTGACTCCATCATTAAGGCTCTGAAATTTAAGGACGATCTTTTAACCACTCGCTGCCCACCACCAAAGACTAATTTTACTATTTTTGAGCAGCAAAATTTACTATATTTTTTTATACTTTTTTACTTTTATACTATTTTATACCATTTTTTTACTATATTTTGAGCAGCAAAACCCGGAGCCGGCCACGGTTGTCAGAGCAGGGCTGCATATCGCTGCCCCATCCTGGCGGGACCCAGGCAATAGCAGGTTTGGGGGTTCTCACCCCAAAATATGGCTCAGGGCCATGTTTTTGCCGCGTCCCAGTGAAATAAATATGGGAAAATATTTGGCAGAAACATTTTTCCTTGGAGATGCTCCTTTTCTCCTTGTCACTGCCTTCCCCTGGGGCTTGCTAAAACCCATCCCTCTGTGCCCCAAATCTTTTTGACACCTCTGTCCCCTCTGGGTGTCCCCTTTGGGTGCCCCCCGCGGCCCTTTTGGGTGCCCCCCATGTGCCTGTGTGCCCCTTTGGATGTGCCCCCAGGCCCCTTTGGGTGCGTCCCATGTGCCTCCGTGCCCCTTTGGGGTACCCCTCGGGTCGCTTTGGGTGTCCCCTGTCTCCCTCTTGGGTGTCCCCCAGTACCCTTAGGGTGCCTCCCCAGGGTCCTCCATGACCCTTTGGGTATCCTCAGCCCTCTTTGGGTACACCCCCCCCCCGCCATGTCCCTCCATGCCCCTCTGGGTGCCCGCCAGAGCCCCCCACTCCCCTCTCAGTGTCTTTCGGGGCCCCCTGGAGCCTTTCCCCTCCCTGCCAACCCCCAGGGACAGAGGCCCTGGGGTCCCTCACCACTCATCCCCATGGGGACAGCGCCCCTGTCCGCCCCCGAATCCACGGGGTGTCCTCATCCTCCTTAAGGGCCTCTGGCCAGCGCTGGCCCTGTGCCCCGAACCTGATGGGCGTCCCCAGCTGCTACCGCAATGGAGGAGACGTGAGTGCCCCCGGGGGTTCCCGGCATACCCCCCACCGCTGGCGCCCCCCCTGAAGCCCCACTGTTTCCCCCAGGGTGCCCTCAGTGGAAGCCTATGAAGCGGCCATGGTGCTGAGCGGGGTGGGGGATGCGCTTGGGAACCGGGGGGGCCGCTGGGAGTACTGCACCTCGGGACCCCAGATCCATGCTGAGCTAGCCGAGCTGGGGGGGCTGGAGGCCATCACCCTTGAGCCCCCCGAGTGGCCCGTCAGTGATGACACCGTCCTCCACCCCCCCGCCGAGGGCCTGGCCACAGGTTGGAGGGGGTGGGGCAGCAGGGGTCTCCATTGCACCCCACAGACACAGGGGAGGGTCCCCAGGGGATGGTGTCCCCATTGTTGTACCCCAGGCCCACAGGTGATGTTTCTGGGGGGGGGGGGGGGGTGTGGGGTCCCTGTTATACCCCTGGGTTGCATGTGGGTTCCCTGGGGGGGTTTGGAGGTCCCTGTTATATGCCTTGGGCTGCATGGTGGGGGTCCGGGGGTGGTGTTAGGGGTCCCCGTTATACCCCTGGGCTGTATGGGGGTGTCCCTGGGGAGGTTTGGGAGTCTCTGTTATACCCCTGACCGAAACTGGAGGGTCCCTGGGAGGGGCTTTTGGGGGTCCCCGGCCAGCCCTGGAGGGGGCTTGGGAGCATCCTAATTCCACCCCTCTTTTAGGGGCTCAAGTGAGGCTCCCTATTTCCCCCCCAAAAAAAATTGGGGGGGGTCCCCATTTCCCTTTGGGGGGGGTCCTAGTTTTCCCCACAGTTTGTGGGAATTTATGTTCCCTTTCCTCCCATGCTGGGTGCTGGGGGGCCCCATTTGCCCCTCCCAATTTTGTGGACCTTGGGGGGGG
>NW_008794628.1:17306-18037 GCF_000699145.1 Aptenodytes forsteri | reverse complement strand
TTGTGGGGCCGCCATGCGTAGCCTGGCCATTGGCCTCAGGTAGGGACAAGGACACAGGAAAGGACAGCGGTGGGGGGGATGGGGACATGGGGGGACACATGGGGACGGGGGGAACGGAGGTGTCAGAGCTGGAGGGATGGGGACATAGCGGGTGTCAGGGATGGGGATATGGGGGTGTCAGTGCTGGAGGGGAGAGGGACATGGAGGGGATGGGGGAATGGGAGTGTCAGAGCAGGGGGAATGGGGACACAGGGGTGTCGGGGACAGGGACATGGAGGGGACAGGGAAGACAGAGGGGATGGGAACAGGGACACAGGGGTGTCAGAGCTGGGGCAATGGGGACATGGGGATGTTAGAGCTGGGGGGGATGGGGACACGAGGGGCAGGGGCAGACAGCGGGGTGGGGACACCAGAATATCAGAGATGGAGGGATGGGGACATAGTGGGGATGGGGAGATGGGGCTGTTGGGTAATGGGGTGTCAGGGCCATAGGGGAGTCAGGGACAGGGACATGGGGGTGTCAGAGCTGGAGGGATGGGGACATAGGGGGATGGGGACATGGGGAGACGGGGAGAAGGGGGGATGGGGGGACATGGGGATGGGGACACGGGGGTGTCAGAGCTTGAGGGATAGGGACATGAGGGTGTCAGAGCTTGAGGGAAGGCAACATGAGGTGATGGGGATGGGGTAACAGGGACATGGGGGTGTAAGAGGTGGGGGAACGGGGACAC
>NW_008794628.1:14979-17037 GCF_000699145.1 Aptenodytes forsteri | reverse complement strand
GTTGGAGCTGGAGAGGGCAAGGACCGGGGATTGGGGATATGGTGGTGCTGGAGCTGGGAGGCGAGGGACAGTGGGGCTGGGGGGGCTGGGGATGTCTGAGCTGGGGGAGTGGGGACAGGGAGCCCTAGGGGACAGGGAGCCCTAGGGGACAGAGACCATGAGGACAGCGATAGGGAAGAGGGGACATAGGGGTCACAGAGCAGATGAGAGGGGGACATGGAGGTGGCGGGGCCAGGGGGGATGGGGATAGCAGGGACAAGGACAGTGGGGACAAGGGTGGTGGCGTGGGGATAAGGACAAGGCTGGGGGTACAGGGACAGGGAGGGGACAGGGGAGGACGGGGACAGGGCTGATGCCAATGCAGGTACCCGCACGCCTGGGAGCTGCCGACGCTGATCCGGGTGAGCATCGAGAGTGGGCGCATGACCCACCACCACCCCACCGGTGGGTGCCAGGCAGGGGGGGAGAGGGGAGCAGGAGACACTGGAGCCCCTCTGAAACCCCTGTCCCCGCAGGGTACCTCGGGGCGCTGGCGGTGGCCCTCTTTGGGGCGCTGGGGGCTCGGGGGGAGCCCCCAGAGCGCTGGGGGGCCGAGCTGCTGCGAGTCCTGCCCCTCGCATGGGACTACGTGGAGGGTGCCGGGGTGGCCGTGGGGGACAACGCTGCCGCCTGGCCCTTCTTCAGGGATGCCTGGCACCGGTGAGGGGGTACTGGGAGGGTTCTGTGGGGTCACTGGGAGCACTGGGAGGGGTTGGTGAGATTACTGGGAGGGGTTCAGGGGGTCACTGGTGACACTGGTGCCCGCAAGGCTCTCTCCCAGTCCTGTCGGTGCACTGTACTGGTGCCACTGGTGTCACTGCTCTGCCCCAGTGCCTGGATGGTCCCAGTGTCCCCTGCCCCACTCCCACTGGCGTCACTGCTGACGCTGGCGCCCAGCCTGTCTGCAGGGTCACCGGTGCCCATCCTGCCCCCAGTGTGCCCCTGTCCCCAGTGTCCCCACCAGTGCTGCCATCCTCAGCTGTGGGAATGTGGCCCAGGGCCACCCCACACCCCCACTGACCTCAGTGTCCCTGGTGTCCCTGGTGCTCTTGGTTTCCCTAGTGTTACTGGTGTCCCCGCTGCATCCACTGCCACGGTACCCCCAGGTGTCCCAGTTGTCCCCAGTGTCCCCACAGGTACCTGGTGTCACAGGGACTGCTGGAGAGCCACAGCCCGGTGACCCCCCAGTGTCACTGGTTACCCCATTGTCACTGGTGACACCAATGTCCCCAGTGTCCCCAGTGACACCAATGTCCCTTGTGACTCCAGTGTCCCTATGTCTCCAGTGTCCCTGCTGACCCTGTTCCAATGTTTCACCACTCTTTCAGGAAAAATTTCTTTACTGAAAGAGTGGTGAAACATTGGACCAGGCTGCCCAGGGAAGTGGTGGAGTCCCCATCCCTGGAGGTATTTAAAAGACAAGTAGATGAGGCACTTAGGGACATGGTTTATTGGACATGGTGGTGTTGGGTTGACGGTTGGACTCGATGATCTTAGAGGTCTTTTCCAACCTCAATGATTCTATGATTCTATGATCCTATGACCCAGTGTCCCTGGTGACCCCAATATCCCCAGTGACCCCAGTGTCCCCCTGTCCTCAGTGACGCCAGTGTTCCCAGTGACTTCAATGTCTCCATGTCCCTGCAGGTACCTGGAGTCTCGGGGGCTTCTGGAGGGTCGTGGCCCACCGCAGGTGCCATCCCTTCCGTCACCGGCCGAGCGGGATGCAGTGTACCTGGGCTGGGCACTGGAGGGGTGGCCAGGGCGCAGCGGCCATGACGCACCCATGGTGGCCCTGGAGGCCTTGCTGGCAGCCGGTGGATGCTGGGGGGACCTGTGTGCCAGGGGGGTGCTGCATGGTGGGGACAGCGATTCGACGGGGACCATCGCCGCTGGGTGCTGGGGGCTGCGGGGGGGGCTGGCACCCATCCCCCCTGGGCTGCACTGCTGCCTTGAGCACCGTGGGCGGCTGCGCGATGCCGCTCACCGCCTCCACGCGCCGGCCTGGGGGAGGCGCTG
>NW_008794628.1:0-3136 GCF_000699145.1 Aptenodytes forsteri | reverse complement strand
AACTGCAGGCCATGCCCCAGGCCCGTGGGGACTCCCCACTCCCCTGGGTGGACTAAGAGGATGCGGGTGTCGCCCCACCTTGTGCAGCAGGAGCTGTTCTTGAACGTAGCCAGCCACTGCGTCCCAGACGGCGGTTCGCTCTGGAAAGCAAAGGAAAACCAGGTTGCGCTCTGCGTCTGCCAGCTCTCAACCCTCCAACACCCCCTGAGCTGTGGCACATTGCCAGATGTAAAGTGACATTGATGTCCCCGGCCCCAGATGGAAACACCCCTGCGATGGCTGCAGTGCCGAGTCTCACCCACACAACGCTACAACTGTTGGTCCTGTAAGCACTCCCGCGGTGGCTGTGGATGCCTGTACCTTTGGTGGTGATGCTGGGCATCATGAAGGCGTGCTCCATCCCGTCCCAGAAGTCCATCTTGGTCCACCTCATGCTGGAGGGTTGCTCCTTAGTGGCGACAGCCCTGTGGGAGCTCATCCCTGCGTTCATCCTATGGACACTCCTCCAGGGTGCAGGACCCACCACCATGGCCGTGTGGGTGACTCCTCAGTGACATGGCCACTGTTGATTGTGCTGCCCACTATGACACAGCCACCAGCAACCTGCTACCTGCTGTGATACGGCCACCACTGACTGGCTGATCATGATGACATGGCACCCACTGATCTGCTGCCCTCTGTGATGGGGTTGCTACCACCCCTGTGTCAGTGCCCGGTGGTCATGTAGCGCCCAGCCCATGGCTCATTCTTCTATGTCCAGTGTCCCGCTAACGTACACCTGTGCTGTCTCAGCCCCATAATCCCGTGCATTCTCCTGAAACCAGCAGACAACACATAGGGAAACTGCGTAGATCAGCCCGGTGGGATATGCTCAGCTATCCCACATTGTGCAAAATACTTATTTTAATCGCAGTTGCCACAAACACCAGTGGCTCAGTCCACAGGCCCTTCACTCACACCAGAATGCTCTGAGTGGGATGAGCCATCAGTGGCTAAATTTGAGTGCTTAAAGCAAGGTGCCCCAGGGACTTTTCAAAACCCAGCAGGGATAATTTCTCAATGTTGGGGGATGGTCCATGCCCTGTAGCTTTCTGGGACTCCTCCCAGGCAGCTTTGGAGTGTTTTGGCCTTCCATGGATAGAGCTGAAGTCTCAGATAGCAGCCCCGGAGTCCTCCTAGTTAGTTACTTGAAGAGCTTTCTTCATACTGAAGGCAGGTCACTGCCTGATAGCTCTCTGGGACTCCTCTCAGGCATCTCCAGGAGTGATTTGGCTTCATGTGGAGACAGCTGAAGTCGTGGGTAGTAGCCCCAAACTCCTCTCCTAGGTTGCTAATGTCCTTGTTTTGTCCATGTTGGAGGCAGGTGCGTGCCTGGCAGCTCCCCAGGATTCCTCCTAGGCATCACCAAGAGTGTAGTCACTTCCTCTGGAGACGGCTCAAGTCTTGGGTAGTAGCCCAATAATCTTCCTAGGAGTTTTGTTGAAGGGCTTTTGGTCATGTGGAAGGCAGGTCCATGTGTGGTAGCTCCCTGTGACTCCTCCCAGGTAGCTGCAGGAGTGGGTCGGCCTCTGCTGGAGAAAGCTGAATTCCCAGGCAGCAGCCCCAGAGTCTTCTGCAAGTAGGTACCCGAAGAGCATTGTGTATGTTGGGGGAAGGCCCATGCCCGGCAGCTCCTTCAGGCTCCTCCCAGGCAGCTTGGGAATGTTTTGGCCCCCCCCAGAGACCACGGAATTTCGCATGTAGCAGCCCCAGACTCCTCCAGTGAATCCACCTGACGAGTTTTATCAATGTTGGAGGCAGGTCCATGCTCTGCACCTTGCTGGGACTCCTCCAAGGCAGCTTGGGCGTGTTTTGACCTTCCCTGGAGGGGGCTGAATTTCCTGCGCAGCAGCCGCAGACTCCTCCTCGGGAGTTACCTGAGAAGTTTTCTTCATGTAGGACTCAGGTGCATGCCCAGCAGCTCCCCGTCACCTCTCCCAGACACCTCCACGAGTGTTTTGGCCTCCTCTGGAGACGGATGAAGGCTCAGGTAGCAGCCCCAGACTCCTCTAAGGTTGCTAGCCAGGGCGTTCTGTCCATGTTGGAGGCAGGGCTGTGCCCTGTAGCTCCCTGGGAAATTTCCCAGGCAGCTCCAGAACATTTTGGCCTTTTCAGGAGATGGATGAATTCCCTGGTTGGCAGCCCCGGACGCTTCCAAGGTTGCTACCCAAGGTGTTTTGTCGATATTGGAGGCATGTCCGTGCTCTGTACCTCGCTGGGACTCCTCCCAGGCAGCTTTGGAGTGTTTTGTCCTTCCTTGGAACAGCTGCGGTCTTGGGTAAAAGACGCATACGACTCCTAGGCAGTTACCTGAAGAGTTTTGGTGGTGTTGGAGGCAGGTCCATGCCCTGTCGCTCCCCGGGACTGCTCTCAGGCATCTCCAGGGGTGCTTTGGCCTCCGCTGGAGACAGGTGAATTCCCAGGCAGCAGCCCTGGACTCTTTGAGGGTAGCTGCCCAAAGAGCATTGTGTACGTTGGGGGAAGGTCTATGCTCTGTAGCTCTGTGGGAATTCTCCCAGGCAGGTTCAGGATTGTTTTGGCCTCCTCTGGAGAAAGCTGACGTCCCAGGCAGCAGTCCCAGACCCTTCCAAGGTAGCTACCCGAAGAGTTTTGTCTATGTTTGAGGCAGGAGCAAGCCCAGCAGCTGCCCGGGACCCCTCCCAGGCAGCTCCAGAATGTTTTGGCCTCCCCTGGCGACGGCGGAATTTTGCAGGTAGCAGCCCCAGACTCCTCCAAGGAATCCACTCAAGGAGGTTTGTCAATGTCAGGGGATGGCCCATGCCCTGTAGCTTTCTGGGGGCTTCTGGATCACCTTCTTCCTGTGAAAACCCAGACATCCACTGTTACAAACAGGAGAAAGCTATAGGCCTTTGCTTCAGATTCTGCAAAAGATACACCAAGTCCAAGGAAATTGACAAAAAGTGAAGAAATGCCACAGCGTAAGTTCGCGGTGGCAGGTGAGATTTCCATCCATGTTCCTGGAGTGTAGCAGCCTCGTTTTGTTTGTGGATGCGGCATTGGAAATGAACCGCAACACCAGATTTCTTTACTGCACATGGTTCTGTAGCGCAAATACCTTTCATGTCTCAAATTAAGT
>NW_008794627.1:1692085-1706996 GCF_000699145.1 Aptenodytes forsteri | reverse complement strand
CCCCCCCGCCAGCCAGGCCAGCCTGACCAACCTCAACGGCGGCTCGGCCACCAGGGACGTGGGGGACGGGAGCAGCACCTCCAGCACAGGCAGCGCGGGCAGCCCCGGCCACCACCACCACCACCTCCACCACCACTTCCACCCCCACCTCCACCACCACCTCCACCGCCTCCACTGCCTCCAGAAGCAGCAGGCGGCTGCGAGCGGCCAGGGAAGGACGGGGAGCAGCCCTCCCTCCGGAGCCGGGGCTTGCTGGGTGGAGGGAAGAGGGAAGGACGGGGAGCAGCCCTCCCTCCGGAGCCGGGGCGTGAGTCCCGTTGAGCTTGGCGGTGGCTGGGGACAGCAAGCCGTGGGGTTGTCCGTGGCAGCAAGCCGGCATGGGGCTCTGCCGGCGGCGTCTGCCCAAATGGCTTTAGCAGGTGGCTGTTGGCGTGGAGTAAGTTTTGTATTTGTTGGTGAGCTCTCGGCTTTGCTGCGTCGCGGAAGAGGGCAAAGAGCTGAGGGGGAGGCTTGCCGCTCGTCCTGCAGTGCTACGGGCTGTGGGCAGAGGTGCCTGCTGCTCTGCTGGACTCTAGCATGCTTTATGAAAGGTCATTTTAATCAGAATCATCTTTTTACGGTCAAAGCTGGACTCTGAAAAGTAACCGTAGCTACTCTTTCATTGCCTGCTAGTGAAGTATCATCCTCTTGGATGAGACAACTACCTAAATATAGATGTCTTGTATCTGCGAGACATGACTACGCACACATACACGCTCTCTGTTTCTTTCTCTCTTGCAGGATTTAGACCTGTTTATTTTTATTCATGTACATAAAAAGTGTGAGTGTCTCTGCACACACATGTAAAAGTACAGAGTTTGGGTATGCACATGCATATCTGTGATCATTTTTCTCCTGGAGTGGGAAATATTCTTACTACAGCATGCTGAATACTCCCCGCAGAAGGCAAGGCGTCAGCCGGGTACCGCTGCATCTACTTGCAGCCTAGAAGCTGTACCTTATGTAAGGCAAACACTGAAACGTGCACGCTGCAATAATTCTGTTAAATAAAAATGGTAATCTGACTTTCCCCAGACCTGTATTACTCTGCAGGCAGTGTGGGTGTGTATGTGCGTGTGTGATAGGAAATTAATGCTACTACTCAAAATAATGGTGTGGTTTTAATAGTACCCCTTTAGCTTTCCTCCGAGGCTGACAAGAATTAATGGAGAAAATAATGTGCCATTTTTAAAGGTGGTGTTCAGGGCAGTAATCGTGTTCTAGCTCAGGAAACTTCCGGATATTTAGAGGCGCAAGCTGTATTTTTGCAGCATTTGCTCCGAGAGGATTACAGCTATACCACCGGGAGACTGAAATGATTTTTCTTAATGTTTTACTTTACTTTTCTGATGTTTGAGAGGGAGTCCAGGAAGCAAGGTCAAAGTTAGAGAATTGGATGTGACATCAGAACTCTTATTTTTCCTGTTATTAAGACCTGTGGGGCTGCTGGAATAGCACTTTCCTCTCTTGCGGTCCAGCTACTTGCCGTGTATGTCCTGACTTTGCCACCTGAACCATGTGTGTTTCTCCATGATCCACCACGGCAGGTAACCGTTCAGCAGTGCTGTGCTGCCAGAAATGCTCGCTGAGCCCGTGCGAGGAGGAAATCTTACCAGAACTGCTGAGATTATCCCAGAAAGACCCTTTGCAGATTGACTCCGCATCCTCAGGTAACTAACAAGTTTGCAGACTTCAGGTGGTCGGGCTTGCCTCAGAGCGAGGGAAATCACTCGGGTTAGTGTTGAAAGGGGGTGAAGCTGGAAATACGATTTTATTCTACTGATAAAAGCAGTGGGGACTACAAGGAGAGAGACAGGAATAGTCACTCGGTCATTACGTTTCGTGTCTTTATGCACTCGTGAGAGCTATTCAGGCGGTTGTGCCTTGCACAACCGTCTGCCCAGGGAGAATCTGCAATTAGGGAGATCTGCAAAGCAATTAGCAAACGAAAAGAAAGGCAGTTTTAAAGTGCAAAGCCAGCGGCTCCAGCCAGCAGACAACAGCATGGCTGTGGGTCCCCACCTTTCCATGGGTCAATTAAAGGGGGGGTCTCTCTGCCTGAGTGAGGAATAAGACCCGATACTCTGGAAGGACTGCAATCGATTGGCAGTCTGTGTGAAATCCTGGGGCTGGCATGTGGTTTCGATCCACATGTTCATCTGCTGTGGTCTGGTAGCTTTGCATTATCAACTGGGAATCCCACAGTGGGACCAGCCGCTTTTCCTGCCCCTGGAAGAGGGGAAATGCAGCAGCATAGCATGTGAAATCAGAGGAGGGTTTCAGCTGAGCACTCCCTGATTGCGAGTGCTGCTAAGGTTAGAGACGGGGGAATTTATCACTGCAGTTTGACAGTGGTCGCAAGGACATGATGATATTTCCTGCCATGTCGAAGTCACGTCTCCTGCTGATAATAAATGCCGATTTCTGTGTGCTCAGAAGCATCAGGTTTTCTATTTGTACATGCAAGAGATGCTCAGAAATGGTTTCCATCTCAGCCAGCTTTAGCTTGCATATTGATTATCCTCCCTTACACTGCGAGAGGAAACCCTGCAGGGCACCGGCACATTTGACTCACCCCTTTCCGCGCGCAGCATCGGCAGGTCTGGCTTGGCCAGCGAGTCTCTGTGCTTACCCCCTGCAGATGTCTGCATCAACAAGCCAATAGTACCTGCTCGTACAACCCCTTTCACTGCAGCACCGAGCAGGCAGGGATGAATTTTCTTCCCAAGGAAAGGTAGGAGAGGTGGAGGCACGGGCAGGTGTGGGAATGCTCCCAAGGTCTCATGTACGAGCTCTGGGGCAGAGCTGCTGTGCAGACCTGGGGCTTGCAGATCCCTCTCCGTTGCTTGAGATGGAAAAGCACAAGCTTTGCTTTTTTTTTTTTCCCCCTGGCTGTTCAATCATTTGTTAAACTCCGTCTTGCCTCCTGTCTGGGCTAGCTTGCAGCGCTGTGGAAATCACCCGGCACTAATTCGTGCTGAAGAGGGGCTCCTGTCGCTGGGGTGATGCGGGAGCGCAGGGGCCAGATGAAGAGAATTTCTTGCCATTTGCAGTTCAGCTGTGAAGTTGCCATGCTATAAATCTATTTCCAATCCAATTTAGATAAGATAACCCTCTGTCCAAACATGCCTAATAACTCCGTGGGTACCATGCCATAGAGCACTGTAATTATTCCTGGAGAAATAAATAGGAACAGGCACATTTTGCTCTTTTGAAAGTACAATTAAAGCCCTCACGAAGCTGCGTTTGAGAGACCCAGGCTTGAGACAGAGGCGTCTATTCCCTTACTGCCGCGTGTGGGATTTATGCTTCAAACTTCCATTAGCGTTAATGGCAGCTACTGCCGCTGTGTTCCGATGTGCTGTGCATTCAGAGCAGGCACGCACCGGCAGGGTGTAAACACTGGCCAGCGTGAGCAGGCAGCCCCTGCCCTGTGGCTCCCGAGCCCTGGCAGCACTGCCCGCTGCTGCAAATTTTACTGAGTCCTTGGTGACTAGCAGAGGGCTTGCAGCTGAACGCTGGCAGGATGCTGAATGCGCTTTTCCAAGGTTCATCCAGGCTGGAAGGACAAACCTCACACTCAGGACTCAGCGCTACGCCGGTTAGTCCCCGTGGGGAAATTTGGCCCTGTGCCTTGACTTGTGGCGTAGCACTGAAAAAAAATGTAATGTGATTAAGATGTATCTGTCTCTGAGCTTGACTGAGGCAGAGGCAGTGACTCATACCACCTTGCTGTAACTGTCAAAACACTTGGCTCGCAAGAATAGCCTTCTACACAAAAAGCACTGATTCAATATGTTTATATTTAAACAAAACACTAAGGGTCTGATTCACTGCTGCATTACTACAGCTTTGTATGCCTGTAACCCTGGCCAAGCAGCCCTTAGGCACGCACAGAGCCAGTCTGCTCTGACTTTCAAGCTAAGTATTAGAGAAAGGCTTGGTCCTTGCAAGCCTCCTGCAGGGAGAGGTGCCCCTCGTAGGCTTTAGCATCGGTGCTGGTGTCGAGGGCACAGTGCAAGGGCACAGTTCATGCCCTTGTTCCCCTGCACCTAAAGACAGATGTGTGGACATCACCAGCAGCCACAAAAGGTGACGGTGACAACGCGACGGGTGGTGGTGGGATGGCAGCTACACTGAACACAAGAGCAGACCTTAGGCTTCTGTGGAGCAGCCCTGTGATGGGACGCGCTTGCGTTCGGTTCACTTTCTCATCCTGTTGCTGCAGGCGTGCAGGCAGCACCCCTTCCCTCCCAGAGAGGGGACGTAGAAGTTGAGCCACCCGTGACAACCCGTGGGAGCTGCTGGGCTGGGGAAGTGGGTGCCCCAAGCCCTACAGATTTGGAATTGTTGGAATTTGCTAACAGCTAGCGTGATGTCGAGCAGCTTGTGGCTACTTTGCTCTTAGAGTGTAGCCTTTCACTTACAAGTGGGAACATATTTAAAACCGACCTTACAGCCCAGAGGTGCTCTTGGTGTTCATTTGCTGGTTGTTTCCCTTCCTTGCTACTAAACCAAGTTGTGGGGGGTTGTTATAACTTTGCCACTTTGTCTGATGTAAGGTCTTTAGGAATTTAAATACAGCCAACCACTTTGCACCCAAGGGGTATGTCCCAGGCTGGTGCTGAACGTAACCCTGGCAAGGGGGTGCCAGTTGGATACTCGATGAACCCACTGCCAGGATGGTCACATGTGTCCCTCTGCGAAATACAATTCCTTCTGTCTGCTTCTGCCAGCCAGCATCAGCCCCCAGCCCGTGGCCTGTGCTAAAACACAGCCCTCCCTCCCGCCCAGGGCCAGGGTGCCAGCGCTCCAGCGGCTTCTTGCCTTGTCCCGGCTCCCTGCTGTTTGCTGGTGTCGTGTCTCCAGGGCCACCCGTGCTCAGGGGACGCTGAATGTCGCACTGTCACCCTCCATCTCTGGGGCAGGGAGAGGAATTCCTGTGGCCAGGAGCAGCAAAGGAGAGGTTTGCACGGAGCCGGCAGAGCTGAAGGACCGAGCTGTGATGCTCTGCACACTGTGGTTGTTTGTCTTGCCCCTGCACTTGGGCTGATTTTCTGCTTGCGCTGCACACAGGCAGTGCTAGGGCTGTGCTTCCAGCCTTTTCAGTGAAAACCACTAGGGAGCAAGTTTTAGCATTTAGAGGCTTGGTTTGAAGGGGAAGGGTGGGCCCATGGCTGGCTCATCAACCTGTACGCTGGGTTTGGCTCCTTTCCCAGCCCTGACAGCCTGGGTGGCCGCAGGAATGTCGCTTCATCTTTCTGTACCTTTGTCTTCCTCAGAGTAGTGTGAGGAAAACTGTAACGTTCTCCCATCCCACGGTGCTGGGAGGATAAATGCATTTGTGATTGCGCTCAGATAACAGAGCAGTGGGGTTTTTGCCTAGGAGAAGCTAATATCAGAGTAATTAAATGTCCAGGATGTCCAGGCTCTGGTGTAATTCAAATACTAGAATAAAACCTGCAAGCGGTGAAGGTTGCTGCGTATGAATTTAAACCAGTGTTTGCAGCTACTCAATGCTAACAGAGCTGTGAAGACCGCAGCCGTACCCTTGCCCTTGAGAGCCGAGGTCGGTGCAGGGCACGTCTCTGCTCTGCGCGGTGGTCCAGGTTGATTAAAACGTAACATTGTCCCACTGCAAGAACGATGGTCCCTCTCCCCGGGGAAATGCTGCTGTTTTGTGCAATCCGTATCGGGCTGGGTCCCAGAGCAGGGCTGGGGGTCTTGGCTCCCAATGACGTGTTAATCCACTGGTCAAGAGTTTTCTGCCCAGATTTGTAACATCCTTTATGGGAAACCTCCATCCTCACAGACTTGAAATTCAGGGAGAAAACACAAGAAGATTCTTACGAGGGGATTTCCTCTTCAACCCCTTCTTGTGTGTTTTTGATGTAGAGCAAGGAAGGGAGAGCACATTACTCCTTCCTGCCAGTGAAGGAGAGATGCCACCAGTCCCTGAAATAGTTGTGTGGGTACCTTTTCACTCCCACCTGCAGCTAAGACTCAAGGAGCCCCCCATGTCACATGGCAGGATCCTAACAGTGACATGAGGTCTGTGTTTTGGCTGTGCAATACCTTTTGGCTTTCTTACCGTGGCAGAGAAGCAGTCCAGAACCAAGTCCTTTATTTCCTCAGAAAACCTAAGTTTCAAATGCCCCCATAAGGAGATCTCAGTCTGGGGAAGAAAACATATCCCATAGGACCTGACTTTGAGTTATTCTAAAAAGTGGCTCCGGATACTTTCTTTCCCTGGACTGCCTTTAAACGTCAGCATAAGAAGTTTTTAAAAAATAGTGCGTTTAAAAGCAAACAACAGAAATTTCTTACAAAAGAGAGGTTTTGGGAGATGATGATGCCACCCACAAATGCACATGCCTCCTCGTATTATCTAGTGAAGAGAAAAGCCAAACCCAATCCTGGCTTTCACAGGGACCCAGTATTCAGCAGACTGAATACCACCGAAGTTACGGATCTCATTAGATGCTGAATTATCGCCGTGTCACCTTTCCATAGAGATGATTGAGCTCTGAGCAGCCAGCCAGGCCTGGTTGCAGGTGTGCCGAGAGCCCTGGTCCTCTGCAGGGCTCTGCCCTGGGGGAGCAGACCTCCACTGGCCTCTTCTCACAGGACAAAAGCCCAATAGTCCCTTCTCTTAGCCCAAAGGCTGAGCCTCCGTCCTCTGTGCCCTGAAAAACTGAAGCAACCCAGAGACCAAACCAGCTCCATCACGCTCCCACCGAGCTGGGTCTCTCCTGCTTCTCTGGGACGACACTACCATCTAGTGAATACGCTCTGCATTGGTTTTCCAGGGAAGTCACGGAGCTCTGTGTGTGGTGTGTGGAAATTAAACCCCATCCCTTGTCCTGCACACACCCCAGCCTGGCACAGGGACCCCTGTTCTGCAGACGGGTGGTGTTGTCCCGGTCCCTCCTGCATTGCATGGAGACCTTCCCGGCTCGGGCACCTCTCTTGCCGTGCTCTGCGAGGCTGTGGGTGGCCAGGGGTACCCCGCTCGGTTGTAGGACCTGGAGACCCTGCCCAGCAGTGGCAGCACGTGCCTAGTGCTGTGGTTGTCATTCCAGAGCAGGGCTTTCCGTGCTGGCAAGCCTCAGGGTGGCAGCTCAGAAATGCCTTCACATTTGCCAGCCTCTCAATTATTTTTCCAGTGGGTTGAGGGCTGCAGGTCGAGGCTGAGTGTCGTCCTGGCTGCATCCCACCTCTGGACCTTCCCCTACACACCCCGGACCGTGACGTTACAGCCACCATGGCAGCAAGCGTTACCGAGCTTCTTTTTCTTCTTGTTTTGTGCAGAGCTGATCTGATCGGGGCCTACCAAAGACATTAACGACGTCGAAAGTAGCCTACTTTAAGAGAAAATATGCAGAAGAAGAACATTTACATCAAGATTACCATGAGTATTGTCCAAAAGTGAGTAGCTCTCTCATTCCAGACCCCATCCTCCCCTGGTTTCATTCCTCGATCCTAAAGACCAATTTGCTTGCTCTTTACTCCCCAGCACCTGATACTACCCGAGGACCGGACTTGTATTTTAAAACTTTCTCTCCAGAAACTCCGATTCCTGGATGACCCTGAAGCCTATCTCCGTAGGTCTGTATTAATTAACAATCTGTTGAGGAAGATTCACCTAGAGACAGAGAGGGAGAGCTATGAATACTTTAAGGAGGCTCCATGTTATAGGACTGCTTACTCTGATGCACGAAAACGGCTGAAGTTTATGGTACAGGAGTGCTGTTCCCAGTCGCTCTATTATGAAGAGCTGCATTCGTATCGCATCGTGCCTTACTCTGCAGAGAACGCCGTTTACGGAATGGGCTACACGAGCAGCCACTTGGAGCAAAATTCTCAATTGCTTATTTATAAAATGAATTAAAGTAGCTGTTAGACCCACTGATGTCTGTTTCTGAATGCGTGAACTGCTTATTGAGATGTTAAGATGAGGCACTAATTGCAGATATACTTGTGATCAAAGGCGGATGCGTTCAGAGCTGAGTGGAAGGTACTTTGAATAATGCTCTGCAGTCCCCGCTGTTAACCCCCTGGTTATGAAGTACCTTGACATACACACAGAGCTGGTGCGATACGGAGGTCCTTATCCGCAGAGACTGCGCGCAATGTGTTTTGTAGAAGCAAAGCTGCATTTAAGTTATCTGTGTGTAGATACAGACGTTCAAAATCACTTTGCAGTTAAATTATGCCATCCCCGGTGGAAGGGGAGCCCCCAAAGCAGTGGAGTAGTCTAACAGTGAGGAGTAATATGCAAGCTATTTACTGTAAAGGTACAGATACAAAGTTTCTTTGAGAAATGCTTTGACCATGAAGGAGTCAGTGCCAAAGGAAACAGCCTTTTGCTTAGGGTTTTCAGAGACTTAACTCGCTTGCTACTTACAAGACACTCTGTACTGAGATTTGCAAGTTGTTTCTTTTTTTTTTTTTAAATAATTGCATTCATCTTTTACTTATATTATCTCTTAGCTGGTATCTACTTTGCTATTTTAATACCAACCAGAATAACTCACAGGAAAGATTGTTTCTTCAGCCCGTCATCAGTGTTTCCTTAACTTCATTTGACTCTTTCCCTCGCTGTTTCCCTGATACTTTTTTGCATGCTAATTTGCTGTTTGGCCAGGTTCACATTGGTGCTAGGGAATAGACAGTAATTTCTTTTTATGTGGAATATAAAAGGCAGAAAAACAATGATAACTCTCATAGATAGAGAATGAATGTATCTGACAGATGCTAGTAAAACCTCAGAGGTTCTCCTGATGAAACTACTCAGCATTAGTAATAGTGTTTCAGGTTAAGTGAAATGTCTAATTTCAATCTGGGAATTAACCTTAGAATATGTAAATATATATTTCACAAGCTATGACATGAGAGATGTTCAGCAAATTGATGACTACAAGTGGAAAGATTTATAGCTGCCAAAGCTATGTCATGAAAATACCAAAGAGTAATATAAGGGAAAAGATGACGCTCCAGCAATGGGGTCAAAAGCAAAGATTGCACTATAACCTGGGGAAATGTGATTAACGAGCCTGTAAACTATCTGTTACTGATACACCTGCAGTTCACCTGCGGGTGACTCGCGTCCCAGAATTGCTGAACAAATGTACGAGATGATCTAAAGCCTGTCAAAGTCCTACAGGTCTGTTGGCTGACAGTGAAGAAACCAGCTTTGCCGCGCTGGCTATCACCACTTAAAAGCTTTAAAGCAAAGCAAAGAATAGCGCACACTCAGCTGGAGGCAGATATGTATCTAAGAACCTAATTTTTTTATTCTGAAAGGCTTTGCTCATGCAGATGTGGCTGATGCTATTTCCGAAGCATTATACAGTACGAACAAATACCATTGCTTGCCAGGGACGTGCTTCATGTAGGATTCCTCCTGTAACCCTGCTTAGAGCATCCTAGTCGTGCGTGTTGCACGTACCATCGCAGCTCTCAGGCACGTGTTAGTGCAGGAGAAAAGACAGAAAGGCAAAAGCAGGAGGTGTGAAGAGCAAAGTTAACTGCGATATCAGTAGTTAGAAGCCAGTACAGGTTCAGGAGACAGAAGGAAACAGTGAAATCCAGACACCTTTTTAAATGAAAAAAAAAAAGGCAACAGTCTAATTCAAAACAAGGATAACCTGCAAACTGGAGAACATAAACAGCCCAGATATTTTGGGAAGGCTGGAAAAACAGGGCAGTGCAGTTTGAGAGGTGCTATTAGTCATGATGAATGTTCAGGTTTTTGGTTTTATTTTGAGACAAGGCACATTTACTTGTCTCTTACAAAAGGATGTCTTTAAACCCTCGGTCAGTGTGATTTGGTGTCAGAGCTGCTTGGCTATGTGTAGTTATATTCCTGCTGCCCCTGGGCTTGCACCAGCCCCAAATCCTGCGAACGCTTAAGCTCGCATTTGGCGTAGTTCGAGAAATCTCCAGCTAAAAGTGGCCATGCCCATCTCGACAGGGGCGGGCTGAGAAAGGCCAGGCTAATTATCAGGTGTGTGGAACAGCCCTATTACCGCCAGTAAAAGCTGGCAGCGAAACCCATCTGCTGCGTGGGATGTGGGCCGATGATATGATGGCTGTGGTGAGAGGTGCCATTATCCCCCAAAGAGCTCTCTGGCCTCTGCTGGCAGCTTGCGCGCCTCGTGCGAACTTAGGGGCTGGGGTAGGGACATTAGAAGACTGCTAGGTGATAAAGGAAAATTACTTCTGTCTTCTGATTTTTCAAACTGTGTAATTTTCCGCTCTGAAGTGATCTGATTTATGCAGTTTTTTTCTCCGTGTCCATTTTCGCCTGAATTCATAATGATCTAGCAGCCACATGAAATGTTAAAATGCTTTTTGTTCTCTCACTGACCTACTTTGTTATATTCAGAGGACGGTTCTGGCCTGAAAAAACAAAACTTTTTATGTAAAGTTAATAGTGTTTCAGTGGAATGAAAAAGCTCAGTAGGATTAAAGCCTTTAACCTCACCTGAAAAAACCCATTGCCCCCATCAGATTCATCTTTGAAGAATAACTTCCTTGCCTGCTGGAAGGGGCAGATACTTCCTTACCCATTGAAAGTTTCTCTGATAAGGTGTTACAATAACTGAACAGATATAACAGACAAAAATCTGGATCAGATAACAAAACTCTGTGAGCTACCTGTGAAAGAGGACGATATTTTACTCGTGTTTTTCTCATGTGTTTTTTTCTTGAACAAAAAACATTATCTGTTTTTTTTATTTCTACTTGCTCTAGGAGCTGTTAAAATTGATTCTTTCTTTCTAGAAAACAAATTGGTTTTTTTTATGGTTGACTTTTGGTATGAAATTGAATCAAAGGCCCACAATTCTAAATATTTTAAGTCTGCTCAAGTTTTTACTGCCTTCTGCTTTGCACAGTGATTTGTGCTGTTGAAAAGTGGGTCTGAAATATTCTACTTTAGTGCTTAAAAAACATAGTTTATGGGGTGATAAAGAAGTAAAAAGGTTCAATAACTTTGCAAGTTACTCCCGAAATATTTAATTTGACACTTTTTGAATTATATACTGATTTTAACATTTAGTTACCAAGTTACCGGGTACCAGCATTTTAATACAGCTACATACAGTGATTTCTTCTTTTTTGGGTTTGTAGCTACAATTCAGCTCTTCTGGCTTCTGATGTGTGAATCTGTAGGTGGTCAACTTTCAGTCATAGATATATATATATATTCTATTATGACTGCAGTAGGAACTCCCACATATGGGCTATGTTTGCACTGGATGTAAAGAAAGTCCTTCCTTCCCTTTGACTCAGTTGCCTTGGAGATTGTATATTCATCAGAGAGAATATAGACGAGCTGGGTGACAAGGACAGACTTGGTAATGATAGCTGATCATTTTGACAATGACTGGCTTAGGACAATTCATTTTCGTCTCGGAACAGCAGCACACTTGACTGTAATTAGTGTTTAAATGAGTTAAGTTTTCTTTGTGCCGCTTTTCCCTAACTGGCTGTAAATGCCAGGCCTGATCCTGGACGCAGAAGGGGCGGTGGTGGCTCCCTGGGAGGCACGGCGTGGCTGCGTGGGTGCATGGGTGCATGCGTGGGGTCACCTTCTGGAGCCGCACGAGCTGTGGCTGAAGACAGGAGGGGCACAGGCAGCCTGCCTCAGTGGAGCAGCATCTCTGCCTGTATGACCTGGTGTAGACACCCCAAAATATTAGGGCCCTGTTCCTGTAAACGCTTCAGTTATCATCTAAGTTTCTTTGCACAGATCCTCTCGCCGAAGCCAGAGAGGCCTCTCGTGTACTTGACGCTCAGCATGTGTATGAGTGTGTGCAGGGCTGGGGCTGCTGTGCGCTGCAGAAGTACTCCTCAATTGCCTCATTATCGGTGAAAGTGATTATCGAGCTGCCGCTTGAGTTCTTGAATAGGTTTATATTGCACTGTAAATTGAACTTTTGTTTTCAATGAATGTGTTGAGTATATGGACTATCGTGCCTTAAAGTCCCATCCTCATACGAGCCTTTGTATATGTTCTGTAAATCTGCAAACCATGTATAGCTGATAACGCTGTGCCCTCTATACAGATCCGGTTCGGTACTCGGCAGGGCCTTGGGAAACACAACCCTGACCTTAGTTTGCAATGAAAACAGAGGGGATACGGCAATTCACTCTTCTCTTCTTTTTTAGATTGCTTTCCTCTTTGCCATTCATGAAATCCTGTTTTTCTGGTTTCTGTCATAACTGGGTTCTGGGTTACCTGCAACGCCAGACACCCCTCACAGGAACGCAGAAAGTTGTAAAAAAGTTGTCTCCAGCTTTTAAATGCCATCTGTACAGCGCGCTCTCAGCAGGGAATCACAATTGCATATAATAACTGTGGCAGGTGTTGTCAAGTATATCATCATATATTTGACATGATTAACAAAGCAGAAAAGGGAACACCTATTTCTGTTGAAATGCATGAGCCTGCATTATGTTAAATCCATGGTGATTATACACCACTTAATTGGAGTAATACCTACTAGTTCTATAACAAAAAATGGCTTTTTAATGTTTAAAATTACTTGGGACCTGATTAAAGGTTTTTATGAAATTGTTTTCTAAAGTGAATAGTAGAAAAATGTATATGTATTTTAAATATACATATGATGTGCATGTTATTAATAAAGATCTATTTCTATTGAACCAGATGGACCCTCACTGAATATATGCTGTTTGGTTAACAAGGTAACATGTAAAGTTACTAAAGAAAGGTTTCTAACACCATCAATCCCCTGAAAAATTTTAAACCCAGGGATTCTTTGTGGGACCTGGATCCCTGGGATGAACCTGGACTCATCTGATGTGCAGAGCTGGGGCAACTCCTCCGGATGCCGTGCAAACCCTGGCATTCACTTGTCCTGCCTGGATCCCATCATTTGCATCCCAACTTGCCTATGGGCTTGCAAGACCCTTCTCCTTTTCTTTGTTTATTTACTTTATTTAAAAATGTGCAAGGTACCATTTTCCTACTGACGTTCTGCAGGGTACCTTCCAGATGCTGCAGAAGGGTGAAAGATAAAACAGGTAGTTACTGGAGCGGTTCAGGGAAATGGGAAGTTATAAATACTGGTTATTTTGGTATAATAATAATATTATTATTTATATAATATATAAAATATATTCATATTATATAAATAACAATTACTAAAGGAAATATCTCCCCCTCCCTCATCCTCTGGGCTTTTCTTTGGGATTCTTTTTCCTGAAGAAACTGAAACAAAACCCTGAAAACATTTTAGGGATATTGAAAAGGAGAACTATTTACAAAAGGATGAACTTTCCCCACTGCACAGGAGCGTCTCAAAGCAGCCACAAGGAAACATCTTTCAGGACTGGGTACTTCAGTGCCCACCTCCAGCCAGGGCTCAGGTGCCATCTGGGGGCTGCAGTCCCAGATTTTTTAAGGACCTGAGCGTTGCAACCAGCTGCCGTAGGCACAGCAGTAAATCAGTCACCTCCTCTGATGGTGCTGCATTAGGAGAGAGCAGCTGCATGTTGTCAACCTGAGGACAGCTCTGAAACCACCGATCCCGAGTCTCCTACATACCTTGTTTGAATGTGATGTTACCACGGTTAAGCAGCCACGACCCAAATCCTGAGATGTTTTTCATCAGACACAGCCCTTTACCCGTCTCTGAACCTCTCCTCTTTTTAACCGAAAAGCAATATCTAGAGCTTGGCGTGGGTACGTGCATGGCTTACAGGAACGGGCTGCTTAAAAGAGGTAGGCTGCATGTCTGCAGGTTCGTCCTGTTTGCTCCCCATATTATGTGTGAACAGCCAAGGGCCTCTGGGGTGGCATATCCCTGGCACAGAGAGATGTATTCAGATGGCCGAAATTCCTCCTAGATCCTGGGTGGGAGCTGCTACCTCTGAGGATACACCACACTGGTAGGAGATGCTGAGCCTTGGGCTTGGTCCAATCTTGGAGAAAACTGCTTTAGTATGGAAATAAAAAGCAGTGTAGCAGCTTCCCACCACCCAGCGCAGCCACACTATGTTGTTCAACCCATGCAAATACTTTCCCACCACGGATATTTTCAAAGCTGTGGGAATCATCCTGCCACAAGGCAAATTCTGCTGCAGACTGAAGGCGGGGTCCTCTATGCCAATTCCTCTGCTGCTAAAGGAGGTGGTGAAAGCATCGTGGCCAGACCACCATGGGCTTGCTTTGCTCTCAGCTGTATTTTCTTTTTTGCTCTTTATGGCCGTTTGCAGCCGGTTTGAATCGAAGCAGCTGCTGGGCTGCCCTACCTCGGCACTGCCAGCCCAGGCCCGTGGAGCAGCTGGCACGGGACCCAGGGAATCCAGCTGAAAGCTGTAATTCACCATTACATCCCACACTCTATGCATTTCAGGGCTTAATTAATTCAGGCCCTAAGATAAGCAGCGCTGTTCGCCAAACTAGGCGATGCTTTGAGCTCCTGGCTGAAGCGTGCTGAAGAGCATTGCAACCTCCTGGCTTTTCTAGCACAGCGGGACAGTCTACACTGCCTTGCTGCCTGCAGGCTGATGTGCCACTGATGGTAAATTATCCCCAGCTGGGCTGAATGGTGCCAAATTGTAGCTCTTACCAGTGGAAGGCGGCTTTTCCTGAAACAAACTGCTTAGTGGAAATTATTGTCAATTTGCAGCAAGGAGGGTTGTGTGTAACATCTGCTGTCAGGGAAGAGGAAGGACGGCTGGGAAGGTAAAGGTCTTTCTCCCTGTAAGGTGCCAGAATCTCCTGTTTATAGCAGGGAGCTAATATTGCTCTCGTACGTTATCCTTTGAGGCTCAGGACCATGCAACATTTCATAGAATCATAGAATAGTTTGGGTTGGAAGGGACCTCTAAAGGT
>NW_008794627.1:1631763-1689872 GCF_000699145.1 Aptenodytes forsteri | reverse complement strand
CTCTACCACTTGGAGAAGGAAGTTATCATCGACGCATTCCAGGAACCTCCCGGATTGCTTATGCCCTGCCGTGTTGTCCCTCCAGCAGATGTCGGGGATCTGTCTATAGAGGGCCTCATCCGTTTGGGCTTCCTGGCCAAGTGGCCTGTAGCAGACCCCCACCGTAATGTTGCCTGTCCCTGCTTTCCCTTTAATTCTGACCCACAAGCTCTTGGTCAGCTCCTCATCCATCCCCAGGCAGAGCTCCCTGCACTCCAGCTGGCCATTGACATAGAGGGCGACACCCCCTCCTCGTCTCCCCTGCCTGTCCTTTCTAAAGAGCCTGTATCCCTCCATCCCAGCACTCCAATCATAGGAGCCATCCCACCACGTCTCCGTGATGCCAATAAGGTCATATTTTTCATCTGTGCTGAGACCATCCCATTACACCATCCCCTATGGTGCCCTCCAACGCGAACGTCCAGTGCTTGCAGCATGGTCTAGACATCCTGTGAGCCCCTGGCCCTTGCTGGGATTCCGGGGGGAGCCATGGGAGTGTCACAGCATGTCCCCATACACAGCCGGGATCATCAGTACCTTACCCAGAGAACATTCCCAAAGGCTGGTTGCACCGTGCCCCAGGCAGGGTGTCTCCCTGAGCTGTGCAGCCCAGGCAGGGTTTGCAGCTCAAGGTGGTGTCATCCACGGAAACCTTAGGATTTGGTAGATGCATGGAGCCACAGGGTGGGACTGTATGAACGTGTCCACCGTGACAGTGCCATAAGGACTTAGGTGTCCTGCGCTGCAGTAGCATGTATTAATCCAAGTCCTGCATGGCCAGGTCTGGAGGGTGATACCCCCCACACATCTGCAGCCTTTGCATCATGGAATCAGAGTGCCATCACTGATGATCCCAATGAGATGGGCCCCTTGCTTACAGCATTAGTGTAAATAGGTTTTTTTATGCAAAATGTTGTGTCTAAGGCCAATGGGTATCTCAGTGGCCTTTGGGGGCACAGGTCCGTATGCAGATAGCTGAGGTGAAGATATGTCTGCTCCGGAGGAGAGCCAGAGCCCAGCTCCTGTTACTGTTCAGACACATGGGCTGCAGAATAAAACCTGCTGAGAATGGAAAGGCTTTTGTGGGAGTATCTGAATCAGGAGAAAAATTTGGATTAAAAAAAAAAATCAATATGTCATGAACATTGGGCAGGAGACTTTTCACAAGGCTAAAAAAAGCTCACATGGATCTGGTATTTGCAGTTCTCAAGGCTGGGGATCAGCTGGAAAGTGAGGGCAAGCTGCAGTTAACATGCAGAAACAGTAAGTTAAATTCTCATACCTCTGGGGACTCGAGTCTGCCCTGCGGCACGCCTTGTCCTCGCTCCCTGGCAGGTCCCTACCCCCAGCAGAGGAGTGCAGGGCAGGCTTTTTGCCTGAAGATGGCACTGCTATATTGAAGGATTGCCGGAAAATTGCTTTAATAGAGCTGTGTGTAGAAGTAGGCTGGGAGAGCTGTTGACGTGAGCTCAGGTATGGGTGCAGTGATAGGTGCTGCCTGGGTTGGGTCTTGAAGGACCCCGTTTTCCACGGACAGGCAGCCCCAGACGAAGACTCCTTCCAGACCTGTTTTACAACATCATTTTGAGTTTTTCCTTAGCAATTGGACCCAGACTGTAACCGAATCTTGCTAGTTCGGTGTAAACTCTTTCTCCTCCACTCTCTTAAGAAGCAGTATGGTGTGTGTTAGTTGCTGAGCACTGCAGAGGTCTGACGTGAGCATAACAAAATGCAAGGAGCTGCTCTGACTTATTAACGAGAGACCCTCCTCATGATCTGGTGTCGAGAGGGTAGACGGGAACGTGACTCAGGCTCTGCTGAGGTGCTCACATCAAGTAAAACAGTGGTGGCCAGAGCCACAAGGAGCGAAGGAAGTTGTCTGTCCTGGGCCTGTGTCCTGCCCCTCCTCCTTTCGCTTCTTGAAGGACCTGAAGTAGCAGCAAATAATCCCTACGCTGTGCAGGTAAGAATTAGTACATACAGTGGGGGAAATGACTTTGGATGACCAAGGTCTCACAGGTCTGTTGTCTGAGCATCAATATTGGCTCTGTTTCAATGCAAAGGTGATGGGAGACTGACTGCAGTTACAGTGAAATGGCAATGATGTCTTCTAGGGATCGGGACTGAGCATGAAGTAGCCCAAAGGCAGTGTCCAACCCAAGCTTGGTGGTTTGGGTGTTACCTGGATGCCAAGAGACTGAATAGGCAGGACTGGGCCTGAATTAGGATGGGAGGGTGCCCTGATTGCCAGGGTATGGCACACCCTGCATTGGGTTTGAGGGGCTCCTTGGCAGAAGGACACCTTGCTGGGTCAGATGAGGTTGTGCACGGAGAAGCCTCGCCCCTCTGAAAGCTTCACATGGCTCAGCTTTGTGCTTACTGCTGTCTATCCTCAGACCCTGAGCCATGGTCCTCGTGGGATGGAGCCCCTGTGCCCACTCGGAGCTGGGGATAGATTTAATGTCTTCTGTGCATTGGCACCCCCAAATGCCGTCAGGAGAGAGAAGAAGAAGCAATCGCCCGTTGCAATAATTCTGTCTTCTATGACCACACAGAAAAAATGCATAGCTGTGTGTCTTTATTTTCACCACTGGAGGGCTACATCTACCTGCAGACTTTATTTCGGTTATCTTAAACCCAGAGCACCTGTCACCTTGAGAAATGTATTGTACAAATGTAATTGGGGAAGGCTGAAAAGCAGAAACTGTTTTCCTTGGGGAAAAATCTGGCTGTAAACTTCATCGGTTTGCAGTGAAAGAGCTATTTTTCCCTGTTGGAAGCTTTGTGGTTAGTTTTAATAAAGGCGGTGGGTTGGGAGGGAAGGGGGTAAATTGCTTCAGGATAGTGGGGCTGTGAAAATAGGAGCTTTAGTTTGTTTTGAGCTGTGTTCCCTCTTTCATGAATAATCTAAGTACTGGGGCCATGTGCCATCGGAGGCGAAGAGGTCCTTGATCCCCTGAACATAGTGCCAGGCATTTATTTACGTGTCGTGCCTGCACTGGCCGGTGGGACCCTGCAGCTCAGCCCCTCTGGTCTCCAAACCTCAGCTCTCCTTGGCTCCCGTGGGCTTGGCAGGTTTCCGCAGAGCCCGGCCGATGGGCTGAACTCCCTTTTTCTGGTTAACTCAGCGGAAAGAAACGTGGCAGGCGAGCAGCTCGAGCTTGATGAAGGAAATGTCACATCTGCAGATGCGTTAAAGTATGCTAAAGAGTTGTGCCTCTCTGGGGGTCTCTGCTTAGGCTGTTGCGGTTTTTTTTTTTCAGCTTCACACAGACTTTGCAGATTTCTATTCCAGCTTTAAATTCCTATAGCTTACAGACACAGCAGAGCTGCTAGAAACATAAGCAGCAAGCCAGGCATAGGGGTATTGCCCCAAGCCACGTTTGTCCCCTTTTTAACTGCAGGATAGTTCCTGTGAAGTTTGATGATTGACTCTCGGGGAGTGCTTCCACGCCGATGGGAAACCCTGGATGGATGGCTCCCCCAGTGATGACACGCACTTGGCAGGGTGACTTTGTTTCTTGCCCAGTCGGACCTGTCATCACTGCCTTTTTCTTGTGCCATCTTGGGCCCACACTTCTAAGGGTCAGTGGAGGGCTTTAGTTAAAAGCAGTTCCTGTCCATGTTCCTGCCATGGATTGAAATAAAGCTCTGCTTGGACTACAGAGGGCAGCAAATTGTTCAGAATACAGTAGACTTTATCCCATGCTAATTTTAGCAGCTGCAGCTATGTTGGAGAAGTTCACTGCAGCTGAGAAGAAGAATGGGGCTCCAGTGCAAGGACCAAGCGCCAGCCAGTGTGGGCAGAGCAGGCAGGTCCGCCCTGCTCACTGCTGGTGGCTGGCATAGCATGTTGCTCTTCTCCACAAACTCCTGTGGAAATGTGTTTGCCAGCTCACATGCCACTTAGAAACTACCTGGGATGGAAAATTTTTCTTTGTCTTTTCCAGCCTACGGTATGGTATTTAAAGTATTTTTTTTCCCCACATTGGTACGTGCTCTCTCCTGAAAAGCAAGCAAGGAAGGGCTGCCAGGTTAAAACCACAGGCAAGTGTTCCACGGATAAAGTCTTCTGCATTGCTCAGAGGGGGTTGCACCTGTGTGTTTGGTGCTCCTGGCTAGGTGTTGGGTAGGGAAGCGTGTAACTGTTTCAGTAAAAGTTTTTGGGGACTTCTTAAAGAAATCTTTCATGGAACTTCAACTTGTTGAAAAGGCCATTCTAGATGAGAGCTTTTTGCACTGCACCTCTCTGTTTCTCTCCTCCTCCTCTCCCAGATGACCATGTTTCCTTTAAACTCCTTTGAAAATATCAGCTTTGATAAATAAATCAAACAGCATTGTACTTCAGAATCACTAATGGGATCTGATGCTGGTCAGTGAGCAAACTGTTTCCTTTGAAACCCTTGCGGAGAGCGAACCAGTTGTCTTATATATCTCATGTCCTCGTGGCATTTATATTTTTGGAGCAAGAGATTTCATTTTTCTGGGAACTCATGGTATTATTTTCTTTTCGGTATGCAGAAGCTGGGTGTGAATGTGTCAGGAGAAACAGCCATGCAGCCCTGTTGGTTCCTGTTGAACCACCTCTGGACCACCTAGAGCTTTTATAACCCTGTAACTGGTGGTAGCATCTCTCTGTATACTGAGTAATGACGGACGCTGGTGTGGGGAAGGCCAGTGGTGCTCGCTATTTAACACAGTGGAAATGGAGTGAAATACAGGTCTGTCCATTGTGTGCACTTCTAGTCAGCTCACTTTTGCTTTTCCTGCCTATGGGATGATGGGTGCAGGAAAGTATTATGGAAGGCTGTACTATAGAGGTCTGTAAATGTATTGCTTTCCTACGCAAGGCAGCTTCTGTTCCAGTTCAAACATACAGGTGAAAGGATGACAGCAGACAAGACCCAGCTGGGGTAAGGTATTAACACAGTGAAACAGGCATTGGACTGGCTGTTTTGGGTGGTCTCTTCATTTCAATGACAGTTTTGATAGGCTGGTTCAAGGCACAAACTCTGCTAAAGCCCAGGTAGATTTGGACCAAAATAGCACTGCACTGTCATTGCTAGGAAGGGATATTTTATCTTTTTTATGGAACTATTTTGGGGCTTAGCTAAACTCAGAAGGAGCTGCTGGGTGAGATTTTGGTAAATTCCAGCTGGGTTTCCCTCTCGGGCTCCATAAAGGGTGACTGCAGAACACCTCCCAGAAAGCGTCCAGTCTTGGTGTGGAGACTCTGTCCTTTCCAAGTAGACTGTCCCAGTGCTCACAACCACTTAAATAGGTGGCTTTTTTTTTTTTAAATTCCCTTTTGTAAGTAAGTGTCTCATTTCTAATTGGAACTGGTCTGGACTCAGCTTCTAGCCAGGAGCGTTTTGTTAAGCCTCTCTGCTAGATTAAGAATCCCTTTTAAGTGCCCGTTATCTTCCCCATGTGAAGACAGTGTAATCAAGTTGCCTCCCACTCTCTCCCTTTTGAGACTAAACAGATTGATCTCCCTGTCTGTGGCTAAAAGGCCTTTTCTAAACCTTCCATCAGAGCTTCGCTTGGGTATCTCGGGCTGAAATGGGACCATAATCACTAAGTGAGTCTTAGGCTAAAGTAATTTTCTAAAGCATGACATGAAGCATTAAGGATTTCTTGGCCAATAAAGAGTGAAGCCCTTTTTATCCAGTTTCTTGACTCTTGCCTTTTTATGTTTGTTTCAATGATTTGGACACTAAGACGTAAAATTGATTTTGGATATATCACCCTACGATGCCAGGAGATAGGTGTGTTGACTGGGGGTGCAGATCCCTTTGTCAAGACCAGAATATTAATCGTTCTCATTAATTTCAGGTCACACTGGAGAAAGGAGATGAAGACAGACACCCCTGCTGGCAGGGGCCAGGGAGACTGCGAGTTCGGCTTTGAACTCAGGAAAGCCTAATGCTCAGCCTGTCTGCTGCAAGTGCCGCTGTGACAGCTATAGGGCAGAAGGTATGAGACAGAAGGTTATATTGGTTCCCTATTGGCGATAGTAATGGTTTCTCATTGTCTTGCCTGTGCTAGGAAACAGTATCCTGAAATCTGACATGAAATGCTCCACAGGTTAGATATCTGTTTTTCCCCCTACTCCAAGAGTATTATAAATACTGCATATTAAAAGAAAAAGAAAAAAAAGAAAAAAAGGTGGACAGGAAAGAAAACAGGCAGGAGAAATAGCCCGCGTTGTCCCCCTGAGTGTTGCTCAAGCTGTTTTCTGTAATCCACCCCCCTACGTCTTGAGCGCGCTGGAACTCAGCAGATCGTGCAAGTCCCAAATGCCTCGGTTCTCGCAGCCAGTGCAGGGCTCTCTGAGACAGCCGAGGTGTTAGGGATCAGGAAATCCCAAGCCTGGGAAATTTTACACTGTCCCTGTAGTATGAACTTCAGAAACTCTGAGTGTTTCTGTCATCAATGCTAGAAGCTGTTGCTGCAGAGCAAGAACAGGAGAAATGGCTGTTAAATCAACATTAGATTAATATTTATAGTACTATGACTGATGAGGAGACAATCTGCCTTCACACTGATACTTAAAATCTATCCTGATCCCCGTTGCAGGAGCAGGATCTGCTCCCTCCGCAGTGCCCTGTGTTACACTAATGCTGTCCAGAACATGCCCGCATTAGAAAATCCCCTTGTTGTAAACCTCCTGTGTGTAAAACTCAGATGACTTCAAGTGGCCATTGAGGCACGCTGGCTCCTTTTTTTGAAGCAAACTTCCACTGATGCAGTGCAGACTTAAAGTGCGTGTGGTGGGATGGGGATTGGGACTGGCGGTGGGGAATGCAGAAGCAAGTGAAGACCAGAAACCGGTTTAATGGTGACTTGTCACAGGGGTGAGTTTGTGCAGACGGCTTTGCTACTGGTTGACTCATTCCTGGGGATGAAGGAGAAATGCAGGGAGGAAGCAAAACCAAAATATTGCCCTGTGCAGTAAGAATTATGGTGGTACATAACATACATACACATATGGTGTATGTCTAGTTATGCTCTTGACAGTATCTAAGAGTGCAAGGAAGCATATCACGTACCCTCTTATTACCAGTAGTTTCTTTTCCGTCCCAGTTAGTTACTGGTTTATATTCCTGTTTATCTTTTATCAAACGCAGTAAGAATAAAGCTCCAAGATTTTTAATAACTATATCAAGAACATAACAGGCAAAGCCTCTTTTTTCCTAGTAGCTCCCCTGCCTTCCACTGAAAAAAGAAGGTAAACTCTCAAAGTTTCCTTGTGTGGGAGAGAAAAACCATCAACCAATCTATGGCTGCGAACTTATTTTTCAAGGTCCAAATTAAGAAGAGGTCAAGGACTGAATAACAAAACCCAGAAATGTGAAGACTACAAATGAAGCCAAGGGTAGAGCCGTGGGTCTGGCCACTGTGATTGCTTTTTGAGGGGAAAGGAAGCGTGTACGGTTGCAGATTTAGTAGTATAAAGTCAGGCATGCTTCACCTCTCTGAAAGGAGCAATAAAATAGAGAGTTTTCTTTCTGGAGACCATAGAAATAATACAAACTATGAGATGAAAGAGGGCACTTCAGAAATAAATGTGTAAATATCCCTGTACACTACTAACCTATTGTCTGGTTTGGTGAGTTATGTTAATTAGCAAGCTTTGATTTCCTAGCAACAGCCCTTCTAATGAGAGTACCTTGCATCTTCCTGGTGAGCAACTGAAGTCAAACATTCATAACAAGCAAATGTGTTAGCTGTGACATGTCATGGTTAGCATGTGGCCATGAATGTTTTGCAAAACAAAATGTCCCCTAACAACTCATTAAGTACTTTTTTTTTTTCTTTCTGTCTCATACATTCTCATTAATTTGTCAGCTCAAGGCTTTTTTTTTTCTTTTAATTTTATATTCTTGCTCTCTCTGAGAATCTTTTAACTCCCTGTCCAATCTCAGCCTGTAGAAGAAAAAACTTTGTCAGAAAGTTGTGCCATGAAATCTTCCTGCAACAGCGAAAGGATAACCTGGTTGCTCATATCCCAGGTAAAATCATCACTGGAGGTAAATTTCCAGGTGTGAGAGTTTGTTTTATCCTGATGATGCTGAATGCTCCTGGTACTGTCTGCTCTGATCTCACACAGACAAGACTGTGGCAGTGCCCATGCTGTGGAGCTGCGAAGTGGGACTGTCCAAGAGCCAACAGTATCCAGGACACAAAGTAAAAACTACTCGTCTGAAAAATGAAACCTTCATCCTCTTTGGAGAAGGCAGGAGAAAACATAGATGGACTACATCTGGGAAAGATTGGCTCCTGTCATTCATGGGAGTAAATTCTTCTCCAAGGTGACTGGTGTGTGACAATGGACAGGGTGATCCTCATCTTAATATGCAATATTGCAAGTTTAATTTTTTTTAATTGATTTAATACTTGCCTATTTTTGAAGCACTTTATGGTTCTACACTTCTGTTTCTCAGTGCTGCCGTCAGACCCAAGGAACCACTGTGGCAATAAATTCCACAGATAACTTCGGCTTGGAGCCAAGTGAACTTTTTGGGAAAAAATGAAACAAAACAGAGAATTAGGTGGTAGAAACCTACAGGGTCTGTTTATTGTATTTTTGGTGAAGGAATTAAGCGCATGAAAGTGCTCCTTGCTTTGGGATGTGTGTCTATTGCTGTGCTGTATACAGGAGCCCTAGAACTGCAATTTGTCATTTGCTTATAGTTTGTGCATGGTCCAGTTTTAATCCTCCTTGTCCTGCAGCCTGTAATGAATTCCAGTTGGGTCCAGTTCCAGATATGAACAGCCCAACAGTCTCCCAGTAAGCTGGTTGTGCAAACGAACTAAATGCACAAACTGCATTTGGGTAGGAGAAATCACCCCTGCGGGCTAAATTTGAAGGTTATTGATAAGGTTTGATTGTGGAATAAAGAGATTATATAGCTGTCTTTGTGCTTAAATGAGGGTGTCAGAAGCAAAACTCATTACTTCTCCTCTTTATTCCTCCTTTCGCTCCCCTCTCCATCCCCAGGCAGCAACGTGCAGGTTGGTTTGTATTTTCAAGCCATGCTCGGGTTCACGTGGTCTGGGCTCAGGGTGCTGTGCTGCCCTGCATCCCCGCACCAGCCTGGGTCAGTCCTGTCCCTCTGATGGGCTCTTGGCCCTTCTGTGCGATGGGGACTGACCTGTCCCCTGCCCGGTGGCAGGGTGTGGATGGTGGAAGGGACATGCCTGGGATCGGCAGCAGTACGAGCCATCAATCTGAAACAACAACCCATAGACGCACATGCAAAATGTGATGTTTCTGCCACGGGAGAGAAACGACTTCCACAAAATGACTGTGGAACAGCATTAAACTCGAGTAAAGAGCTGACTTAATCACAGGCTCCATCAGTGCGCTGGGGAGGGTGGCACAGATGAAGGAAAATGAAACACCGCTGAGAGCTGAGCCAGCACCCGGCTGATGAGGTGCTCTCCTCTCTTCCAAGAGACTTGCAAAAGGATTTTTCTCCCCCTTGGAAGTAAGGTGGCTTTTCAAATGCGGGGAGAAAGATGACAGTAAACATATGTTCTGCTTCCCGTTTGCTGCTGTCTGAGATTTTGCTCCTCCTGCGTACGACTGATTCTTGATTTGTTTCCACACTTCTCTTGCTGTGCCCAAAAGCAGGAACAAAAGGGCACAGGAACAGCAGAAATGTGAAGACCAAGAACAGCATGCGCCACCCACAGGGCTTACTTTTGGGTTTTTTTGATAATATTTTTATGCCGGGCAGGGCTGCATGTGATGAGAGGATTTATTGATCTAATTCCTTGTTCCTACTTGGTCACTGCATCCTTTGGTCTCCTGCTTCTCCAAAACATGTCTCACAAGCTCATTTCAGCCATCAGCTGGAACTTTTCAGTTTCTGCATCTGAAGTGTTTCTGCCCGTGCTCCCTGATAACTCCCACATCTCTAACAGCATTTATCCATAAAAAGAGATATTTCTGGACCAGACACCTCGCTGCTTCCAGAGCTTTGTTGCAACACAGCTTCCTGGACTCCTTCCTTCCCCTGGGTACAAATGTCCAACAAAGGAGGTAAGTAGAAGTTTAGCTAATCCCTGTGCAACCAGAGAGGTGTTTAAACCCCTCCTGCAGTACACCCTAATGAAGAATTACCTCTTGAATGGCAGACAAGGTGCAGTGTCGTCCACAGATGGGCTGATGCCCTACTGGTCTGCTATAAAATGGTACCAACTCCAATAAAGCCTTAGAAGTTTGCAAAGCCTTGGGAGTCATAGATTCTTCATGGCCAGACCTGGACTTAGGGTTCTGGTTTTAAACAGTGCCTCTGGGAGGCACAAGGGAAGAGAAAGCAGAGACCTTGTTTTATAATCTTCTCTTTACAGATCTCGGTCACAGTCTTCTTGAGGCTTTAGTACAACTCAAAGATAGGAGCAGTCCCAGTGGGATGTAAAAGCACTTATGCAGGATAGTAGGCACTGCTGAAACGTGGCTCTGGGCTGTTGTGAAATATGGCTCTTGAAAGGGCTGTATGGGACTCTACGTATCTAACTTAATCCCTTATCCTGGGTTTGACACTATTTGACTCCTTGCTTATGGTGTTCTGTAGAAGATGGAGGCTCCACCGCCTTCTCCAGGTGGTGTATTCTGGTGTTTCATTCTACATAGCATCTGAAAGCTGTCCCTAAGGGAGATCTGAATTAGACCTTACTGCATTTTAAGCCTATTGGTCCATCCCCAGTAGATAGAAGAGCTTTACAACCTTTATTTGTGTATTATGTTTTGCATGCTGGCAGCCTCTTCCCTCCCCATCTCTTCTTATTCTCTCTAGACTGCAGAAACTGCAGCTGTAAAAATCTGTTTCTCAGCAGGATGGCCGCACCTCTTGGAAAGACATACATTACTCTGGCTCATACAGAGCCCCGGCTCTGGGGAAAATGCAGGCTAGCTGGCATTTACCTACTTTTAATTGGATTGAATTACCACTTGCACTGGAGAAGCTCCAGAACTACTTTCTGGCATCCTGACAGGGTGCTAAAGCTCTAGCCATCTCCGCTCTGGTGGCGCTGCCACTTGTAGGGACACTGGCAGAGGCATATAGGTGCCTGGACAGATTAGACTGGGCACATGGCCCACTTGTCTAGGGGCCAGTGTTTTACCTCCTGGCTCTCTGACACCTGATGAGGCTGATCCACCCTGGAGCAGTTCCTTGTCGCCTAAGGGTAGAGACCCAATTCCTTAAGCTTTCTCCCTGCAGCTCCCGTCATGAGCTCCCATGGCTCCCCGAGGAGTCACGGTGCAGCTGTCCTGCAAAAAAGTGTCAGAACACATTTTGATTCATCTTTCTCCCTCCTCTATGTTAACAAACCATAAAGAAAACAAAAAATCCTTGAACCTTGGGACACCTGAAGTCTTCACCATACTACAACCCAGGCTGTGAAACCTGCCATGGAGGTCCTCTCCTCAAGGAAAAAGGGAGGCAGACTCAGGCGGGGTTTGCTCACACCCTGCCAGCTCCTCCATCATGCGCATAGGCCAGAATATTTTCCTTGGTGGATACCAAGGCTGTGACTACCCCAATATGCACCCACGCTACATGTTACATAGCTCTCGTCTTCAATTTTGTCCTGGCTTAGGCAGTGCTGGATCAATGCTGACGTTGCTTCATGTATCTCTTGGGTGTCTCTCTCCTGCAGACCCCTCCTGTAGCTTCTCCTTTTTGAGTCAAACAAACAGTGTCACTGTGTGTCACTGCTGCGAGCAGCTGCAGGACGCAAGTCCTCTTTGGCAGAAATGTCATCTACTTTCTCCCAGCTTAATCTTGCAAAACCATCCAGTTTGCCTCCTTGTCTCATGTTTTAACTTTTTTGGACTGCTTCTCCAACTCATCATGCGTTCCTCTGTGGTGTCTGTGTACCAGAGCTCCAGGGCTGCCATATATAGAAGTATTGGTGCACTAGAGCAAGGCTAAACATGAGAGCAGTCAGATTTATTTATTTTCTCTGACTGTAACATTTGCCTTCCGGGCAAGCACTGGGGACCTGCCATGTAAGCAGTTACCAGTTGAGCTCAAGAGCCAAAGTTCTGCAGCTGGAGTTATAAACAGCCTTTTATCTCTGCGCTGGACACAGAGAGTGACCTATTTAACACATTTACCACCCTGTTTTAAAATAGTTTTAAAAATTGCAAGTGCATGATGAAAAGATGTGCAGAAACAGTTCAAACAAATTTTGCTTCTACAGCTTCTGCTAAAATCAGTCGTCTTTTTTTTTTCCCCAAAAAAGTTGTCTTGGCTTGTTACTTGCCTGCAGGGTTAGTGCCAGATGGAGTTTAATAGCAGGTACATAATATCCTGCTGTTTAAGGGTTTTTAAATTTTTTTTAAACAAAAAACCACCTCTTCTCCCTTTTCTCACTTTTTAGAAGGGTCACATCTATGAATAGGCAAAAGCTTGAGTTTTGCTGTATTCTGCTAATTTGTGGTGTTTAAAAATGGCCTTACCCTTTTCTGGGATGCTGTATTTTTTTGCTTGAGTTTCACTTCTCTCTGAAATAACAGAAGCGAAAGTCCCAAATCTCCCTGAGAATTTTACAGTTATTTTCCTACCATTGCAGCTAAGTCAGCAGAGTTATAACTATAGACAACGACCAAAAATCATCCCAGTACTGAAGGACAAGAACTATGTTCACCCTGCCCAGCAGGAGTACAACTGCAGTATACACTAGAAATTCATTTGAGAGAAAAATATGAGCCATTAAAATCCTGACTCCCAACATAAATTCTCTAATTCTAAGCATCTTTTTCATATGCAACTTTATGTTAATTCGGCATTTACCGAGTGTGTATGTTTGTTGAGGGGATAAGAGGCAAGGAAGGATGGGAAAGATTTTAGGATACAGAGGAAGAATGGCCCAGTCTCCTGTCCCGGATGAAGTTAAAGGTTAGTCAGGGGCTGAGGCAGGCTATGGGTGTTTGCATAATTTTTTTCTTAACTAAGACTTCAGGAAAGCTTGTTTCTGCTACCTACAGGACCACCTTATGGAAAACCAGAGCATGATTCGTCCCCTTAGGTGAGGAACTGCTCTTAGGTGTGATAGGAGTGCACAAAAACTCAGCACCTTGCAGCTAAAGCTTGTTTTGTACTCAGGTCCCCCCCGCTGCCACTCCAAATCAGAGAATAATCGTGTTAAGGACAGCTGAACCACCAATGGGCTTCATTTAAATTCCTTTGCTTGTAAAGCTTTCTTTGCAGAGACATGCAGGCCAGTTTATTTCAGAGATGGAATGATCAAAGGCACGATACAAAGATTCAGCGTTGCTGTGTGCTGCAGAGGAAGGCTGGAAGTAATTTGGGTCAACTAAAGTTAGAAACCGTCCCCCACCTCACGAGACAGATGTGAGCTTTGAAGTCAGGGAGATTATCAGCAAGACAATCCAGTAGAGCCAGTTTTTCCCTGATCCAATTTCTAATTTGCTGACTCGATGCCCGTGCAGGATCCTGTTGCTGGATGGGAAGGAGAGTCTGCCCAGTCCTGTGACCTGCCCTTGACAGATGTCAAAAACCAACATCAGAAAATGTAAAACACTTGAGTGAGCGATGCTGCAGCATGTTCCTGGAAAACAGTCCTTCCTGACCAAAGGAGTTTGTGATCAATTTAGGCTGAAGATCAAAGGAATTTAAGGTCCTTATATTTGCCTGCTGTATCTGATGTGGACTGCAGGAATAATTAGAGCTCTAACATCTTCTATTCATTCATTTCAGTACTTTGGCTTGTGCCTTTTGGGGCTGGTGGCAGGATGTTGACTCAATACAACCATCCCGTACACATGAAGGAACCCTGTTCACAGAATAAATGGTCTTCTCTAGCAAGACCTTTATCTCTGCCTTGCACCAGATGGTTGATGGCTTGTTTGGGAATAAGACACTGGTCTGTCTCCTGGATGTCCTCCCCCCACCTCCCTTAGCCGCTGTGGTTAAAGAGCGCAGCAGAGGCCTGATGAAATCCAGATCCCCCCGAAACTGGAAAGAGCAGCTTTGATGAAGCCACAGTTTTGCACCTATGCATGCTCACTACCTCTTTGTCACTTTTTCTTTTTTCCTGCCTGGGAGAAGATATTCAGCTCGGTTCCTTTGTGCTGTTTTGATGAGTAACCCTATTATTGGGGAAATCCCTGACGTATATGTCTGGCTTTTCAGACTGCTCCCAACTGCAGACTCATAACTTCTAAGTGATAGATGACTGCAACACAGTCTATAATCCACGTTATCAGTGAAACAGGCTCTGTTCTAGAGACGCTATCTTACCTTTCCAAATAGTCTCATGGCAACACTCGCTTAGAAGTTTCAGCCTAATGGATTGCTGTAACAGCTTGGGCTGTTCTCTCTCTGCAAGTATTTTATGCGCCAACTTGTGGACCTAAGCCAAGCACAGCCTGAACCAGAAACCACTGGGCAGTGTGGACCCATTCTGCCATGCCCAAATATTTTTTACAAACCAGCAAATACCTTAATCCTGCTCCTGGTGTGTTGACCCAGTTAAGGCTAGTCAGGAAGTTAAACTCCCTCAAAGAATCTGCAATGAAGGCTCTTACAGTGGTTTATGCACCTAGAAACTAACTCGTGTAGAGGAGGCTTACTGCTCCAGATAATCTCCCTAGGTTCATTCCTTCCATGTCTGTGTGACACCAGGTGGCATTGACTTGATGGGTTACCTTGGCCTTCATAGGCAACTTTGCCTCCTTTCCTGTCACACCATGCAGGCAGAAGTACTTATGTGGGGCATGGATACAAGCATGAACCATCTGCTTGTGTGTCTTCTGTTGAAGATCCTCACTATTATTCCACAGGTGGAAGAGGACAGCAGCTGACAAAATAAGACTTTTTCTGAATAGAGAGATCGGAAGAAGGGACTATAAGGCAAATATTGAAGCTAACTCTTTTGCACAACAAAATGGTGGGAGATATTTGGATTTCTGGATTCTTGCTTTAAAGATTTCAAGTGTGAGTTCCCTCATACCCCCACTTGATCTCCTACCTCTCCAGTTCATTCCTCATCTTCTCTGCCTCTGATTTCACTCTTCCTATTTCCAAACCAGTTTATATCCCTGTCTGTAACTTTTTCCTTTACATGTGAATCCCTCACTTTTTCCCACCCACCTCTTGCCAATTCTGCATTTGAAAGAGGACAAGGTGCTTCCTCTTCCTCCAGCATGCCAAGGCCCAGTAGGACGTTACCAATGAGAGGTCCATCGCTCCCATCCAGACCTGGAACTGCCCACAGTAATGTCCAGTTGAAATGGCAGGGAAAGTCTCATCTTCCATGGGAGCTGAGAACAGGGTCCTTGGGTATTTTAGATGTTGAAATATCAAAAATCACAAATGTGAATCTTCATGTGGTGAAGGAAAGAACATGCTGTTGGTGAATGCCAACCTCTTTCTACTTGCTGACATCCCACAGCATGGGTGTGCTAGAGGTTTTCAAATAAAAGCTGAAAAATCCCTTCCTCTCTCCCAGATCTGACACCAAGGACCAAGCCAATATCTTCCTGTTATTTTGGTTTTTTTCTTTTTTTTTTTTCCTTGGAAGCCACTAACCTATTTGGCTTTAAATGCTCTCCAAAAATGCTCCCTGAAGCAGCTATATGAACACTTCAGCACAAACACTTAATGTTAAACTGAATAATAGAAAGAGTTGGGCAAGCTTAACACCAAACGGTGTTGTAAATCAGGCCTATAATCTGAGCAGGACTGGCACATAATTAATCTTTGGGGAGTCTCTGGGTAGTAACTTGCAGGTCATTAGTCAGTAAACTCCCACAGGTCTCCGTGCATTTGGGATTAAGCTCTGTGTGTGAATAATCATCTAATTAATCACCTCAGGCAGGGGTTTTAGAGACCTTCAGTCCCTGCTCTTGGAACAGGTGTAAGGTTTAACCAGGCTATGCCAAAGTTTCATTATACAGTTCACTGCCAGCTCCAGATATGTCTTACTGGCACTGGGAAATGCAAAACTGGTCACCATGAGCTGGGAACAAAGCATTTTCCCCATGCTTTGTGTTGCTGTCCTGTGCAAAGGGGGTAGCAGTGCCTGGAGGAATAAATCCCGGTTTCCTGTCATCTGTGCACAGTGCTGCTGCAGCAAGCTACCAGGAGTCAAGAGAAGTTCAGAGAGGAGGTGGTTTTCATCTCAGGTGATGCAGAGGGTTTGAAGGTCTCACTTATTACAGCGGCAAACTCTTCTCAACCATGAAATGAATCCAGACACGTTTGCCTTGAGATGATTCTTGAAAATGATAAAACATTAGAGCCTTTTTCTAGTTAACTTACACAAAACTTTATGACAAAGGCTATGGCAGGCCACCTATGGTCTTACAGATATCTATAACTCTTTCTGACTCAAATTATCTGTATTTGAGAACTCTTTTGCCAGAATTAATGTTGCCTTCTCAGGACCAAGTACAGCTGTGAGCTGAACGTGTACTTCAGCCCCATTTTTGAGCACTTTTGCATCTTGCTAAGAAGCAGCCTGCAGGGTAAGGGTGGTAAGGCCATGAGTGATTTCTCCTTGGGTTGTCTGCTGAATGTGGGCTATGAAGTGTCACCCAGAGCTGTGACTCTTTGGCTTGAGCTCCAGCTCATCTTCTCAACAGGTGCTCCTCCCTCACCCACATGAGCAGAGAGCACTCCTGCTCATCCCACCCTTATGAGGATAATGCCTAGCAGTGCAACCAGGCTCTGCAACTGCTGGCCACAGCAAGGCCAACAGTTAATGTCATTTGAGAAAGTCAGTTTCTCCTCCTTCGTTATAGGAAGCTCTCCAATAGCAATGTTCACCTAGAATATAGTTTAGCCTCTAGATGTGGCTGCACGCTGCAGAGCACTCGGGGAAGTCCCTGTTTTCTTGGCAAACAGCAAAGAGAGCGCTGCAGTTAGAGCTGTGGAGATGTATTCTGTCTTCTGTAATTTTGACTATTGTCTTAAGAAACTGGAAAAAAATTGTGATGCAATTCTGTAAATACAAGTTTTCCAGGCAAAGGATCTAAAATATGTCTTTGAAATTCTTCAGTAGATAAACTTTAGAAAAAGTGTCTTCTAAAATTGTTCCCTGGAAGGAAACCATTGCCCAGTTTCTGCTCTTTCACTCTGCTGCAGCTTGTTAAAGGCATTTTTAATGCCCTCACAATGATTTAAGTAAGAAGAAAACTAGCATTAATATTCATGATGGAAGCAAACATCTGTTTTAAAGGTACTGTTCTCCACAACAAGGCCATGGATTTAATAGGCTTTTACTGTATTATCAATAGCACAATGCTGTGTCATTGATCCACAGCTATAAGGAACAATCCAATTACTGTTCGATTGAGTCAAAGCAATTAGTTGGCTTAGGCCAGGGGGTAATGCAGTCAGCTGAAAATGTTCAACAGTCAGATTTGCAGAGAGCTGAAACTCACGTTTTCTTGCTTTCTTAGCTGACTCAGAGATCTCATCCTAACTAATGAACATGGGCAAAGCAACAATTCAAAATATGGTGGAAACCCCAAAAGTCCCTTTGAAGTTGGTGACCAAGGTAATGATGGCTTGTAAATGGGCAGGTTATTTTTGAGATGCACAAACTTATGGGCCTCTCTGTACTTTATCCTCCTTTAGCGTGTGCTTAACTGCTAAAATACATTCACACTACTCTTCAGACTCTGATGCTTATTTTCTCTATTCAATTCTTTAAAAAAGGAAAAGCAGTTATGAAAATTTATTGTTAGATCTGAAGTATAAGGACCTAGTGATTGTTTAAGTGCTGGTGGATGTGGATATAAACTTGGGATCTTTTGGAACTGGCTAAGCAAAAAACCCCATAATCAAAGCTTTTCCTATAAATTGTATATGCTTGTGCTGAGGTCACTAACAGTTTCTGGAAAAATTTTTCTCTGAACTGTTGGGGTTTTGTTGTTGGTGTTTGGGTTTTTTTTTGACATGGCACTGCATTTTGGTGATTATGTTGCCTGTGTTAAGTAAGAGATTAAAAGATTCCAGCTACAACATTATGCCTGAATATCCTGTGTTCTTCCTTGTAGCTTAATGATCTTTTGAAGGCAGGAATAATATAACCGAAGCATTAAAGATCCAAATACTTTAGTCTCATCCTGAATGAGTAGTTGATACATTATGGGTCTGACTTCTGTTTCACAAGTATTATACTCCCTTTGACTTCTTTTGGGATTGTTGCTGCTTAGACTAATAGCATACAGCATCCAAATGATCTTGTTTCTAGTTGAAAGAAATGGAAGGGGGTGCTTCATAACTCTACACAGTGTTGCTTTTGCCAACAAAAACTGAATACAGTGCAACTGTTCCTGTCTGAGGATGATCTGCTTACATATACTTTCTGTTAACCTGCTTTAGTATCTTGAAATAATTGACTGAATGGTGCTCTTGTGTTTTGTGATGGAGAAGAGCTGACATGTTGCTACTACGTAAGAACTGACAAAACATGATTTGAATAGTTTAACTCTGGAGATTCTAATCTGACACAGGTGTTCTTCAGGTATGGTCTGCTGAAAATCTCTGGGGCTTGATTCCATTATGTTGAGAAAAGTTAGAAGATAACTTGATTTTTCCAAAGGCTGAATGTAATCTGGGTTTGAGCAGAACAGGCCCAGGAGAGTTTGTAGTATTATAGACGCGATTCCTTCTGCGCTCAGCCAAAGGAGAGACTGCCCTAAAGCCGATGTTTTTTGAACTCAGCTCATCACTTGATAGGGAGATTATATTGTAGTACCCTCTAGGGTGAGGCTGTAACCCAAAACTGCCCTGGCCTCTAAGCATGGGTTGGAAAGGAAGTGTTGGATTTCTCGGAATTAATTAAAAATTTAGAAATAATGCACACGTCGGGGTTTCTTGAAGGCTGAAGCAACTGGGTCATGGCAGCTCTTCTGGAATTCAGCCTTTTGCCCACATCTTTGTCTGAGATGTTGTCTGGAGCACGTACTGGGGACTGCTCTTGAGATAGATAGGAAGCCTCACCTGGAACAGTCTTTTGTGCAACTCTTTAAAGTTAGCTCAGGAATCTATCAAAGTGAAAGCTTGTCTGGGTAAAGGAGAGCAGTTAGGGTTTTTCCTGTCTAATTAACAGATTGAAGGCACTGATGTGGAATGGAAGGGCTTGGTCTAACTTCCAAGCTAATATACTGCTGTATGTGAAAATACGTCCGCATTAATAATGAAACGATGGGATTTACAGACTCTCTCTTGCCTCTAGTGTTGGTAAAAAAGCTTAATAAGCCCTTATCTTGTGTCTTCACACCAGAATGGATTTACAGGATGGGGAGGGGGGAGTGGAAAAGACACCTCAAAGTGTCTCCCTCAGAACACACCACTGCAATGTCACCCGTTTTGGTTTATCCCATCTCTGCAGCTGGATCTGGCCATTGTGTTCTATTGAAGGGGAAAAAAAAAAATCCTTATCCTTTGAAATTCTGAGTGACTACAAAGTCTTTAAGTGTGAAAAAGGCTTTTTCTTGCTTCTTAAGTTATCTTGAGGCTATTTCTGAGTTCTGTCCATTTGCGTTCATGCATTCCAAAGAATTTGGCTCTGGAGTTGTAAGCAACTGTTGTAACGCTAAGTTAGAAATATTTGGGGAAGACATTAAAGTAGTATTCTAGAGGGTTTATGACACGCTGTGCCATTAGGTACTGCTGTATGAAAGTTGAATAAGAAATCAACTGAATGAGCTGCACTATTCATGTAAGGCTTGCTAACCTATGAATAATGTGATCACCCTAGACACAGCATTGTAAAGGTTTTATAAGCTCATTAGAGTATTTTTACCTGTATTTGCATGTCTTAAAAGGAGGGGAAAAAGCTACTAAAGTTGTAGCACCAAACTTTCAGTGCTAAAGATCTTGGCTCTGGGTTCTGCATTTCTTTTTTTTTTTGTTTTGTTTTGTTTGGATGTTATTTGCCTGTGGCTTGAAATGCTGAGTTTTCTTTTAAGAAGAGAGCAAAGAGATTGGGTAACGTTACACTGACTCCATATCTCTTCTGTGGATGAGTCTTCCTATGTTGCATGGAGCCATCAAACACTTGTAGTATATAAGCACCATGAAAGGAACTTGTATCTACTCAAGGCAGTGCCCACCTGCCCAGCCACCTCTCTCTTTTCCAGTTATGCTGTGTGTTCCTTAAAGTCTTTCTGCTCTTCACAAAGAGAGAAGGAGGATGATTTCATGACTTAACACAGCTGGAGGGTGCCTTGGTGGCACAGACTTTCCGTCTTCCCGCTGAATTCCTATCTGATGCTGAGCAAACCCAACTCTTCCCAAGTAGCCACCAGCTGTCCTCAGCTTTCAGGACCACTGAGAAAACTGCAGTGTGGGAGGGTGTGTGACAGCTTTCTCTTTTTAAGTGAGAAATCTCTACTACCTTCCCTGCTTACTCTGATTATGCTGTTCTGAAGTTCCTGTTGCTGCTCAGCTCTTGAGTTACAGTAAGTGGTTGTAGGGGCAGGTTGTCAGTCACTGTGGGCAAAGGCTGGAGGGAGATGAGCCATACCTTCTCAGCTGCCCCCTTGTACTTTCTAATGTCTGTGGATGGGAGAGACAGGGGGACTCAGGGCTATGCTCCAGGGGGAGGAAGAAGAAGCCCCAAGCCTTTCTGTGCATCCCCTGTAAGCTTGTCTCCTTTTGACATCCTCCCTGTAACATGTAGCTGCCCTATTTCACTCATGCTTGCCCTCTCAGTAGATTTCCTGGCCCATGCTCTCCCAATATTGGCTCCAAGCAACCCATTTGCTTTGCCCTCTGTGCAAATTCGTTGTCCACAATTTGCAGTGAAAGCTAGGGAAAGGCCCTTGACCCTCGCTCAGACTCTGTGAGCAGGTATTAGGAGAAGAGGGCTGACTTGTCATGTCTATGTACGCCCCTTGCACTACTGCAGGGCAAGTTCATCAGACTATTACATGTTAGAACCAACTTTACTGCTAAAAATTGCACAGCTTGTTCCTTACCTGAAAGAAGTTTTTGCAATGTTCAGGACTTGTCTCTGGGAGGTCGACTGGTTGCTGTGGGAGAGCAGACTGGTTCCTGAAGGACATGTGCATGGGAGGCAAACATGAGACTTGTGATGAAACAGACCTTCTGCTCTCGTGTCCTGCCTCTGCCTGCTGCCACTTGCCCGTGGGGACTGGGAGGGCTGGTGGGAGGCTGTTCGCAGAGCATGTACCAGGGCAGCCAGGAACATGGCTTGTGGGGATCCAAAGAATGGGTTCCTTTGCAGGTTGTCCATCAGTGTTGACTTCCTGACTATGCTTCACCCGCTGTGCTTGCTAATGGCCACAATCACTAGATTTTATTTATCGTAATTTCTATGTTGACTGCATCTTTCAAATCCAATTTGCAACAGCATTTAACAGGTAAAAGCAGAGTCCTTTCCCAGCAGAGTACATAGATTTTTTTCTATGGTGGCAAAATTGACTTAGCCCTGCTGTTGATTGCAGAGTTACCCTGCTAGCACAGCTGGGGTGGGGAGGGAAGCTGGGCTCTAACTCGATCCCTGAACTGAAAAAGTCTCTGCACCATGAACATTTCAATCACATTTCAACACAATTGAGGGAATGATAAACTTTGGGATAGGGATAGGATTGAGCATCCAGGGGTAGGAGAAAGGACAGGCTTTATCTCTAGAAAAGATGGTAGAAACTACTACCTTGGCTTAAAATTAAATTTTGCTGGCTTTCCCAGTAGATCCAAGTCTTTGTTTGGGTAGAATTTGTACAACTCCTTTCCTGTGATCTTCTGAAGAGTTGTCTGGAGGCAGACAACTGTTGCAATAGGGGTTTGGCAATAGTAAAATTCTGTGGAGTGTCTGAAAACCTCTCCCTCTGATGCTCTTTGATCTCCACCCTTTAGATAAGACACCGCGTGATACAACTGGCTTAGGCTCAGTAGCGCTCATTTAACTAGGTGGAAAGAAGCAGGAGCGTGGATCATATTGATGTGTAGCTGCGTATGTTACTCAGCCTCTGGACAAAACTGCTGCTGCTTATTCACCTTTGTGATTGAGCGCTACTGTATTATGTTCTTTTATGTTGTGAGTCACTTACCGGATAGGATAGCCCTTCTCTGTCTACTAAACATTGCACAAAGGTTGCTAACTGAGTGAGTCACTGCAGTGTATCATTTTTAATATCAGCACTTTTTTTCTCATTTATCCAGGTCTCACTTTGGATGGGGTTATTGATGCTGTGGGACGCTTAAGCGTTTGATTACAGTGAAAGCCTCCTTAAAGGCATGACTCGCCAAGCTGGTCTGGTAACCAAACCACAGGCATTTCTAACATGAGAAAGGACTGCTGCTCTTGATCCTGAGAGCTGTATTGTTTTCCATTAGATTGCCTCCTGCTTTGTCACATCTGACTGGGTACGTTATGCGATAACCTGATGTGTGTTTGTGCTGTGCCGATTGCCAAGATGGGCAGAGCTGTGGAGCCCTTGAAAGCACTGGAGCCAGCCCAACTCTGCTGTACAGCAGGTGACTTGCTGTTCACGTCCTGGGGCTTTTTGTGCCCATGTGCGTGAAGGAATGAGAAGGTGGCTTTGAGAAAAGGGGCAGCAAACATGTATTAAATGTAGCTAAGTTGTTTAATGTAGTCCACCTGTTGTTTCCTGGGACCGGAAAACTTTTTTCTTCCAAGGCTGTGATCCTGCTTTATGAACTTGTGCTTGAGATGTACTTTATGACCATCACTTGAGGTGTCTCAGCCCTTGATGCAGCACAGTGTGCAGAGCCCAGGGGAATTCAGAGACAGCTGGTACATCTATGTTGCAGAGCTTGGAGCTGGGCAAGGAAACGACTGAGGCCTGGAGGCAGTAAACGTCTGCTAGGGTATTTGCTGCTGCTAATGTAATAGTCCTGGTGCATCTACATGCTGATCTGGAGCTAGCCGGGTTCATCTCACATCCCACATGTTAGGGATAGGCCCTTGGTGTCTCAGTGATCTCTCTGCAAAATTAGGAAGTGCTGTTTATTCCTCCCTTCCTCATCCATGTCTTGGAGAAGTGTGATTCATTAAAGATGCTCAAGTCCCGAATACTATGGGGAGAAAAGTCTAGAGCTGTATGGAAACAGATTGTGAGGACACAGAAATAATATCTGCTTTGCAGTGTCTCTGCTGTTACTGCATCTCTTGGGGATTCCCTTTCCCATCCACGGTTCACTAAGTTTATGCCATCTGCTAGGGGATGTTCTTGGGAAGCTTTTAGTGCCCAAGGCTGTGCTGTGCTCCCACAACATGGTTGGAGCTGGTATCTTTAGTTGCATTGCTTGGTTGAGAAATTGCGGACAGGAAGAATCTGCACTAATTACAAGTAATACATGCTGAAGAGTAAAGACTGGTATTTTGGACATGAGGAAAAATTTCTTTACTGAAAGAGTGGTTAAACATTGGAACAGGCTGCCCAGGGAAGTGGTTGAGTCACCATCCCTGGAAGTATTTAAAAGACGTGTAGATGAGATGCTTAGGGACATGGTTTAGTGGACATGGTGGTGTTGGGTCGATGGTTGGACTCGATGATCTTAGAGGTCTTTTCCAACCTTAATGATTCTATGACTGGGGAGGATGTCAGATTGCTTAAATCTATTCCAATACGGTTTTGTTGGACACGCATTTCTTGCTGTCTCTGGATTCCTGGTCAGCATCTCTGAGATGATTGTCTGGCCTTTGCCACCCCAGCTTTAGCATGACATCAGGCAGTGAAATAGAGCTCTTCTAAGCTCTTCTCTATTGCCTGGCATTTTGACTCCTAGACATATTGAACTCCAAGAGGAGTTCTGTGCCCGGAGACTGGGTCTGAGCAAAGAGACTACTCTGATCTTTATGATGAAGAGACCTTTTACACATGCTTGAAGTGGGAAACATGCAAAGCTCAGATGAGTGCCAGAATTGTTTTTAATGGATTCCAGCAAATGTGTGTGTGATTAGGGACTTTTAGACCTGAACTGTAAGGCATGAGGTCTTGACATGAGAAGGAAATACTTTCTTACTCTTCTTCCCAGGTAGGTTCAGTTTGTGGTCCTCTGTTATGATGAGTTTAGCAAAACAACAGTCTGCTCATGTTACTGCTGGTTCAGTTGCCACATGAACTCCCATACAGACAGAGTTATGAGAGTTTCTGGTGCACTTGGTTTAAGCAGTCAAAGCCCATAGCTCTGCAGATGAATTACCTGTACCATGGATAGGGGATACAGATCTCTGTATATATCCACAGCAATTTGTAGATGTTGTTTGTATCTTCTGGTTTTTCATTATTAGCCAGTAGCACTGCCTGATTTATTTAAAGTCTCACTGATGCGTGATTAAAATGTCAGCAAAGTCAAGGGGTCCTCAACAAAGTTAAGATGCTCTAGAACATGGTCAGTAGCTGTCTGGAGGAATGAACAACTGAGCTGAAAATCAAAATATAATTTAGCCACAATGCAGGTGCCTCTATATCAGCCAGGAATTTTTCATTTTCTTCTATTATGTTTTGTTATGAGCTTTATTCATATTTGAGTCACGTGCAGGAGAAGTTTCAGATCTTTCATGTCAGACTATAAAGAAATGTAAAAGCAATAACTTCTTCCAAATATTGTGTTCTAACCTTCAGGTGGATTGCCTATTATCCCACTGATGAGAAATAGTAATTCTCCCCAATGTATTTACATGCTGCATCCTTTGAACTCACAGTGATCTGTAAGCATTTTAGCTCCTCATAGAAAGAGTCATTCTCTTGCTGTCTTCTAAACAAATTGAAGAGTTAATTGTAAACTGAGAGAAAAGGGATGATTTTTTTTTTTCTTTTACAACTAATATTGTAGAAACATTTTGGGTGGAGGAAGGGATAAGACATCCAACAAAAATGATTCCCCACCTCAGTATTTGGCTCAGGAGTATGTCTCCATTTTTAATTAACCATGAGTGTTTTCAAGTCCAGATTTGCCAGTCTTCTATATTGCAAACTTGCGTGAGTGCCAGATTTTGGCTTTCTTTCTCTGTGTGTGTATTCAGGCACAGTGGCACTGGCCAAAACTCTTCTTTGTGTGGTTTATGACTACCAGGCTTGCTGGAGCCAACTGAGCTCCAGCTGCAGAAAGCCTGAATTTTCCTGACCACAGGAAATCCAAAGATGGAAAAAGACCTTCACGTGGAAATCCTCCAGCACGCACAGGAGTGAAGGGAGAAGGCTGTCTTCTAGCACAGTCCAGACACATTGCGAGTCTCAAAACAGTCCCATCTTCTGAAATTTCCAGCCTGATTTGGAGTCTGACGCATCTCTGATGTAATGGTAGTGATAGTCATAAGCAGCTGTGTGCTTGGATGTCCACTCACATCAAATGCAACAACTAGATTGCATTCTGGCAGAAAGTCTTTGGGAACACAGAGACGGGCAACGAAAACAACACTTTACCAGCCTTTCAGCACTGCTGCCTTATTCACAACTGCCAGATATTCTTAGAGTAAGTCAAGTAATTCATCTTGTAAGATATTGTTTTCCTAGTTCTATTATGGGACTCTCTACAGACCTATGGCCTGCGTACACCATATTGCAGGACTGATTTTTATTTGAGGGGAGAGGGAGGTTTCAGCCAGCTACGTGCCATACCACAGGGCCTTCAAGGCATCTCCTTGACAAACTAGGCGATATTTTGTAAAGCTGTAGCCAGAGGACAGTACTCGGCATCTGTTCAGGTTAACATGCCAAGGACATGTAGGCTGTACACCAAGGGTATTTCTTATCCTATGCAGGCAGTGTGTCTGCACTGTTCTCTACAGACTCAAGATGACCCAAGAGAGTTGTGTCCATCTCGGATGGTTTCCAGAAGGCTAACTGTGCTTACCTGGATTTCTGATGTCAGGAAAGGAGAGAAGAGCATTAAGCCTTTAGGCAGGAATACAGCAAATTTATGATTCTTCTGAAACCCCGTAAGGAGGAGGAGATGAGGGGAAGAAACAGTGATTAAAGTAAATTTGCAGGCTCGTTTAATAAGTTATGATTGGGCTGGGGAAAAGCTGGCAGAAGAACATTTCTGAAGCCTTTAAAAACAAAACAGTCCCAGCTTGATGGGAAAAACTTTGAGCCTTCCAGGAATAACTCATATGCTAACAAGGATGCTATTTTTTGTTTCCTTCCAGTAACATCTATGGGTGAATCAAGAACAGGGCTTGCTGTGCCATGTGCTGTATAGACCTGTTAGGCTCTTGAGGTAGTTCTGAAGAGCCCTCTGGGCAGGAGACACGGGGTAGGGGGGTGACATGAGGCAGGGGAAGAAAGGATGTAGAAGACAAGGAGGAAAAAGAGTAGCCTTGGTAACTCTAGAAAGAAATCTAAAGTCAATTGAAGTTAAGGGTGTTTCCTGAGTTCCCATCGTCTGCCTTGTCTATATATTCTGCATTTACAAATGCTCTTGTTAAAAATGATCCATTTCAAATGGTATGAATCCCCTTGTTTTCTGTAATTGGAAAGCTTTGAATGTTTCTCAGCTTCATATTGTTGAAGATCCTCAGACAAGAGGACTCTCATCTTAGAATAATCATATACTATTGGTAAATGCGCACTTATCTAGCTTCTTATGTAGCTCTTTTCATCAGTGTCCTCTTCCCAAAGAGTACTTCATCCTATCTAACAGCAAACTGACATCCAGAGAAGTAAGGCAATTTGTAGGAAGGTAGTTTGCCTATGGGACGAATCAAGTTCTCTCCGTTGCCTGGTTCCTAAAAGGTACATATTTACAGAAAGGATGATGGTGGGATGGGTTGTGATGACTCCAAGGAAATCCCCTTTCCATTTGGTGGTAGAGAATCTATCCCAGTGTATTGCTGGTATTTCTTGCCAAAGGAATCTGTAACACAAAGCTACCTGTGAATAAAAGAAATGGGAATATTCTTGCAATATGGCCCTTCTGTTTCTAGGAACATTGTGGCAAATGTGTAAAAAGGGTTTGCGTGGCACAGAATTTAAACAGCTTTTTAAAAATCCACCTCAAGTTAAAACTGCAAGACAATCCAGTATTGCGTAGGTTTGAAAAAGTTGGACAGATATGAATTTAGCAAGGTGGTTCCCTTGCCAGGCTGTACTCTCTCTGGGAGTAGGCCAGTAGGAAATATGTAGTCGAGAAGGGACTGTCAAAGTTTTCAGAGGATAACGGTGCAGGGGCAGATTCCTTTGCAGGGCCAGCTCCTGGTTCTACTCCAGGCCACCTTCTACTTGGCAGAGGTTTGCGTAGCGCAGCCTGGGTGGGACCCTCTGCAGCGGTCAGTTGTTAGGTTTCTTCACTGGGCTCTCTAGCCTGAAATGTTCCAGCGTCTGCATTTCCCATAAAAATGTGTGAGCACATACTGTTTTGGGGGAGATACTGGGTATAGTACGCTTGGGTGGCTCTCACCTGTCTTGAAATATGAATTGTTCTATGACTAATGAATTCTCTTAAATTCCTGTAAATAAAAGATGGGAACAGATTTACTGGTGGAAAGCATCCCAGCTCAGCAGCTTTTCTCAGCCCTAAACAATGGCTATTTGGTTGCATTACTTTCATCGATTTGTAAATATTGCAAAACATGATGAGTTTAAATTTTCATGCTTTGATGTGAGGCTGTGGCTGCACTACGGGCTGGGAGTTTGGACACCAATCTCAGTAACTGATAAAAACATACAGGAGGGCTAGGGGAGGTGGTTTGCTAGGGTGTAATTGGAGTTCACCAGCTGAGATGATGGTAATGCTCTGAGCCCCTTTACTTGCTCCATCTAAGAAAAAAGGCTAATGGGTCATATTTGTCTTCCTTTCCGCTTTTACGTGATATCTTATTGATAGGGAATCCTTTGGTTACATATCTCAACAAAGGAGAGAAATAACCTTTGTTTGTTCTGGTTAAGCCTATTTCAGGAATGGTGTGCTAAGTTCCCAGATAATGGAGGTGGCCTCTAGCTGTATTAAATGAGCCTAAAGCTGCCAATTGCTAGTTGTGCTGGGCTGGCCAGCCCTAAGCCCATTCACATTCATTCATTTAAGCAACTTAGACAAATTCCTTGGCTTATAAAAGAAACCCTACATAGTTCGTAGCTTTGCTGGCGTGGTATAGACCCTTACAATTTGAAGAAAGGATGCTTGCTTGATGCAGACCATTTGCAGTGGTCAGATTGGGTTAGCAGTTGTGAGCACCCGGCTCTTTCAGTGCATGGTGTTTGATCATATGATCAGCCTTTTGTAAGCCAAGGAATAATTTCCACATTGACTGGTTTTTTTTGTGTAGTTTTTCTTTCCTAAATTGCCTGCAAAGCGTGTATAAATCACACATCCAAACTGCATGTAGAGCAGACTTGCTTTTTGGTTTGTGAAGATATGAAATATGTAGCCTGTATTTTGCATTCATAGCAGTCTGAAAGAAAGCGTTCATGCTTTTGGAAAGCATCTTGAAGGTATTTTCAGCATCTTAATTTTTAGGTGTCTGGCTGGAAAGCTTTTTAAAGAATTTCTGCTCTGAAAAATTTATTTGGGTAAGCAACAGGATATAGGTAAATTCAGGCAACTGCAGTCAGTAGTGACTTCAGCAATTCTGAGGCCAGAGGCAAGGAGAGCTACAAGACCCGGCGTATGGAGAAGGACTGACACATTGGAAGCAGGAATAGGTGGACCCTGCTACATTAATGCCTCCACCATCATTTGGGATCTGAGAGGTGCAAGACCACCCTACTCTTTTTAAGATGGGTTTATCACCCTCAAGCCAGCCATCAGGCTCTGTCTTACCCTATTTGGCAGTCATGGCTGTGTCAGATGTAGGTCCCCCTAGTTGTAGGGGTTGCTTACTATCCTCAGGAGTGACTAGACAGGACACTTGTACATCTTGCATGGTCAAAAATAATGTCTTTCACCCATGCATCCAGTAGTAGAAGGTGAACTGCTGTAATACCATTTTATTTGCTTCAGTGATGATAGGTGGGACTCTTACACAGAAGAGGTGTTAGTTGAGAGCAAACCTACATCAGAGTGGCAGTAGATGATGTAGAGTCATCTATCAATATATGTACTGCTCTCTGAGGCCTTTTAAAGAGTCATGCACAAGGGAATACGGCTTCGTTTGCTGCAGTTACACTCAATTACATGTCAAAGAGCCGTGGGATCAGTGCTGGCTCTCTACATCCATCTGTGAATATTTTGGCACGGCATTTGCTCAGGGACTTCTCCAGGATTTGGCCTGTTATTAGCAGTTCTAAACTGATGGTTTCTCACAAATCCTTTTTAATAGATATGGAGACTTGTGTGTGTTTCATCTAAAGCCTGATTACTTGGGTTTTAGGCAGCAGGGATGAATTTCACCCAAAATGGTTTGGGAAGTAAAAAATGCTGCTCTCTGACTGGTTCTTTGTATTATTGCATTGGAAATACATAGGGCTGAGAGGTGTGTATAATATGTACCAGTGCAATGATCACAGCACTTGGGGGCTAAGATTGCCTTGCTCTGACTGTTATACCTCACTGCATACCTAAGTATGCAAAAAAAGTCCCCTGGAAGCTACTGCCTGTCATGTCTTATTGCTTAGTGATGTAGCCAGAGGCAGACCTGACATTAAGGCCATTCTTTCCTCCCAGTTGGGAGCACATCTTTAATCCCATCAGAACAGATGCATTTAGAAACTGCAAAGGGAGCTTGCTCAAAGCTGTCACTTTGTTGCCTTAATGAGCCCATTCTTCAATCAAGGTAGTTTATTCTCTGGGAGCTCAAAGATAGTGTTTGAATACTGGATATCTACAGTGTTAGTCCCAGGCTCTTAACAGCATAATGGCTGAAGGCACACATCCCTGTTTTCTTAAGCTGGGTCAGCTGGGCAAGGGGAGAGGTGGGTAGGATGGAGAGGATTGGCTGAGCTTTGCAATTTGGACCATCTCAAAAAAGGACTCCTGAAAAGCTGTAACGTCATTAATTCCCCTTCCTTCTGGGCAGGACACTACTCAACAAATCATGCCAGGTGAGGAGGGGGGAAAGAAAATAAAGAGTGTAAAAAAAACTAGTGCAAGCTTAGCATTTGCTCTTGAAGCACGGACTGCAGCACTGTTGCAGTGCAGTGCTGGGATCCCCCTGCCTCTGTCAGCAGCACTGCCAGCTCCATTTGCTTTGCTTAGCTTGGCTTTGCTTGTCTTGTTTTGCCTGGACTGCTCCTTTAAAGTGATGGGACTTGGCTGTGGCAGAAGTACCAGACTGGTGGCACGTAGTGTTTGAGGAAACTCTCTTCTTCTACGACAGTATCTTGTTTTTTCCCCCCTCCCCCTATTACCTAAATTCCTCAGTTATCAGGAGTCAGGACTAGACAAGCTAGCGAGGGTTATTTGCTTGTACTGCATATTGAGCTCAAACTGGAGCCGTTGTGTCAAGCTTTCATGTGTTTTCTGTCAAGACTCAGGACCTGAAACTGTATATTAAGTCCCCAAATTCAGGCCCTGCTAATTACAGATTGCTCTCAGGTCAACATGGAGAGGCAAGAGTTTTCTTACATCTGTAAGCCATGAAAATCCACTTGACCTGGCCATAGGGTTTCCATATCCTCCTCCTGAGGTTGCTCAGGCTGCTTGAGGGACAAGATGCCTTGCAGAGGGATCTAGATAGATTGGAGCATTGGACAATTATTAATGGGATGAAATTTAACAAGTCCAAATGCCAGATCCTGCACCTAGAATGGAGTAATGCCGGGCACAAGTATAAATTGGGAGGGGAGTGGCTGGAAAGCAGCCCTCCAGAAAGGGATTTGGGGGTGCCGCTCAAGAGAGGTGATTATCCTGCTGTATTCAGTGTTGGTGCAGCCTCACCTCGAGTACTGTGTGCAGTTCTGGGCCCCACAATTTAAGAAGGATGTGAAGGTCCTTGAACGCATCCAGAGGAGGGCAACAAAGCTGGTGAAAGGGCTGGAAGGAATGTCCTGTGAGGCAGGGCTAAGGACTTTGGGCTTGTCCAGTTTGGAGAAAAGGAGGCTGAGGGGCGACCTCATTGCTCTCTACAGCCTCCTGAGGAGGGGAAGTGGAGAGGGAGGTGCTGATCTCTTCTCCCTGGGATCCAGTGATAGGATACGATGGAATGGTTCAAAGCTGTGTCAGGGGAGGTTTAGACTGGACATTAGGAAGCATTTCTTTACCGAGAGGGTGGTCAAACACTGGAACAGGCTTCCTAGAGAAGGTCGATGCCCCAAGCCTGTCAGTGTTTAAGAGGCATTTGGACAATGCCCTTAACAACATGCTTCAACTTCTGGTCAGCCCTGAGTTGATCAGGCAGTTGGACTAGATGATCATTGTAGGTCCCTTCCAACCAAAAATATTCTATTCTATTCTATTCTAGTACTTGCCAGGGAAGTAGAGGGCATTGCCAGCCACCTCTCTGCAACACTTGGAGCTCAGCCCATCTTGCACACTCACCTGCTATTTTGCAAGCTGCCAAATGCCTGCTTGCATACTAAGAAAAGGTTCCTGTACAGCTTTTAGATAAATATTAATGAATGGTTGAAAATTATCAATAAAAGCATCCAACCATGGCTATGCGAAGAGAAGAGTTAGAGCTTTACCAACACCCAACCTTTCTCACCAAGGAAAAGCTCTGCCAGTTGTCCTTCCTGCCACCACCCGCAATTTGAAATCAGAGGGCGACTCAACATGCCCATTGGTTGGAGAGGAGGCAGCAAGGCTCGCAAAATACCAGCAGTGCTTATCAGTTGATCTTGTGGCTTTTGCTAATCTCTTCTAGTTGTGGAGCAGACTTATGTTTTTCTCCTTTGGGATGCCAACTGTGCATACAACGCTGGATGCAAAATGCTTCTTGCCCAAACTTGTTTGTTGCTTAACCTGGCTAAAGTTACTTTGTGTTGTACTAAAAGGGAAAATTCTCCATCTTGTGTTTTACTGGTCAGTGAATAAGGGCAGTGATGTCCCAGGCATACAGGCAGCGCTTCCTGCTACTTGTTTTGGAGAAAGGCTCAGGGCTCAGAAGTTTGTTTCTCCTCCCCCCAGCTATGCCAGCTGATCTACAAAATGGGGTTTGCGTGTTTAGCCTTGCATAACAGGCAGTTTGGAGGAGCCTGCCCTCATCTCAGTTTAATCATCACACTGTCATAATGCAAATAACTTCGGGTGTTTTTGGAGGAAGGTCACTGGATCAGTAACAGTTTCCCCCTGGGAGCTCTGACATACTCGCAAGCGCGTGAAAGAGATGTTTGTGCAGCTTCTTTCTTCCTGCACTTATTGCTTCTGTCATGAAAGTGCTTGGGTATTATTTTTAAAAAATGCATCTCCTTAGGCCTTGTTTTCTTAAAAAAAGAGGTAACGCTCCATAATTGTGTTCAACAAAGCATATAAAAATTGTCTCCAGTCCACAGCCTCGTGCTTCAGTTGCTCTCCTCTTTCTGCTTTTAGAAAGTTTTGCTGTTGCTCATGCTTCATTCATGTAGAGCCCCAAATACATGAATCACAGGAAAAAAAACATAAAATCAAATCAAAACAATATTTTTTTCATAAATGAGACAAGGCTGTGTGGAAGCTTGGCATCACCATTGATATTGCAAATAAATCTTGCATATAATAATCAAATAACCTGTTGATGTTTCTGTGCCAATAAAGGAGGCACTCAGGAGGACAGTGCACAGCAAGTACCACCTGTGTCTGCTCCTACCTGAGATGGGTTATTTTGGGGTCTAAAACAGTGTCTTGCACACTGTGGCTGGAGCTCTGAATTTTGTTCCTCAAAGCATTTATACAAAGGTGTCCTGCAGGTGATATTCTTCATACTGTGGAGACCTGGATAGGGTTTGGACTGCGGTTGTTCAGATCAGGCTTATATGTGATTTATTTCAGGGCTGCTGCCCTCCTTCCACGGACGGATTCAAGCCGATGATATCGAGGAAGGGCATCTCCCTGTTGCTGCAACTCTGTATGGGAGAAAATGGCAACGACCCTCACTTCTGCCTGCCAGGATTGTCTTTCTGGCTGACTCGTGCTGAGCTGTGCTCCGGGTTGGTGACACGAGAGCACTAGTGAGCACAAAACACGTCCCTTATGGGCTTGTGCTGGTTTACTGCTCTGCAGCACAAGAACGAAAGCAAGCTCTGCTGAGGCTTTATCCTCTCCAGCCATTGGGTTTATGCACAATACACAGAAATTTTGCTTCCCAGGAGAGGAGTGGGAGGAGGAAGGTGGGAACCAAAGCAAATATTTTGCTTCCTTCATCGTCTTACTCCCAAATAAAATCTCCAGGAACTATTTAGAAATATGCTTTCTCTTCTTGAATATTTGGGCCAAAACCATGACTTGGATTGCAGAGAGCAAGAAACTATGATCGGTGTTTTCGGGTCAGGTGAAGATGCATCTTCCCCCATACTTTTCTGACAGGGGTGAAAGAAGTGTGTAAGCGCTGGAGGAACTAAAACAAGGTTTTCTTTGTCAGAGACCTAAGCTGACTTTGCTTTCTGTATGACTGCATTTGGTGGTTCCTGATAAATACAGCACAGAGGGGTACCTTCCCTCTGTTCCACAGGCAGACAAACACCACCTACACCCTACGCATGCACCGCACAACAGGTTTCCACCAGAGACTCTGGGTAGGAGGTAACACACTGTCTCCAAGAGACTGGACTTTCCATCCATGAATTTGTGTAAGCGGCTGCGTGGAGCTCTTTCATTGGGTACCTGCTATCATGTTAGAAAAGATGGGAAACAATTTCTTACTGGTTGGCACAGAGGAAGCAGTCCTGAAATGTCTGTAGATCCAGTATAAATTTTCCTTCCTCTTCCACTTATGTCTCTTCCAGGCTTAAATCACCTGGCCTATTTAGTCGCTCATCCCTCTGACTTGCCTTGTTATCCTTCCATGGACTCAGTCTCGTCCTGTGCTTTTTTTAAACAGTATGATCCTAATTGATGTTGTGGGTTTGTGTGGAGGTTGTGGATGGAGTTTGGGTTGTTCTAAATGGGAGTCCAGGAATTGTGGACTGGTTTCATGAGTGTTCCCACAACAGTGCTCGCTTGGCTGAACAAACCTGAGATCCCTTGAGTTCATGCCCTTGCTTAGGGCCCTCGTGGTCTGTGAGCACTAGTGCTCCCCACCACCTCTGTGTTTTGGGGTTTCTAGTGCCAGATGCATTAAGCAGAGGGTCAGATGGGATGACTCACTGAGTCCCTAATGCTTTATAAATCAGTGAGTATCAAGGCAGGCAAAAAGCTGAGTGGGAGCTCCCTTTGAGTCCTTGAAAAGTTAATGGTTGTGTCATGTAAAAGACCACACATTTCAAGGCCTGGCATGTGAGTTATCTCTTGCTAATTAGAGTCAAGGGAGGAGAAACCATTGCATCAAAAGTTTAAGTCCAAGTCTTTATGTATTTATTTACTATTGTTTCACTGGCTCTTAAACTATTTGCTAGTACTCATCCCAAATTCATGAAGTACTATAAATACTCACAGAGAAAAACTTCATTATTTTTTCATAAAGGACAAGAAATATAGTTTGGAAATTCAGTTTAGTAATCATGCTTCCAGACAACCGAGGGCTTGCTGGGTTCCCGTTAAAAGCTTGTCAGATGGTACCTATGCTCTGAGCCCTGGGTAGGCTATTCTGACTGTAAGATGGAAAAGTTAAACGTTTCTAATTAGAGATATTCCCATATGCGAGAGAGACAATCACCCTCTGATGGTGTACTTCATAAATTCTCTAAAGACTGTTTGAAATACTCTCTACCTATTACCACCTGTCAAGCCGCATGTTTGATTTTTAACCCCAGGCCCTCTTTTAGGTCCCTTCATGCTGCTAAATGAAATGGTTGTGGTATAAGTAGGAACTGAATTCTGCCCGTTTGCTAATCGTAGGAAACGGCTGCTCAAAGTCCTTATGTCCCATGATTAACAAACAGCTATCTAGGGCATCCTTCTTCCCCAAGACATAATCAATTCCACTTTTGCTATTCCTGACATAGCAATTTCTTGACACCATGCTTAAACTCCTTCTTCAAGGGGATCCCAATACCTCTTCCCCATCCCATCAGCTCTTTGCTGAGTGTTAGAAATGTTAAAGCTATGCCAGGCTGAATTTTCATCTGTTTGTTATAATTTAAACTTACTGCTCCTTGACCTCCCCACCCTGGATGTGGAGAAGAGGTTAGTTCCACTGTCTTCTTAGCTGCCTTTACCTACGTGAATATGACTCTGTCCACTTAGGTTTCTCTTTTCTAGCCTACACGTTCTCTGTATTTCTTCAGAGATCACATTTTCTAGATATCTGCATCTCATGGACTGCTCCAGCCTCCCTTCAGCTAGCCAACATCCTGACTGTATTGTAGTGCTGCACATGGGAAAATCCCAGCTTGGCCTCATCACCGGTGAATGGAATGGAAGAAATATTTTGCATCCTACAGGCAGTGCTCCTGTTTGTGCCTCTCGGTCTCTGTTGTAGGGAGACACAACTGAGTCACAGTCCTTTTACAGTTGAAAATGGAGTCTTCTAGCTTAAGAAATCATTTTTATTGACTCAAGCTCTCAAACTCAGTGCTTATGTGTCCTTAAAATTTTTGCATCGTGGCAATTTCCCATTCAGATCATAACAAACTCAGGCTGATGGAAAACAGGTGCTTTTGTTTCTTGCTTGTGGTGACTTGGTACTGTTGCGGTGATGGGAGGCACTGCTGTTACCCTTAGTAGACTTTTACCTCAGACATAATCTGACTCAATTTTTCATGAACAGCCTTTTTTTTTTTATTTATTACTGTACTCATTATACCCCCTTAAATGATATTTTAATCTTTGTTCTGAGTCATCAAGTAGGTTTTCTCCCCTCCCACCCATTCGTAATATTTTCTAGATATTCACTCAGGTTAATGCTCATTAATTTAGGTTCCAAAATTAATAATCCCCTGATAAAATACTCCAGTTTAAATTACTCCTTAGGCTTAAGGCAGATGTCATGTGTGAGTCATAATGTATTCCCACCACTTTGAGAGGAATATTGTTCATAATGTCACATTCAGAAACATCAAATTATCTGCTGAATATTTAGACATGAGTGTATATTTGGTAACTAGAAAGAACAGATATAAATGAATGTTCCAAAATGCTTTTATTGCAGTGATACTTGTTAGGTGTTTTTATTTGTTGGCTGCAATGTGATCGTTCAAAAGTATCTGAATTATTTTCAAAAGTCAAATGGATAAGACGCTCTTAAAGGAATGCTTGTAAACACTTTCTAAACTAATTTTCTTCCAGGCTGGAAGAACACTGATGTATCCCTTAGCCACCTCTCTTACAGCTTGGTCTCTACTAAGCTTGGCTTCAGTACTAGGCAGTCTGGGAGAGAAGAGGTAAACGTGCTGCTCTGTCACTGTCCCGTTACCAGTTTTCAGTATAGGTTTCAATGTCTTGGCTTTTCTAGGCTGCCTTTATTCCAAACCCTTGTACGTACTTCTTTTCTATATCAGGTTTAATGCCTAGCCTGTGCAGTGCTGGATATCAGGTCTGGGTTATGGAACAGCTATATTTCTGCTTTCCATATTTCACACATGTTGTTTTCGTGCATTCGTGGTTTTAGCACTGAAGAGACCCTTACACCATTATCCGATTGTCCCTGGTAAAGCATGAGCTGCACGCAGCACCTGATGCGGTTGCTCCTGATCTGAGCAGAGTGAAGCACTTGCTATAGAAGGCATTAAGGCCAAACGTGTATAAAGTTAATATAAAAAACCCCACCAAAATAAACACAAACCCACTGAACTTTGTTTTATTAGCTAGTGTAGTGAAGCAACAGGCTGGAAGGAGTCTTGAGACTAGGGTGTAATCTTGGTAGCTGCTTGTCTATGGTACCAATAAATTCATGCCAATAAACACCCCTATGCTTTTAGCTTTCCTGCAAAGAGCCTGTTACATTTCCTCTCGTGGAGAAGAGGGAACAAGGGATTGCCGGGGTGTGCCCAAACCCTCAAAGAAGGTAGCTTTAGCTCCCTGTTTGCTCAACCCACATCCCACAGGCACAGAGAGGGAGAGACAGTGCCGCTGGATCGTGGCCAGCGGATCCTACTGTCAAGCTTCTGACATGTCAGCTTCTGCTTGTGGAAAACTCCATCTGCAGGTTTACAGGCTGTGATGTCTAAAGACAGATTGGCACCGAAAGCCAAGTGGTGCCCCTGCCAAAGCGCTGACAGTTGCAGAGCATTAGCAGCAGCCCCCAAGCGTGCCAACGTTTTGAAATTAAAACCAGTTTTACCTAAAGCAGCAATCCAGAGTCCTCAACGTTCCTGTCTCCTTCCCTGGGGATGTCACCTGTCTGAGCTGGCGCTGGAACCGAAGGGGTCATGTAACTTTGCTTGTCACTCTCTCAATTAACGGGTAAAGGAGTCACAGCAGTGCTGGAGGTGCCTGGGTGTGGGTCATTAACGAACACAACAGATCTGTCGGAACTAGCGAGGTGTGTTGGCGTGGTGGGAAACGCAGGCGTTACCAACACCGTGCTGATGCCCTGTGGGGTACATCAGCAGAGCAGGCGCAGCGGGAAGGACAGGCTGCAAGTTAAAGGCTCGGATCAGGACCCTTCAGCTACATGAATACAAGGGAGGGAAAGCAGGTAGGAAGCAGGGAAACCCCACAAACCCGGGGGGCACTGCAATTCACGAGGGACATGGTCCAGATGTGAAGTGTGGTGCTGTTGACGGACCTAGAAAGTGGACTTGTGCAGGTAGGAAGCAGGGAAACCCCACAAACGCGGGGGGCACTGCAATTCAAGAGGGGCATGGTCCAGATGTGAAGCGTGGTGCTGCTGACGGACCTAGAAAGTGGACTTGCTACATGGGAAGATGGAAAGAATGGGGTCTCCAGAAAACAGAGAAAACCGAAGGAGAAGGAAAACAGTTCTTAATTGTGTTAGGTGTGTAAGTGGCTTCAAAGAGCGGGGGAATAATCTGTTCAAGTACATGGTGGGTAGAATCAGTAATAATGAATTTAAATTAAAACAAGGGAGGTTTAAATTAGCATGAGAATTTTGGCTCTAAGAATAGCAAAAAAACTGGAATAGGAGGTGGAGCCTCTGTTATTCAACCTGTCCTTAAGTTCTTCAAACAAAATCAGTCGAGGATGGCTCAGGCAAAATTAGATTTTTTTTTTTTTTTTTTTAAGTTTTTCTCCACAGCTTTACTTTTTTGTTGGGGGCTGCTAGGGGAGCAACAAGGTATTTGTATCTGTTTTTCCTTTCCTCTTTAAGAGTGGGGTTCAGCTTTGCTACCTTGTACTTCCTCAAATCATCTCTATTTAGGTGGGGTCGTGCTCTGAAATGACAGCCTTCAATGGAGGGAAGGCTTTATTTATTTAGGATGAAACTGTAAATTTGGGAGTTTTCCTTTGATTCTTGGCAACCAGTGTTTAAACCTGCCCTTGTAAGAAATGGAAAAAAAATTACCTTATATTTAATAGAGACTTAAATCTTGTTCTTGATTCTGCTACAGGCTTCCTGTGTTACCTTGGGTAACTCTCTAATACGCATTAGTACATAAAGGTGAGGACAGTAATCTTTATCCTTCAGAGAAAAGGGCAGAAGGGAGCTTGTGTGATTGTACTTTCTTAGTGGCAAGGACTATTTCTTCTCTGTACCGCCCCTAATACGCGGAGACACAGTCACACTTGAAACCTTCGTGAGGCTGCAATAGGCAGTAATCTTCCTTTGTCAAGATCTGGGATCACCGATGTCATACAAATACAAAAAGCTCCCAGACAACGCTTCCTGGACAAAATCCAGTAATAATGTGTTTAAAGAGTTCAGAAAAAACAGGAGAGAGCTCACTCTGGAACTAATGCAGACGGATGCGCTCAACGTGAGCCCAAGGCTTTGTGTCTGCAAGGCAGGTGTTTGCTGGCGAGACCTTGTCAGGCATTTCAGTACTGCCCTGTGCAGCCTGCTGGCCTTGCACTGCAGTGGTTTTGAGTCATTAGCAGCTTTGTGGCTTCATTTTGGGAAGCAGTGTCCCCAGAATGGGACATGCCACCACTGCAGGAATTCTTGTGCTGTAGCAGGTCTGCACTTATGCAAAAGAGGGGCTTTATAAAGCTTGGGGTGGCTGCAGGGGAGAAAGTAGTTCTTCAGGCTTGGAAAATGAGACAATCTTTCTCTTCATTGCTGTCCTAAAATTTTTGACTTCTCTTTCCTTAAGAAATTGTTTCAATCTACCTATCAGGATCCTGTAGCCCCTCCTGACTCATGTTTCCTCATCAGCATCGTTCTTGAGCGCTCCAGAAATGTCACTGGTCGTGTCTGCGCTGTGAAATGACACTGATTACTCTGCAGGCAGGATATCCATGGCACGCTAGAGAGATGCGCAGGCACCCAGTGAGTCTCTGCTGGCCAGGCAGTCTGACAGTCAGGTGGGGATGTGCTCCTTTTTGGAACGGCAGATCCCTGATTGTACTCAATTTCCATCTTCTGGAGCAGTCCTTAGGGTTTTATACCTTCTCATGTCGGTGTTTTTTTGTGTGCTTGAGTTACTGTTCCTTAGGGTTTTATACCTTCTCATGTCGGTATTTTTTTTTGTGCTTGAGTTACAGTTATCATCTCAGCAACTTCACTTCTGTGTCCCCCTCCTCTCCTTTCCTTGCATGGTATTAGCATACAGACTATTGCAGCTCACCAGCAGTTTTCCAGGAAAGAAGAGCCAATTTTGCTCAGCTGTACTGTGCAAAATGAGCACGAGCAGGCAGCTGAATCTTGGGCTGGAGCTACAGAGTTGTTACCTGATGTAGTTTATACACAGGCCAGTACAGTCAGTCTTGCTAATCTGTGTTGAAGATGCCCATGGTAATTTTTACTAGTGAAGTGCTGGATTGCACTTGAATTCCTGGCATTCCCTTCCTTTCCAACTGATAGTCAGTAGATTCCTCTGCCATTGACTGGAAGCTCTAAGGGATGGGGTTTTTTTTGGTTTTTTTTTTTTTGTTTGTTTGTTTGTTTGGTTTTTTTTAAGCAAAGTACCATTGCTGAGCAAAAAGAGTCCCAGGGACATACTGTGCCACGGGCTTTCAAATACTGAAGTAGAAGGTACCTTTTAAATCACACACTCATTAACCTTGATTCAAAATTCTCCATGTCTTGGAAAGTGGCAATGGGAACAGCTTTTTAGCCTGGAGAAGTGTTGGTCTGATCCTGACTTTGTAGTGTCAGTCTGTGCGTGGCGTTAACATCTGTTTTCCTTGGTGCTGAAGCTTGAGCAATGAGGAAGCTGAGACGAGCAGAATGCAAAAAGGGGGATGGGCTGAGCCCCTACAGACAAGCGCTGAAGTGTTTCTGTCCTTAGTTGGTCTGTCGTTGTGCAAATCCATTAATTCCTGTGACATTTCTATAAGCTTATGAACAACTCTTCTCCTTTCAGAATTTGAAATCCTGTGATTCCTTTGTTCCGATCTCTTCCCTATCACCAAGCAAATCCCAGGACTTTTCTCTGGGCGCTTTAGAAGGCGGCACTTCTGTCTTTACTGGTTTAAAGCAGAAAAATAAAAAGAAAACTCTCCTGCTGCAGGGAAAAAAAAAAAGCTGGCATTGACAATAACAGAGAAGCAAGATTGTGCATGGAGGGCAGGCATGTTCAAGGTGAGACTTCTTTGAGGAATGATCCTATTTCAGTGGGACTGTGCTGAGACAATGATGCTTTCTGAGACAGGATACAAAGAAGAGCAGAAGAGCGAGGGACTGAAGCACTCCTGCGTTTGCCTGTGGAACCAGCTTCAAGAAGAGAGCAGCTGAGGCAGTGATATAATAACCACAAGAGAAGCTGCAAAACCTTTGATGTAAAGCCATTCTGCTTGAATGGTATTGCTATCAGGCACCCTTTTTAGGCACTGAAAGCTTTGCCAGGGATAAAGGAAAAAGAGGCAAGGGACCCATACAAATCCTACAGCAGTTTGACTGTCTGGTTCTTAGTACGTGGAAAACTTTTGGATGCCGTGGTAGTAGCAGCAGCAAGAAACATGCAGTTGGATAACTCGGTGCCTTCTCCCTCTGATCCCTGTTTTTGTGTACCGAGCAAGGGTCTAAGAGCACTTGGGTTTCTCGTGCTATCTGAAACCCCAGATTTCACTCAACATCTGCTTTTGGTCTGGCAGTCCCCTCTGTGGAGAGTTCTCCATTTCATGTCCTGCTCTGCACGTGAAAGAGGTGTCTGTCTGTCTGAAAGGATAAGATCCCATCTTGTAACGCTTGCAAAAATGCTTATCAAGCTGTGGGACAAAGCACAAGGAACTGAAGTGAGAAGTGACAATCTGCTTTATGCAGCAGGGAAGCACTTGGCAAAGATGCAATTTATAAATGAAAGAGTTGCCAAGTTTTTTGTTTTAATTTGTTCTGCTGACTTGCAGAAACGAAACCTGGGAGATTGTAGGAGGGCTCCTCTGTAACAGATTTCTGTAGAAAATGTGGTGTGAAAGAACAAGATACAGTGGGACAAATTCCCAGCTTCTCAAAGGTCACTTTACATTCATTGTTGAAGTAAAGAAGGTCTGAAGTGAACATAATTGTAAATGATAGAGCTTCAGTAATTAACAAATCATTTTAAAGTCTTGATGTGGTGGAGGGAGCTTGGGGCAGGTCTGTGTACAGTTACTCTTGTAAATGGGGACTTTAAAAAAAAAAAACAAACCCAAACAATAGAAAAGATTATGTGGAAACTTTCAGTTTAGCCCTCATTTATGTGAACTCAGCTGGGTTATAAGAAAGCTGTTCAGAAGATTTTCTCTGAGAGTTTTTTTTTTTTCTTCAAAGGAGAACTAAGTTGCCATCAAACAGCAGAAAAGTGCCTGTAAAGCTACAGGTTATTTCTGTTTGTTTTGGTGGGGAATACAAACAAAATGCTTAGCTTCAGCTGAGATTTGACCCTGACCAAAACGCTTCAGGTTGTTTAAACCGACTTGCAGCTTAATGTTGAAATCATCAGCGCATAGCGAGGGCTGGGGGCTCCCCGGGGTGGAAGGGCAGGACATTGCAGCCAGGACCCGTCCCGTTGCCCCAGCCGGGAAGCGGGGCAGCCAGGGCATCCCCCGCTCTGGGTGTTGGGCACATCGGTGGGGATGGGCCAAGGCCGGGGTGTCAGCCCGCAGGGGTATGTGGTTGCAGGATCAGCGGGGCCATGTCCAGACACAGGCATGGTGTAACCACGCCGGGGCTGGAGCTCTGCTTTTCTGATGTATTAAGATCTGATTGTATTTTCCATGTTCACTTTAATACCAGACAAATTGTCGTGTACCACTGTATGCATTTCATTAACTCTGGGGTGGGGTAATCACACAACAAAGGAAATGTCACACACTGACTGAAGGTTTTGCAGGTGGATTCAATTATGAGAAGTTCTCACACCATCAGAAAGCATGGAAGCGATTCCACACTTCCATGAGGAAGCGATTTCTCTGACAAAGACATAAAGAAGAAAGTTCCTTGTTTTGCACAGTGAACAAGATTCAAATATACTTTTATTTTTATTTTAAATGCATATTTCAATTCACTTCAGAGTCTCTCTCTCCAGTCAGTCTTTCTGACTATGCTCATCTTCCAGGTTTATGGAATATTTGGGATTCCAGTCTGGCTCAAAAAGGTTTTCAGTTGTTCCTGGATAGGCAATTGCCTTTTTTGCAGGCTGGTTGAATTCTGTTTGATAAATAGTCCCACACCAGATATATAAATGAAATAATCTTCTGACCAATTTGAAGTCCCTTGCAATGGCAAAGTAGCTAATTAGAAAACATTAATTTTCCAGCGCTCTGTTCGATCTGCATACTTGCTGAGTACACATGCTTGGCTTTGCTGATTTGCTGTCTGACTGCAAATCTCATTAGGGCCAATGGCGTAGCAAAAATCAGGTCACTTCTTTCTTAATTTCAGACCTCAAGTTTAAGAAAGTCACTATTAACTGCAGCCCTGAACCTTCATAAAAGTCTGAGTCCTTAGAGCTTGTAGCAGAGATGCATGAATCTGCTTACTGCAAATAAGGGAAGACAGTGCAGGATTTGGATATTAAGGGGTGTAAAAACCAGTGTTTGATATGAGTTTCTGCATTTAGAAAAGAACGAAAAATCCTGTGGGGCAACAGTCTACCAGTAAAAAAAATCTCAAGCAGATTGTATACTGTCAGAAGCAAAGGAATAACAGCAAATGAGTTTCAGAGCAGAACTTTTTAAAGGAAAATAAGAGAAGAAACTGGATCCTTGATGAACAAATCCTCGGGAGTTTTTCTGAGTCAAGTATGCAATACTTGCTTTTAACCAGCCTTCCCAGTCAAACTTGGGAATCATCTGGAGCTCTCTCCAAAGCCACCACCATTCAGAACATCAGACACTGTGAAAAAAAGTACACATTTTAACATTTAGCATTTCTCCTAAGGTGCCCGCCTTAACCAGAAAAATTGGCTGTGCTTAAGCATGAAAACAAGTTATCTGCATATCTATTTTCAAAAGACAATTCAGTGAGAAACAAATTCTATTCAAATCCACTGAAAATGCAAGTTCTCAGCTGGCTGGAAGGCGGGGCTATTTGCTGGTTTGCATTGCTTGGGGGATAAGCTGACTGAAATGGCGAACTCCTTTCACGTTGCCTTTTCTGAGGGATCCTAATGTGAGAGTGAAAAATAAATGCCATCCTGACTGTCAGGAATTGAGCAGTGATTGATACTTTTGTTTTCTCATTTCCTTCCTAGAGTTCTGTTCAACAAACAGTGTGTGGAATTAATTCCTCCCCGCAGTTTCTTTTTTTTAATGAACGATAATTTTATATACTAGAGCATTAGCTGTCACCGCATCACTCTGAGCACACAGACTGTGAAATTCTTATGCTGCTTGTCACAGGCTGTGCACTCGTACTCCGTCCTTAATGGTTCACAATTGTATGAAGTAATCTCTTACTAAACTTGACCTACATTATTTTCTCCCCTACACATCTCTTCTTTTTTACTCAGGGCAGACGTTCTCATAAAGCTGTATACTTTGACATGTTTATCTACTTTACACGGCAGATATAGCAGGTGTAGAAGTGTTAAAGGACTTATTTTTCAGTTAGCAGCTCCTGAGTTAGGGCTTACTCTGGGCTCCATGAGCATTTTTTCCCATCTATGCCACAGCTTCATCAAGTCAGCTGAAGCTCTCCATGATGGCGGTGATGCACATCCCTGTTTAAAATAAGATATATGCATAATACTAAGCACGTGAGGGAGGCCTATGAGAACTGCTGACCTGCATGTAGAAATTATTTGCCATGTCGAACACAATGCCAACAATGACAATGATATTAAATTGTTATTATTTTTGTTTGTCTTACAATTACTCACTCCTCCTCCTTGTTAATAAGACAAATCACGGTAGGTGCCCAGTGTGCGCTCTACATTTTCAGAGAAGACCTGGTCTAGAGATGTCCCAGCCTTGCCTATGTGTCTAGGCACAAGTCCTCAAACTGGCTATGGACTCAAAACTATTAATTTCTTGCAAGGCCAGACCAATACTGGACAAACAGGACTGATGATTGTTTCTTATCATAGCTAAGAAAAGGTAAGTAGCAAACACCAAAAGCCTAGTGAAGCAAAGGCACAGTTTGTAGCCTTGACATTATTAACAAATCATAATAAATGAGTGAGCAAAGCACACAAATTTTCACACAGGTTTATCGCAGTTCAAATTTCTGTCTGTTAAGAGAAGCTAGTTGCTGAAGTGAAGTTAGATAATTCATGCCAGCCAGTGCATGGCAAGAGCAAACCTCTTCTGGTGAGAAGAGGTTCTCTCTGCCTGAGAATGATCTATATTTAACCTGCATCTTTGTCAAAAATACGTGCAGTGTAACCATTGCTACTCTTGTCAATTTAAACTGATCTACATCAAATCCTAGGGAAAACAAGACAACAGCAGCATTTTAGTTCTCTCCAACAAAAATTAAACAAAATGAAATAAAATAAAACAAAGCCACTTTTTCGCAGTAAAGATAATACCTAAGAAGTTAATGGAATGAAAAGTTATATCCTTAAAAATAAGAGCAGACTACTTAAATTCCCTACCTTCTTTAGTATTGAATCCTAGAAGGCCAGAAGCCCAAACATAAAAAATGCAGAGAAAAGAATATAATTTGTAAGCAAGGGAGACAGGATGATTAACAGAAGAGGTTATAGTTTCTTTTTTTTTAATAACATCTCCAATATACTAATTTTCTGTTTTACTTAAATTTGATTTTGAAGCATACAGATTATGGGAAACTTGTATGCCAATGCCTCAATTAAAGCTAGGGTTTTTTTCAGTTTATGTGATACCTTAAAAAAAATTTACTTGAATTAGATGACACTGTCATACTTTAAATTGATATATGATGTCCAAAATATGTTTGAGAGACTGTTGCCCACCGAATGTGAATGCTAGAACAATTACCTGGTTTTACTTTTTTCCAGTTGTATCCAAAGCAAACTTGTTGGGTTGCTAGATTGAAGATAAAATAATCGATACAGTTGCATTTAAAAAAGCAAATACAATCTTCAGTCGTATGTTATGGAAATGCTCCATTCTGAGTAACTCCTACTGCCTACTTTCAAAAAATTCCCTTCCTATAAAGACAGTCCAGTGCTATTAGAAGTGGTCACTGGTGCAGACTCCATCTTGTTCATGAAAATGTTTTGAACAAACCATTGATTATCTGGTGTTTATTAAAAAAAAGTTAATACCTGTAAAACGTTGGCATCAGTACTATTTGGAGCATGCGAATGACATATAAATCGTAGTTTATTGGCGCAGCCTTTCACACACTGCAAGATGACTTTGCTGAAAACTGAATTAATCAATGATGTGGTGTATTTCCTCTCTCTTACAGATTTGTTTTAATGTAATCTGAATTGGAACAAAATCTGAAGCAAATCTTAGGCCTAGGCTATAATGGGAATCAAGGGGCACAAGTCTTTTATGACATGAGGATAACTACTGTAGAGGGGATAACTAATATACATGTAGGCAGAGTTTGGGGAAATCGGGATGGATGCCAGGGCCTCAGTGCAAAGCTTTCCATGCAATCTCCACCACGTCTGCATTAGTCCTAGAGACAGAAGTCTGTTGCTCCATTTTGTAGGAAAGAGTCCTATGGGCTTTCACAGGGCTGTGAGGTAGGTAGAAGAAGCCTTTTACGCCGACAGATTTGCCCCTCTAGAGCACAGGATGTTTCTGGCAATATTTTGGCAAACCTTGGTCCGCAGCCCCTCTAACAAGGACAAGGAGAGCAATCGCCTGACAGCTCTTGGCCAAGCATCTCAAGCCACCCTTGTGCCTCATATACCACTGCTTTGCTTGCTTAATGGCTGGTGGAAAGCTAGAAACTTCTCCCCTGATCAAGGCCGGGTAAGATGTCATCAGCCCCAGGTCCACCTTTGTAACATCCATGCTGAACAAGACTTGGCAGTGTCATTTGCTGTTTGAAAAGCGCATCCCGATGGGAAATAAGTCTTCAGGTCTCACTGTGTGAAGTGGTGGAGTGCCTAATTTGCTTGGGTTTTTTGAGTTGCCCAGTCTTACCGGCAGGAACATTTCAAAGGTGTTGGTCACCTACTCATTCTAAGTATCCTTTGCTTAAAGCATCTGGTTTAAAATTTTTACCTCTCTTACTACACGTAGGATAGCTGCATTGTCGTAGACTCAAAGGATCTGCCCCACTGGATGGTGAGATGAATCAACCACACAAACTACACGGGACCATTCAAGTCCTGAGAACGGAGCACCCCATACTTGCATTGCTCTGGATCTAGACAACTACGCTGTCGCTGAAGTTACACCAGAGTAAAACAAGAGAAACAGCAGCCAAACCAACCCAAGAATCCTCCTAGGTAATTCTTTCCTTTTTCTTTTCCAGTTGCAAAATTAGTGCCAGCCACCAGGGATCAGTGCTGTAATTAGCCTTGAAGTACTGCACTGAAAAGTAAATGCTTTAGCAATCCAAGCAGTGTTCTGAAACTTTAACAAAAGACTTGAAAGAAATGAAAAACGGTGTTCCAACCCATGTTAAAAAATGCACCCTGAAGTTGAAACAAGCATTAAAAAGCAAAGATGAGGAATCAACATCAAAGTTTACAGCACCAGAAGTGCCAGCTCTAACAACATGGATATCAAAACCCAGTTTAGAAATACCTGATCTGAAAGAGAGCCCAGCTAAACAAACACCACAGACCCCATCAAAATTCCAAAAAAAGAAACAGAAACGAACAACAGACAAAAGAGAAGGAGAAGGTGGAATTCACATAGATGTAATGGATCACACAGCACAAGGATCCATACAGGTAGAAGGTCTGGAAAAAGGCACTGCTAAAGCAGAATTACACACAACACTGGAAACAAGAGGAAACCAAGCAGCTGATAACACACAAATGTTAATAACTCAGAAAACAAAATCTGGGATATTTGGGGTGGGGTGGGGACGATGTCTATGGAACTATGAAAGCTTAGGAAGGAATTTTTAGGGGAAGTTCCAAAAGATATGAAACCCGCTTACATATCAGATAATGGCTCTGCTAAGAAAATTGAAAATACTGGACATTTTAAGTTGCCCAAACATTGTTTCACATATCCTTCCAAGATGGTTAAGAGTAGGTCAGGAGATGAAGGTTTTCAGTCAGAATATCTTTCTTATGCAGAAACAGAGGAAACTCCTGCTGCTCTTTAAGGAAGTGTTGGATCTGAAATTCTTTCTGTCTGCAAGGGACATAGAGCCTCTACAAATGCTGTATTTAGAATTTCTGGTTTGTGTTTGTCCAAAGATGATATTGGTTCTTCTAAAATTGAACAGCATTCTGCACTACCAAAAGTGGATGCAACTCTTACTAAATATCAAATGAACATTCCAGAATCTGAATTAAAAATATAATCTCTTGCTGATATGAATCTTTCTGCAACAGATTTTGAAATTTTAAATGAAGATGGTTCTTCGGAGCTAAAAAGTCTGAAGCCAGGAGGGAAAAAAGCAGCTCCTGAAATATCTGTGTGTGACACAGAATGTACAGTTAAAATACATAAATCCTGAAACCCAAAATTTAGAATTTCTTGCTCTAAGGGAAAACTGTCAGAAAGTGACATTGGTTCTAAAGTGGAATCTGAAACTTCCTAGGGAAAAAAGAGCAAGTCCTGCTAATGAAGATATCATTCAAAAACCAGGTACTAAATTCCCCAAAGGAGAAGATTCAGTTGAACTGAGGAGCCCTGAAAGAGGAACCAAAGGATCATCATTTGTGGATGAAAGAAAGATGAAATTGGAAGGTCTTCAAGGGAAAACTAAAATGCCTAAATTTCAGGACACAAAGTTTGGAATCTCCCTAAGAAAAGGGAAGGGGCCAGAGCCTGAGGTCAGCTCTCCAAAACCAGAAGCGGAGCAACCGCAGCTAAAAGTGACAGCAGAAATTGCTGACGTTTCTGTGTGGGTTCCAGCATCAGAACTTAAATTTGATATGTCAGATCCTGGAGAAGAGGGAGCTGTTGATAGCCTGAGGAGAAGGGTATCAAATTAAAAGGAGAACACGAGAGAAGTTCAGACCAAAGAACATCAGGGGTGTTTTTAAATGCCAAAATACAGAATACCTGTATTGGTCTGGACATCCTTAAAGTGGGGGGGTGGGGGAAGGTTAAGGCTGATGTTGAAAGAAGTCTGGAAAAGCCTCAGGTAGGCATTCTCTCTGCCAAAATACAAACTGAAACAAATATTCTTTAAAATGCCTTTCTGATTCCTTTCCCTATGCAACCACTGAAATTACAAATGGAAAAGGAGGGATTCCAAAATTAGGAGATTGTGTGAAGAGTTCTGGCATTAGCTTGCCAGAGATGGGAGGAGATATTTCGTTACCTGCAAAGAGAACAGGGATTAGAGTGAATATTCCAAAACAAAAATGTGTGCAGAATAGTTAAGTACAGCACTGAAGGACAAAAATGCATACTTCAGAATTCACTGTGTCTTTAGCGGAATTGTCTAAAACAGAAATAAGTGTTTCAAAAATTGTCAAAGCCAGCAGTTTACCAAAAAAGTTCCCTACATGTGCTCCAACTCATCAAGAGCACAAAGTCAAATCACTGGATACAGAGGTCCCCAAAGTAGAAAGCTCTACTGAGTTAGACACTTCAGGAGTAGAATTTAAATGATCATCACTGAAATTACTGCGGATGGAAAACAGGAAAAAATAGATGTTTGTCTTCCAAAGGAAGAGCTGAACATTTAAGGTCAAGAGGCAGCAATTAAAACAGGAAAGATTATGGGTGAGATGAAAATTATAGAAGATAGGCAAGGAAATTGATGAAAAAGGCCTAGATGTGAATGGTCTACAACAAAGGGATCAGAAGATGCTGCTTATGTTGCAGCTAAGCTGGAAGATGTAATGGTAGAAGTTTCAGGAGTGAAAATGAATGTGAAAAATGCTGGAGTAGATCCTGAAATAGAACTTCAAGTGGAAAGTGTTGAAAAGGATGTGTTTGCAGGAGTGGAAAAGCGTGTAGCAGAACACAGGAAAGCTTATCACCTAGAGAGACAACAACAGACAGTGAAGAATTTGAAATTGGTGGGGCCTCATCTAATGTTCCAGTTTCTCAAACTATCGTTACATCTTCAGCAAGAGCTGAACTGATCTTGTTGGAGGAAGAAAAGGGTAGTCAATCAAATATTCCTGGAGATAACGACCAAATGAGGATTGTCTTTTATCAGTCTCCAGTGAAAATAAAATAATAACCTACCCATACAGAAAAAAATGTGTTCTTAATTTTCTAGGAACTGAAAATGAAGCAAAACCTAAACCTGACATTTATGAACACTTTGTTGTTGCATTTACCACATATAAATTCTCAAGTATATGAATGTGCTATACTATGCACTAATAACTATATTGATTTGTTCATACCTGCCCAAAAGGAAACAAATAGTTGAAGATGTCCCTGCCCACGGCAGGGGGGTTGGACTAGATGACCTTTAGAGGTCCCTTCCAACCCAAACTATTCTATTCTATAATATCCTAAATCGCCACTACTATCTGCTGAAATGTCCACATGATGACAGCACAGTTTCTAGATGCAGTGGGAATGGTTACAAACAGATCTGAGACTTTTCACCCATTACAGTCCTGAGTTTTATGGATGTACACGTGCAGACATGCCTCTTTTTGCATCCTGTATTGTCTTTCCCCATATTCTTCTACTTAATACGGGGAAAGCAGACACAGCAGAACACTTAGAAATTGGCTTGTAAAGGAAGTGTATTTGGTTGTCAGACCATCTCTAACTTGATGCGTTCTTCGTTCCTACATCTTTGAGGTAGGGCCAAATATTTTAACGAGCACTGCTGACAGCCTGTGTTCCTCACATCCTCTCTGAAGATTCTGTTTGCGTAAGTATTAGGCATGTATCATTTATTTGGATCATGCAACATTTCTCTGAAGTTGTTCCCTAAGTTTACATGTCATTGTTCAATAGACCCAAAATTACCACATCAGACAGCAATGGCGTACACCAGAACTGAGGAAGAGAGTCATGATCAAACCAGGAAAACGGAGGCCAGGGAAACGTAAGGTGCGTAAGGAGGGACATCCCATTCTAGCAGCAGTTCGTGCCTGCTCGCAAGGCAGCCTCCATGTGAAGCTTGCCCAGAAACTCTGCCCCACCAAACAACTTATTCAGCACTTGCAAATTTGGGAAGTTTTCTTCTTATCCTTATTCCTGCAAAATTTATCCCCCTTTTTTTTTTTTGCTGATTTCTGTGAAAATGTAGCTTTGCGTGCCATCTAGAGGAGCACGTACACGGAAAATAGTTCTGTTGGTCAAACATGTAACATCTCAAAAAGATTTTCAAACTGACCCACTATTCACATGTACTTATTGCTGGGCACTACGAAAAATCTGTCCAGAGGTTGTTCCTGCATATGATTATTAATACAGTGCATGGTCAGTTGTATTTGTTGATACAGGATAATAAACCTGTGAAACAGAGCTAATGAAAACCAGCTGGGGGGTGTTTCTACTCTGCAAGACATTTTAATTAGTGAATAGAAATCTCAAAATACTGAGCAGAATCTGGAGAGGAAATGGGGGAGGAGAGCACTAAAAGAAACTCCATCTCCTCAGTATGTTCGCATGTATGTAAATACTAATGAAATTTCAGTGTTATCTGTAGATAGAAGTACCTGCCTTAAAAATCTGCCTTAATAACAACACGCATTGGTTTGTAAAGATTAATATATCACCCCTGCACCGGCTCAGGGATGGAGACTGCTGGGGCTGACTGCAGCGAGGGAAGGGATGCCGGGGCTTGGCGTAGCAGCACAGTGGCAGGGCAGGGGCCAATCTCCCAGCGGGGGGATGCTCTCAGGGCCCTTACAGAAATGAGTTTATCCAGTGATGAGAAAGAAACTGACCCCTGGAAGCCGCTAGCTGAGGAAACGTATGAGTCCTATATTTAGCTGCTACAATGCAATGTAGTGCAGTGCTACCCAGTGAAGAGTCACTGGGGATTTGGATGGATGTAGTTCGTCCAGGGGAGCCTGCTGTGAAATAATATTGGGTGATCTGAACATCAGCCCCTAGCAGGCAGCTGGTACATGCTAGCGGTTGAAAATGGAGATTCACCTGCACATCTGAGCCATGGAAAGTGCCTCGCTTGGGGTGAACTCAGAGTTAAAGTATGTATTATGATTCCTGAATGGAAGAAATGAAAAAATAATCTGGTTTTGAGGTCAGGTTTGTGGGTGAGGTGAGTCAGTTCCTCAGCTGATATTAAGTGACATCATCCCCCATGGATTTAAGGAACATTTGCTAATCTCGGGTTGATGTTACTGTGTCTTCAGCTGCAGGGTTTCTTTTCTCTTTAGGTGAATTTTACCTGGGAGGTGAAATTTTGTTTCGAAGCCTCTGAGCAGTACCAGTTGGACTGATCATAGTTTTCTTGAAACATGCCTACAGGGTCCTAAAAAATCTTGCTGGAGATGATTTACGGTCTTTGAAAAGAAAGATATATATATAAGGGACAAAAAAAGGATTGCTGGAGCGATCTCTTCACTGTTGAGGAGCAATATTCTTTAAAAAAGGAAGATGATCTGATCAGGCAAGAGAAGAAAAACCATTAATCAACTGGGGTGAAAATGTGTTGGTGGTGTGCCTGTGTTTTGATGCATCAGTGAAAACACACTAAATAAACCAAATATTCTGAACCTGAGCTGCTGAGCATGGTAAACTCACTCTCCTAAAGGCTGCTGAATGCCACTTGAAATCAAGAAGTAATGAGGTTGACAGGAGCCCGTGTGCCTTTCTGGATGGCTTCCTCCATTAGGCTACACCAGAACTGGCACCCCTACCACGAACACTGCGGTGGCGTACATGAAGGGCTGGGTGGAGAAGGAAGAAGTGGGTGTTGCTTTGGCTTGCAGATTAACATTGTGGCTTAAATGCCACATCCCCAGCCAGTTTCTGCCATTGTCAGTCTCGGTGGGGACTGGAAAGGTTCACAAAGCCTGCCCTGCTCCCCAAGCTCTCCTGCTTGCTAGGAAAGATATTTCACGTTGAAAGGGAAGAGTGATTTCTATCCCCTGCTGCCTCGCATGGCTATGCAGCTTAAGCCATTATCTGCCTCTCTTTTAAAGTTCAGTTTTAAGAGATTAATATTAGAATACTTAACGTCAACATGAGTAGGAACCTGTCGAGGTCTTGTTCTAACTTCCACTCCCCGTTGCCCACAGCATAACTGATAAAAGCCTTTCCCCCTGAAAATAATGGGAAGATCTGTGTTGTGCATATCTTTATGCAAGGAAGAAAAGCCCCAACTCCCATTAACGTCAGTGGAAATTGTTAGAGGTCACAGTAGTCACTATCACTGTATTAAATATGAACATTGTTACTGCTCTTGCAGCAATAAATATTAATGTTTGTAATGCCACAGGTTGTGTGGTTTGTGAATTTTAATGTGCCCAGCAGAGCTCCCTAAAGGTGAATTACTCCGCAGAATCCATAACAATCTAAAGCCTTTTCTTTCTGGTAATTTAGAAAAACAATCTTGCTCTGCTGCTGTAGCTGTTGGTTTTCAAGGCTTTCATTACCTACAGAGATATCATGTTTGACACAATACTGTACTTATTGAGAACACTGGTTATATTACACAGTGCACCTAATATATTAAACTCCACGTATCCCTGGATGCAGACAAGATAATTTCTTAATCTTTTTCTGAGTCATGCTGGACAACTACATCATTGGTAGAGACCACTAGAATTACAGTGGACAGGGCAAAAATAGAGTAGAATAGAACTTGTTTATATATCAAACAGTATTTTTTTTTTTTGTAGGTAGGTTATTCTATGACTTTAGCACCGTTGTTTCATCTGTTGAACCAGCTGGTACCTGCTGTTGGTAGCAACAGGATGCTGGAAAAAATAATCTTCTAGTTTTGATCCAATTTTCTATCATTCCTAAAACCACTCTCTACTCAGAAATAAAAATGTGCTCTATTTTGGCTGTTATTTTCATATGTGAACCTTCTGTAGTGGTAGCTCTGTTCTTTAGCAGAGAAGCACACAAGCACGCTTCAAGTTACATGAAAATGTGTAAGAAGGCAAACATGACAAGTGTTATTGATGGCGACATGATCCATGCTGACATCTCCATACTTCCAATTGCTCTGACTCTCCTTCTCTACCTCTTAGGAGATAGAGGAAGAGTATGTAACATAGTAAAGTATCCTCATCCATGAGGAAATTGCTTTCATTGAAGTGGCAGATTTTTACCAAATAAGGCTGCTGCTGGAATAAAGGAAATTCTCATACCTGTGCCCCAGACTGATTCACATGTGAATTAGCTGGGATGAGGGTGGGCATGGGTGGGGGGTGGTTCACGATCTGAATGAGGCCTAAGGGAGAGTAGGACCATCATTTTCCCTGAGAGACTGAGTTTCTCATCAAGAAATGCAGTGTGTGTCTAATAAATTACAGATTTATTAAGAATCCCCCTAAGAATATTCAGAATGAGATGAAAATTAATTCATTATTCATTAGTAAAACTGCTTAGATTTGGAAAGTGTTTGTGGTTTGGATTAATGTGCAAAGTTATCAAAATAGCACTCTCGGTTAAGCAATCTGCTAAATTGCTGCAGTAAGGAGATCATCACCTGTCTGCGTGCAGTTTTCTGCAGTTATCTGGAGGTAATTGCATCCCAGCTGCTTTGAGTTCTTTGCTGATATCTTATGTTTTAAATGGCCTGTAAGGTAGTTTTCTTCAAAGAACAAAGTCTCCTTTCTGCTTTACCAGTCATGTGCTCACACAAAGCAAACGCATCTGATACTGGTTAATATTTAAGAGCTCAGGGCTCTGTTTTGTGCGGAGTTCATAAGTGCGCAAGGCAGCTCCTCCTTGCTGAGACTTTTATGCTGCTTAAGGCACTTCCTGTGGTGCTAGAAGCATCTGTTGTCTGGTTTTAATGATATTCTTCATAACACCCCTCTATGCGTCCTTATGCCTAGGGCCCTTCTTTCTCCCTGGTCCCCACTTTCACTATGGCCTATCTCTTGCTAAAGTGGTATTGTCTGGTTGTCAAAGCTACACGGGCCTAAGCGTGCTGAGATAGGCTCTGTGGTTTTGAAGTCCCCTTGCAGGGGCTTAGATGATCACCACTTGGCGATTTTTGCCCACTATAGGTCCAGAGTCTTCTCTCTTTCCTTTCCTGAGTGAAAAGTTTCTGATGTTTCACCATCTGTGTTAGTTTTCTTAGTTTGCCACTGCTGGAGGATTGCCATTTCTATAGCAAAGTCCCATTTTCCCCATCTGGCAAACCGGCTTATCCTTTTTTTTTTTTTCTTCAAAATAAAAGGAGAAAAATGTTTCAGTTTTCGGGAAACTTTGGAAATTCTCCCCCTGCCCCTTGTTATTTGCCAGTGGAGAGAGATTATTAGATTATTTTAGCCCAACACTCACTCATTTGGATTTCCAGCCCCTGCATTTCTAGGAATTTGTCATTGCCTCTGTGCTGTTGTTCAGGTCTTTTCTGTTCTCCTGACTTTCCCTCAGGGTTTAATAAAACTTACAGCTTAATATTTTCTCAACTTCTTGGATGCCCTTAACAATCATTTTTAAGGCATAAGGATATAATAATAATTTCCAGTTCCATTTTGTTCCTTTTATATCCTTCCAGCAGTAAATGGATATGGTCTTGTAAGAATGGTTATATGGGGTTGGTAAGTTTATTGAAACCTATTTTGACTCAAAAGTAGGATATCCTTTGCTCGATATGCTTCTCCCAGGCTATGTGAGTGCTTGCTGTCTCTTAGGCCTAAATTCTGCAAGCATTTATGCATGTGTTTAATTTTACAAATTAATTTCACTGGGACTGTCCCTGCATAAGCTTTTGAGGAATCAAAGCCTTAACCAGCTTTCTGATGCTGTGTCCTTCCTTTCATGCAAATCCTCTCTACTAGGAGGTGATCTAGCAATGTCTTTAAGGAGAAACCCGCTCAGCCGTTTAAAGTGTGCTACAGGACAGACATCTGAAGAGACCCCATCTTGTGTTCCCTGAGGAGCAGAGGTGGGCCTGCTGGCTCTCTAGGAGACCACTTCAGAACATGGGGCTTCGGGTTGTGCTCCTGCGGTCCAGAGTTACTGGTCAATAAATTACAAGAGCAGGAGAAATGTGTGAGGAGTCTGCTGTGGGAAAAAAGTATCAGTGCATGATACTTGACAGACGTGGTGTGCAACAGCAGTGTTCCCATTCCCTGAGGGAGCCTGAGACTGATCCTTAGAATGAAGACAGGAATTTGGATCTGCAGGAGGTGAAGTCTTCCTGGAGCAGAAGAAACCATGTATGAATGAGGCTAGGGCTCTCTGTTATGACCTAGGGAAGCATCTTGCACAAGGCTGGGAGGATTCCTAAGGTAGAGAGATATCAGTTGCAAAGGATGAACCAGGAGAGGTGAATGGGTTGTGATGAGGAAGGGCTTGTAACACCTGGGCTTGAAAGCTGGCACAGGATGACCAATGGAGCATGCACAAGGATTCACCTCCCTCCACTGATGCCCTGAATTCAAGAGGAGAGAGACCAGAGCAGGCTCTGGGTAGATGAGTCCTGTTCTTTTTAACCCAAAGAAAAACTGTGATGCAATGCTCTTGCTTGGGAGAGTGGAAAGGTAATTATTTCCCTATTTTACACATGCAAGGGGATGCCAGCTGTTTTGTGGTTTACTATAGGAGTGACAACCAAGTTCCTTGATCACTTGGAAGGAGTTAGTTAAACCCTCCATCCTTGAGAGATGGGAGCAATGAGTGAAGAATCTGGCCCACGTGTCTTTGTCATCTTCTGGCCTTGGGATAACTATATGTAGGTCTGCTTTCTTTTTTTTTCTTCTCTTTTTTTTCTTTTTCTTTTTACAAGGGGAGTGCATGGTAAGGCAGTGGAGAAAGCAAATGTTAATGCTTTCCAAAACAGACCTCCAAACATCGGTTTGGAACAAGTTAAGTGCTGTCTATACAGCAAAAATAGTGTTTGGATTTGTCCTTCTCATTTGTTTGCAAGCTGTGGCCATGTACCCATGCACAGCTATTGCAACCTCAGTATCACAGTGGATCACTTTACAGACAAAAATATTCTTTTCTGAATTAAATCAATCATGAAAATATGGCATTTTCTGGAGATGCTTTCAGCCATCCCTCAGCATTAAAAGCTTGAATTCGGCAAGTTTTTTCAAGTGTGCAAGCAATTCTGTTTCTTCTTTGGACACTGTTCAAAGTGGGTGCTTAACTTCTGCAGCATGGGAGTAGTCTTCTCTCATTAATTTTTAGCCCACTTCTACTTCACACGCACAGAAAAAAAAAGGCCATAGAAAAGTGGCGAATAGCTTGCTTTCTCAGAATACATCCCTCGAGTTTCTGGAGCTGTTCATTTCTGTACCAGTGATAGATCTTGAGCTCTTGCTTTCTATGTAAGAAGCGGGATTATTATTATGGGAAAATGACAGTAACTAATGAATAGGTAACTTTATCAAGATTGTTTTCAACATGCTGCTATGATGAAGAATAATCTGTAATTAGAAAGCTGCGTTGAAGTTTTTAGTCTGGAATCATTCCACATCTTCTCTGACAGGCAGGCTTATTAATGTCTTTCAGTTTTGTGATTGCCCCTTGCTAAATCCATGCCATGCTGTGCAGTACTTAGTCTGATCATTTATTTATGTTCTCCTTGTCAATTAGGAGATGACCAAAGATAAGAGTGTGAATTCAGTAAACTTCAGAACCCTGAAAAGGTTAAAATCCTTTATCTCCATTTAGATATATTTTGGAATCCCTTTGGAACTTAAGTAATAGGAGATTTAACTTTATTTTCAATTTTAGAAATGCCTGAAACTTTATGAGTATTATAAAAAAAATGGCTAAAATTTATTGTCTATTGCAGGTTTCATGTCATCAGCAGCAGTGAAAGATTTAAATGTGTTTTAGCATCCAAACTGTCACCGTCATCTATCCCCCTTAGAGACTTCAAATTTCCTTAGGTAATTCTTTGAGGCTGTTTACAAGATTAGGAAAGCAATGCTTTTGCTTGGTTTATATGCAAGTTTGTTCTCTAAAATTTTTCCTTTTTAAATGATGGCACCTAGAAACTTGTCTTCCCAATAGATCCTGGAGCAGAGCTCTGGTGAAGGCCACAGCAGAGCTGGGAAGCAATGTTTCTCTGTAAGTCGTGCTTGTTCCTCCACCCTTTTGACGCAGGCTCCTGGCAATCCTGCTGGGTGGCAGATTCCTCTTCGGCAGCTTGCTTCCTTGTGGGGGATGTTCTGCTCCCTTTCCGCTCTCCAACAGTAGATGGGGATGCTCCATTGGCAGAGCAGATCCTCCCTACTGTCTCAGAATGTTATGAAGAATTAATTGTACAGTTATTTAGACTTCAGATAAAAATGTCAGCCCCCATTCCAAAGAATCTGATGCTTATCAAATATCATGGCAGCTTATCTGAGCTCTGCTGTGTGTGTACTTTGGGGCAGAAAGAAGACAATTTAGAAATTACAGCCTGGAGGAACCCTTGCCGCCTTTCATTCCCCCCCCCCCCCCCCCCCTACCCCTCTCCCTTCCTTTTTCTATTATTCTCTTTTT
>NW_008794627.1:1587717-1631705 GCF_000699145.1 Aptenodytes forsteri | reverse complement strand
CCGGCTGCTGCAGCTGGCTAGAGGAGTCAGGAAGCTGCACTTCTCCCAGGGAGTGTCACCATACATTTTTCAATGCCACCCTTCACATTTGTTGTGGTGATTGCTGCCTTGTTGCTGGCTATCCTGGAGGACGGAGTGACTGACATCAGAGGCCAAGTCCTTTTCCCAGATTAGACATAATGAACTCATATTGGGGGTGACAGGCAGTGCTCGGATCGTGATTACTGGGAGGGGCAGAGTTTAAATGGTCAAAAGTGGTAGGGAATGAGGGCGTGCATGTGGCTATGGAGGGTATTGACCTGTATAACTGGTGTCTGCAGACTAAGCTAAAAGGCTTCCTGGAGATGTTTCTAGTGAAGTTGGTGCTGATGCTGACAGGAACATCTATGGTTCTAAGAACATCTATGGCTCTGAAGAATGGATTAGGCTTGCAATAGACAACTTGTTCATCAAGCAAAACTGGGTTTTGATAGACTAGAGATTGTCTTCTGTGTTGGGGTTTGCCCCAGCCCCCCCCAGCCCTGTGTTGCTCACTTTTCACATACACTGAAGCCTGAGCCTCTGCACCAGAACAGCAGCGTGTTTGGTCTTTGCTGATACAGAAAGTCATTTATCTTCTTGTGACTTGCTGTGCAGAGCAATAAAGGTTTCAAGCAGACAGGGCTTCTGGTTTCTGGAAAATAAGCTAACAAACTCCACTTTGCAAGATTACCATTTCCTCTTACTATTTTTGGAAGTGTTTATTTTAGAGTCCTGAAATTAATCTCAGGAATGCCAAGCAACACTTTAAAGAAGGAGGGGTGATGGGGCCTGGGGACGAGGGAGCTAGAGAAGAGCTTATGTCACCGAGTTTTCTTCATGTAATTGAGTGTGTTCTTTAATCACAAAAAACAGTCATCTGGCTCTGAAATAACTGTCATTGCAGTGCACCCTCCTCTCTTCTGATTTCTGCCATTTTTGGCAAATAGTGCATACAGTACAAAGGCCCTTGCAGAGTCATTAATCATGTTTGGCAGCCAGGCTGCACTAATCTACTGTCTGGAAGCACAGAAAAGTACTAACTTGTGTGTTTTGAGATGTAGTGATTAAAGCTTTTGATACCTTTCTTGCTGTAATGAGAACTCAGGAAAAAAATGGATGACCACAGAAAAAGCAGAACTCCTCAGCCCTTCCCTCCTGCCCCCAGCCCTAATCTATTACTGTGCTGGGACCAGAGTTAGGGCCAAATTTACACTGGTTTGCAGGGTATAGTTGGCAGCAAAGCACTGGGAAGGTGGTAGCTGTGATGGTGTAATGCAGCGTTCACATACCAGATGGATGGGAAAGGCACGAGTCCATACACCTTGCCTATGGGACCTAGTGATTTAGGAATGGGAAAGGATTCAGAACTTTCCTTGCCATCAGGAATTTTGAAACAAGGTTCCCAGTTGAAGGAGGATAACTTGATGGTAAAGGGATCAAAGCCTCTTTCTTTCTCTCTAGCCCAGTGACAACACCCTTCCTGCCTACATCTGTAAGGCATCAAGCATGGAAAAGTGGTGTCAGTAATTCAGAACTTGCAGCCAGCAGAAATCGACTGCATGTGTGTGCCTTATCCCGCCAACCAGATCTTCACAAACGTCAGGCTAACAGTTCACTTACAAATAAAGTCATTGCTTTGGCTATGAACACCTTCAAGCTTCAGCTGTACTTGAAGTTCAAACACTGACATACATTAACTCTTCTGTATTTGACAAATGGCTCCTATCTGTACAGCACGGAGAAGCTGACTGCCAGCTCTGAAAAGACCTGCAGTGTCTCAAATCTGGTTGCAGATTTTTGGTCTAATTCTATGACCCAGCATGCTGGGAATAGAAGCCGGATCTGTGATTGCAAAAGGTCAGATTTCTTGTGGCAGACGGACCTGTAGTGATTTTTCACTACATTGATGGCCAGCACATAAATGCTGTGTTGGTTGTATGGAGCAGTATAGCGGTACAGGATGCTCTTGGGCAGGAATAGTATGATCCATCCATCAACTCTATTATTTTCAGTCACTCCTTTTTTATTCATATACAGTGCCACAGTTCTGTTAGGAACTTCCTGAGCAAGTGGATTTTAAAGGAAGGTTTCTGTTTGCCAGATAATTGAAATGAAAGCTAATGGTGCGTATCACTTCTTGTTTAGTGGAAAAAGTGGTCTAGGTAAAGGTACTTCTGACTGGTAAGAAGCCAAACACTCTCAATGTAAAGAGTTTCTTAAAGAGTGTTAGCAATTTGTTCAAGACCTGCCTAATCCATTTCCAAGAGAGTTAATGCACTTATTTTTTTTTTAAATTCAGAAGTTACTATGAAAGTAGTAAGTCAATGTGAGCCTCTTATTTTACCTCACAAAGAGAAGCTGTGAGTTTCAGGAAAGCCAGTAAGATATGAGCACAGTTTGTCCCAGAAGAAATATTCTTTCTCCTGGTTGAGAATTTATGGATGCTAAAGTGCATCTTCCTGCAGTTAAGGAAGGCCAGCACCAGTGATGCTTCAAGATCACATTTTCTTCATGTGGCATGTAGTGACAAGGGCACCTACCGTTGCAGAGAGAGCTGGGTTCTGCGGCACTCCTGGACACCAAGCTCAGAACAGATCTTGTGAAAGCAAAGAGAAGTCCCATAGCAGGGTAGGAAGGATTTCAGTGATCAGTGATGAAACCTTGCATGGCTGAATCTCAAGCGGAGGTAGCAAGTGTAAGAGTCCTGTGCTAAGATCTCTTACTCTTAATCATTCTAGAACAGTTTTAATTGTATTGGTTTAAGATGGGTGTAGGGACTTGCTGAAATTACAGAGTACCTGAACAGGGCAACCTGCTCGAGCTGACCCTGCTTGAGCCAGGGCATTGGATGAGATGGTCTCCAGAGGTGTCTTCCAGCCTCATCCTTCTGTGGTCCTGTGGTCAATGGTCTCCAGAGGTGTCTTCCAGCCTCATTCTTCTGTGGTCCTGTAACAGCAGAGGACCTGAGCTACACAGTGCATTACACCACCTGCTTCCATCATAAATATGGAACAGCCATTGAAAACTCAGAAGCAGGGGTAAGAAAACAATTTAATGCTCCAAGAAATGTGGTCTATCTTCTTTTTTTCAGTCTGAGCTGGTCTTTCATTCAGTTACCTTTTGAGATTTTTCAACACAGTAGGAAAGGTCATCGGCAGCAGACTTGTTTTCGTGGATTTTATATAGAATGGCTTTAAACTGTATTAATTTACTGCCCTGAAAACATAATAGAATGGTAATGACTCAGTGATCTGCAGTGGAAATGGAAAGAGATTAAATTCCCTTTTTTGCTGTACAGGATGACATTGCTTGTTGCATCACACAACACAGAAATAGGTCTGAGGTGCCTCTTGAATTTGGCATTATGCACAGTGAAACTAGTGTGTGTGAGATACAGAGAGGTCCAGTCTTAATCTTATTAGCTGAAAAACCTCCTCTGGAAGAGCCAATTTTTTTAATAACAAAGCCTTTTCAAGTAAGAAATGATTTAATGAAAACCAGAATCATTCATGAAATCACATTGATTTCATTTTCCTCCTCAAGATTACTGAGTTTTGGCATCTATTTAGGTTGTATTTCAGATATTTTCCTGGGATTGATCTATTATTTTGTTTAGTTTCCTGTAGTTTCCATCTTATGCTTTTGTCCTCCCAGAACTTTTTGGGGTTTTTTTTGTTCCTGTCCCATTAAACCTGATGGAAAGGCTCTGTTTTGAACTGAAACTGTATTTACAGTTTCCATCTATTCCCCCTCTTTCTTTAGAAGTGGTCTATGCTCCATAGATCAGGGTGGAAAGAAATTTCCTAATTATGATTTTTTTTTGGCAGCGTTGAATTTGTTTTTCATTTGTGCCTGCCTGTTATACGGAGTTTCATGAGGTGTCGCTGGGGATTTGTATGCCAGCCTTAATCTTATTAGCTGAAACCCCTCCTCTGGAAGAGCCAATTTTTTTAATAACAAAGCCTTTTCAAGTAAGAAATGATTTAATGAAAACCAGAATCATTCATGAAATCACATTGATTTCATTTTCCTCCTCAAGATTACTGAGTTTTGGCATCTATTTAGGTTGTATTTCAGATATTTTCCTGGGATTGATCTATTATTTTGTTTAGTTTCCTGTAGTTTCCATCTTATGCTTTTGTCCTCCCAGAACTTTTTGGGGTTTTTTTTGTTCCTGTCCCATTAAACCTGATGGAAAGGCTCTGTTTTGAACTGAAACTGTATTTACAGTTTCCATCTATTCCCCCTCTTTCTTTAGAAGTGGTCTATGCTCCATAGATCAGGGTGGAAAGAAATTTCCTAATTATGATTTTTTTTTGGCAGCGTTGAATTTGTTTTTCATTTGTGCCTGCCTGTTATACGGAGTTTCATGAGGTGTCGCTGGGGATTTGTATGCCAGCCATGGGATTTAAATTTTCAATTGCTGAGCATTGGCCTTGGATTTATTGGTATTATTGACCAGACTGGATGTTACCCTGATAAAATAACCTAGTCTGCCACTGATAAGGTGCTGACCACACCAGCAAGGCGCGTCATTGCTTAGAGCACCAAGGGGGTCTGTGCAATTGCTTTTCTTGTGGATGCTATCCCATTCTCCATTCCCAAGCAGCTCTGGCCCATTTAGATGCACAAACAGTTCTATAGTGATGCTGAAAGCTTGCTCCACTTTATGCAGGAACAGACACTGCCGAGTCCCAGGGTTCGCATTTATCCGATGGGTCAATGTTGGTGGTGCATTTCCTAAGTTCCTGCAGCGACGTCGGGGGTGAGCTGTTTCTGGACAGCCTCGCCAGCTTGCTCTGAATTTTAAGGTGAAATTGTGGGGTGATCTCTAAATGTTGAAGTGTGTGTTTGTCTGTATTCTGGTGAAGAAAATGTGAGTGTTCACCAACTCCATTATCATGTAATGCAGGGGAAGGTGAGAGGGACTAAAATGGCTTTCCTGTGCCTTCTGCTTCACTCTTTCTGGTGGTGATCTGCATGCCTTTTCATAAAGTTTAGGAAGAAAAATGTGGTTTGGCCCCCCCAAAATTGGGTGTTTGCCCAGTGGGGTAAATGCTTGTGTCTGAGGGTGGGGAAGAGGGGAAGCAAATTGTTCACAAAGTCCTCAGTTAAAGCTCGACCAGCTGAACCTGTTAGAGTTCAAGAAGGTGTGAGTACCAGCTTAACAACAGTGCAAAGTTAATTTTTGTCTCTGTTTCCTTAATCAAACAAACCAGAGGAATTCCAGTGGTTGGACAGAAAGCATAACTGATGCAGGAACCTCTACCTCTAATGAGGGGGTGAGTTTTGTGCAAAATACTGTTTTTACTCTCCTGAAGTTGTGCCACTAATTTGATATTTTGCACTGCTGCTCCATTTTTATGACAGTATGTCTTAAACTTCAGTCACGAGCTGTTGAATTCTTTTAGCCAATATATTTTTCTTCATTTTATAGAGTATTTTTATAACATGTTGAAGCAGCAGTAGCGTCACCTGTCTGAAACTTCTGAGCTCAAAAAGATGAAACTTATAGTTGGGATTCCCTGATGAGGAGCCAGCTTTGAAGAAAGGTGAAGTAGGACTGGAAGGATTCTTCTCAGCCTGGATATATCTGAGCCAGGTACAAGATGGTCTACAGCCAGCTGTTCAGTAAGGAGCTCCACGTGGACAAAGTCATCTGGCTAAAATAATACCGTGGAGACTACTCTCCATCTAGCTCCTTCCACTGGTAAAGGAGCTATATATTTAAGCAAGCAGTAACTGTTGCAAAAGGTGCCTCTGCCAAACTTTTTTCCCTGAGCATCTTCTGAGCCATGGACACATGAGTTTGGGATGGAGAAAACAGGTTTGTAAACTGCTGACTGTATACACTAAATGGTGGTGGTGATTAATTACATCCCCATTGCTAGGAATTGTCTTGCTGTATCCATAAACTCATGGCGTAGTGTGGCTGGGGTCCGGATACTTTGGTACTGGGGTGCTTTGATTCATCAGAAGCGTATTTATTCATACAGAAAGCTGCCACTGTGGTCTTACTGTTGCTCCCCAGATGTGAAGCAGAGGTATTGAAGCCAAGACTCCTGTGGACAGGAGGACTGGGCTGCAGGGAGGGACAGCAGTGACTGTCACAGCTGCAGGATGCACAGCCAAGTATCAGAAGGTCACGCCTGGAAATACAGCGGGATCTCAAAGCCAGTCTTTTCTGCTTTCCTGTGCCCAGCTGTGCAGAGAACAAAATACAGATGAGAGAAGTGGCATTGGCGCTTCTGAGTCCCAAAGTGACAAACACCATTAAGACCACTGAAATAAAATAAAAACCTCAAGTAAGAATTTATAGGTGTGTTTGCCCTGGGGTGGTTCACTGGAGAGAAGGGAGGCTGGCGCAGAAGGTGCACGGAGCAGCATCTCCTCTCTCCAGAAGACATAAAGGGTTGTGACGTGGTGGATCGTACTGCTACAGCCCTCTGACAGCACAGCATCCCCTTCCCTCCCATCTCCACCCCTCCACGGGACAGCTGGGATCATTTTATCTAACCTATAGTTGAAACAAGTCCAATACCACTTTACACAGGAAGGGCAGGGATCTGTGATTGTTGTGTTCAGTTAGTGCTGAATTTTGATTTGTATTTTAATGTCCCTTTCAACCAGTTTAGTTGTTGAAATAATAGAAATATCTACAATTGCTTTTGCTTATTTGAAGTCTACAAATATCTTTGGTCCTATGCCTTTATCTACAAGCATTGGCTTTCACATGCAAATCAGATCATTGCCTGAGCAAATAATGACTAAGATTCCTAATTCTCTTCTTTGCACAAATACCACTTGGCATGTGAAAAATTCAGAGTTGTATAATGTATACTGAGCCTTGTCTCCCCAGGCACTGGAGTGGCAGAAGTCAGTTTCTGCGAGGCACTGTCATGTAGAAAGTGATTTTTAGTTTCTAGTGTGACTCACTCTGTTATCCTCCATGACAATCTTTCTTGTCTGCTAAATTAGCATATGGGTGATGTGCGTTAAGTCATGGAATCTCAAATATTCTGCAGCTGGCTTCCAAGGGAAACTAATTTTAGCTCAGACACTTGTGAACACTGGGAAGAGGCCTTTTGGGTCATTAGGTCTTTCTCACTGTCTTCTAGAAGGCAACCAAAACCTGTCTTGGAAGAAGTTAGAATTTCCCTTTGCCTCTGTTCTTACTGGAAGATTGTCCAGAAGACCTCTGCTCTTTTTTTACACATTGAATATATCTTTAGTATAATGCAATCACAGAAGAGGGCTGGAAAGTACATTTTCAAGGTGTCATATCTAATTGTCAGTTTATTTTGCATGTAAATTCCAGTATTTCAAAGAGTGCAATTAAATATTCTGACTATCATTTAAAATATTTACAATTCTCTTAGTCAGATAAGACACAATATTTTTAGTTGAAGATACTCCCTAGACATCTGCTTTTTTCTAGCCCATATGGTGGAATGTGTGCCACATCTCGTCTGTACATTATGCCATATAATTGCTGCCAAAAAGGATTCTAAGTTACTATCTAAAACAAAGCAATTCAGTAATCTGGCAAAAAACCTTTCCAGAACTCTCATGTTTCTCACAATCCCTGAGTAATCGGATGTCAGTATCACATTCTGCCCTTTGTTTTGAAATAGGTCCTATGGAAACCAAGGAGAACCACCATATACTTCTTAATGCAGAATTTAGTTCCCTAAGTGTTGTTCACATGGTTGGAAGTATCTGTGGCTGATGCCACTGAGAGAGCTGTTGAGTGTGAGAATTCTCTGGCATGCTTTTTCTGAACAATGCACGTTTATTACACACTTATATCACGAGTCTTCTGCCGGATGGCAGAACAAGCATGCAGACACTATTATTTAAAAAGAATTTGGATTAGTATCTGTCATGTGAAAGGATAGCATGTCAGCATGGTGCCTGCACCTGAAATTTCTTGGGATGTTTATTATTAATCAGCATCTCTTAGTAAAGTGGCTGGATCTGACAAACCTCTATGCATAATGTCTGTAGCAATACTTGATGGATACCTAAACACAAGAAAACTCTGAGCAGAAAGCTTGGAAAGTGAGGGAATCATTAGTGAAGTACTAGCTTAGTCCATGAGTCTTTTCTTTTGAACAAGGGCAGAGAAGTTATTCAGAATCCTCCAGCAGACCTGTACCTGTCCTGCCAAGGCCCTGTCACCCATGGATTTTTTTCTTTGTTCATCGTGTCAGTGTAATCCAAAGGCTGCAGTGAAACTCTCTTGGTTACTACCTGGAGATCAACAAACAGCAGAAACATGCTGCTGCCTTTTTGTTGCTAAAGCTAGCAAACTTCATTCTGGATTTACACATTCTCTGCAACATTTTTTGGAAATTAGGTTTGGTTTAGGCTATTCTCCAATTAAACCATGATTTATAAACCGTATTCTGGTATTTCAGCTAGATAAAAATGGCGGTGCTCTATTACTCCTTGTGTATAGATTTGGCGCCAAGGATTAATTTAATTGAGATTCTGAAATTTGATTAGAGCCGTGTGACATCCCAGGTACATATCCTAAGTGTTGGTTGCCTTTTGCTCACACCGGAGGTGTAAGTGTGTAAGCATGGATGTACATTTTAGCGAGAGCTTAAATCGCTTAAGGAATCATGCTTTAAAACTGCTGTCATATATTGTCTGCTTTGCAACAACAGGAGTCCCTGAGACCCTGTCATTGAGCTGTGTCACCTCTCCTTGTTCTTGAAATGTTTTGAGAAGCTGTGCACTGTTTACATCCAATGAGGGGGTTCTACTTCTATACCAAGACATGTTATTCATGAGTTAAACCCAATGTAGGCATCCAGTTGAATTTAAAATAACTGCTGAAGTGTTTCTGTACCTGGTGCTGAAAGGATATCTTCTTGTAAGCCTCTTCTTTCTCCTTTCTTAATGATGTCAGCTTCCTCACCATCCCTATGGAGTCAGCTGCAGTTACTGGACAATTAATGTAGAAAGGCATGTGTAGGATATCAGCTCAATAAACCTATTCTTGCTGTGTTGCTTATCAGCTAGGGTCTGCTTAGTTTCATGCATTTATGCTGGAGGCAAAAGATGTTTGCATGCAATCCTCTTACTGTAAATGATATTTTCCTGTTCTGATGCCTAGCTCAAACATGATGTCTGCTGCAGAAATATTGCAGGGAAGAAGTATCGTGCTTTTTAACAAGGTGAGGAATGTAGGGGATTCTCTCTATTTTCATGTCCTGATCTTGAAAGAGGTGAAATGCAAATGCCACCAACCTGCTAAAAACCCATTCCACTTTTTGCTCACCTTAACCCTGTCCAATTATTTTTCAAGAGTTGCCTGTTTATTTCCCACCACTGAAGGAGGGGTGTGAAATGCCCCTTAACTTTGCCCGAGTCCTGCGAGTAGATCCTGTTGCTGCATCGTCTCAGCTCAGCTGTACCGTATTGAGAAGACCTTACAGAGTGTTTCTCAGTTGTTGTCCCTGTTACCCATCTGTGACATTTACTTTCTCTTGCTGTGATTCTTGTCCCTTCCCACACTCAGCAGAGGTGGGTGGTGGGGAATAATTGCACCCCTTTTTATTTAGGTTTTGGTGCCTTTCACCAGAATTTTTATAGGCCTCTTGATATTCTGAGGACCTGTCTTTGCCTTTCCCAAGTGTATAATTATTCTCGTTATCTTTAATTAATATGTGAACGTAGGTATGCCAAATTACTTCCTTTTCTTTCCTTACCTTATTATAGCTCTTGAATAGGGGCAGTTCTGTTAATCTTTCTCTGGTGAACTTCCTGGGAGTAGTTGTGTAGCTCTTACTGGGTGAGGACCATCAGCATAAACCTAATACTGACTTTCCTGATAGGTGCATCAAAAAACAAGGTGCTTTAGGAACAGCAACACATACATTCTACATTCATCCCACTCCCTGTTTTCTCACTGACACACGATGGAGTGGGGGCCTGATGTGTTTGGGGCCTCCCTATTCTTGCTTAAGAGAGAGCTTGTGCTTTGATGTGGGCTTACTGCTTTTGGTAGGGTCATCATCCCTGCTGGAGAGCCCTGGTCAGCATGGTTAGACAATAGGCTGCAATGAGTCACTGTTCTGCTGAAAGCTGGCTTAGAGAATCCAAGTGAAATAACGCCTTTTCAACTACTTTTTCTTGTGCTTGAGAGTGACAATGTAAGTTATGTTCATTTACATGTGTTCATCAGTCTGGCCTGTAATCAGAGTGTGATATGCCAAGACCCTCTGTGGTGTCGGAGAAAGCTTTTCTATGACAAAACATATAAATATATATGTATGTATAAATATGTATTAGACCCTCAGTTTATGGAGGCACTTGCAGTGCTACGCTTTAAGGGGCAGCTTACGGGGTATGTTGAACTGCAGTGTTCTGAGCATGGTCAAATGTGACAATAAATTGTAGGAATCAGTGCCCATTAATAAGCACAACAGAATAATGCAGATTTCAGGAACGCATGCGTTAGGGTTTTTGTGTCTTCTTGGCAGACAAAGGAGCTGGACTGCAAAATTTTGCTGTTGTGTACATTTTGTTCCTCTTTAAATTTCTCCACAGGGTGTCAGGAAAGCCACTGGTGACAGAGCTCAAAGTGCCTCTGCTGCTGGGAGGGGGGTCTGCTTTCCTCTTCCTAGCACTATGGAGATGCAGCCAGCAGTCACCTATGGGCAAAGGGACTGACCAGAGAGGAGCATCCACACCTTGGCTAATGAGCACCAATTAAAAACCTGACCTGGTGTAACCTAGAACGGGGAGGAAGGGTAGAAATTACAGGTGAGGAGCAAAAGGAGGAAAGATTTGAAGTAGCCTCTTACGCAAACAATGCAAGAGCCTTTTACTTGCCTATATTAATCTCGAGAAATTAGCATTTAATTTCTGCAATTAGCCTTTCATGCACTCCAAGGAAGCGAGCATACACTTACACACTCATTCTCACTTCTTTTAAATCTTGAAGTCTTGCCGTTCGGTTGCTAAGGGGAAGAAAAGATTTTAGTCGGAGATGAACAAAAAGCAGAACTAGCTCCCAGGTGTTGGTGAATCATCAGGGAATGAGGCTTTTTTAATAAAGTCTAGAGGAAGGGGGGGGAAGTGTGTGGGTGTAAATTTAGTTTTTCTGAAAGGTGCTGAGCCTGACAGCCCAGGGACTGCAGTCCGGTGGGTGCAGAGGACCAGTGGGGACATGGCTGCCTGCTGTGTACCTGTCCTCTCCCCCACCACCTGAGTCATCACCTGGACAGGATGGACCTGAGGATCAGACCAGCACCCTGGGTGCTCATTTGGGAAACGGCCTGCATGGCTGTAACGTGGATGCTCATCTGCAGGCAGATGAACTAAGGCTGCCCATGAACGATGCTGTCCCCTTCCGATGCGTGGGTCAGCATAAAGGATGAATTAAGGGAAATTAGGAGGGGTTCAGTGCAGGGCAATGAGTGTATTTTACAGGCAAGGAAGCTTCTTGTGGGGGAGATGGCCTGGAGGGAGGCTGTTTAGCACAGAAAAGAGAGTTTTTTTAAGAAAAGAGAGCAGGGCAAGGAGGCATGAAGCCATAAGTCATGAGAAAATTGATCAAGATTTTCCATTTCCTTAATTTCAAAAATAGGGTGATGCTAGGTGGAGCAGAAAGCTAATGAATAAAAAAATGAGAACTGGAATGAATTCTGCCACATAAGTTACTGATCCTAGATAACTGAGTCTGCAGAGTAAACCTGGGGACTTTTATGCCACAGTTTTCCAAAGTTATTACTATTTCTTAAATGTATATTACACTTTCAATATTTGCACCATAAATCTGATCCCGAGAGTCGCATTTTTAGTCCTATGGCTGAAATTCCCCTGACAGCAATTGATGCAGATCAAATTTTGAACTTCAAATATGTGCAGCAATCCGCATATCAAAGATTATGCATGGAAATCTTAACAAACACCCTTTGAGTAAAATGGAAACAAAATCTGTACTCTGCTTGTAGGTAGCTTGCAAATAAGAAGAGCAGGGGGGTGGAGAATGACTTGAGCAGTTTACTATGAAATGTCCACTGGGATGTAGTGTGTTATCTGTGGCTGAACATTATAAAGGACTGCTGCAGCTTTGCCAATAAAATAGATAGCTGAGTACGAATTGCCGCCCAGCTGGAGTTTTCTCAGAAAACAGATATAATTATTTAGATTCTTTAGTCTTTGGACCTTGACCATGTCAACAAAGACATCCCGCAATTATGAGGTGCCAAGTGATCTGTGTTACCTCTCTATAAGTGGTTCACACTTGCCTGCTGTTCTCTCAGCAGCTTCTGCCATGAGACTGAGATGTGTTGCATCATTTTCTTCCAGATCAGAAGACTTGGTCCGACTTGAACACTTGCTGGGGGATGGACATACCACCTTCCAGGCTGTGTTCAGCCAGCATTGCAGCCTCCTGCTTGATGCATTATGCCATGCATGCTCCTTTCCCCGGGAAGGAGTTTTTCTTCCATCTTATCAGTCCCTCTTGTGTGGATGCTGTGGCTTGACCTGGCCGCGGGCAGCACTGGTGGTAGTATCCAGCACACGTGTCCTCCTGGATGTCCTTCTCTGCACCTGCCTCCCCGCAGGAAAGACTGAAGGAAGACAGGAATGGTTGATTAGCAGAACTTGACCTCAGGTGCTGCTGAAATTCAACTAGTCAAGCAAGACAAAGGGCAACGGGCAAATGAGAAACTTTTAGGACTGTCCTCTCTTTCTCAACCCACTAAGGAAAAAATGCTGATATTCTGTACTCTCTGGTCGACTGTGCCAAGCCATCACTTGCAGGTGGATCTGGTGTCCTTTCACCTAGTAGGAACCGTAAGAATTAGTTCAGTAGCCAAATGTCAGCTTGGTTAGTCAATAATATTGCTTCTGACTTTCTCCTGATGCTCAAATACTGCAAAACTTTGCCAAGGAGATTATTTTCTGCCCCTGTTTGTTTGGGGATTTTGGAGCCTTGCTCTTTCACTTGCACACAGTGAATGACCTTGTCTTTGTCCTCCTGCTCTGTAGCAGATAAACTTCATAGCTTTTAATACCTGTTAGGGTTTTAGTGTGATGCGCAGGCTTTCCTCTTGCTGTACGACCGCTATGATAAATGTCTTCCATTTTGAAATATTCTGTTAGATTGAGGTTTTAAAGCCAGAAATTAACTTTTTTTTTTTTTTTAATGTTCTTTGATATGATTTCCTCACCCCACTGCTCCTCTTGTGCCCACCTAGTCAAGACTCCGCTGAATCTCTTACTGGTATTTCAACTTGGTTCTGTGAACATCATTACTGGATGCGACGTACACTCCAGAAGGTTGTTGATTATTTTTATTGCTGTCCTGAAGCTTGTCAGTGAGCTGCCTAGCTCAGAGCTGGAACTGGAGCCATCCTGATGGAAACTTTTTAGGGGGGGGATTGAAGCAGAGTCATTCCTCCACCTTCTAATATCAGAGATGAGAAGCAGGTTGTCTTGCTTGCTTCCGCTTCTAACAGTCTTGCATATTTAGGATAAGTAAGTAATTTAGGACTAGAAATGTTACCTGTTAATTCCATCGGGAATCTGTGCGGTAGACTAAAACTGTATAGTTTGGAAACACTGAAAATACAAGGAAAGCACTGCAAGTTACTGGTGCTTGGAATTTTTTTTGTTATTCCCTGCAAACAAACACAAAGCTTGATGATTCAGTATGTCTGCACTTTCAGAGAAATATACTGGAGATTAGAAAGGGAATACAACATTATATTGCTATGCAAAGCCTGTAGAAGGCAGGAATACACTCCCACACCTTCTGTGGGACATAAACCGGTAAAATCTAAGCAAAATCTCATCCACATTAGCTGAATTTAATTTGTTCAAAACCAAAATGGGACAATTCAACAACAGGAAAAGGCTAGTTCAAGTTTATCCCTCAAAAAAAGGAGTTTATAACCATTCATTTTATTCACTTCAGCCTGTGACTTCTCCTATATAATTTCTGGCCAATAGAGGATGTGGCTGGTATTTTCCTTGCTTCTTTCTTCCTTTGCCTTTTAAAAGCAATGTGGGAGTGTAGGAAGAATACCTTCCAGTTTCTGAAGCATTATTTCCCATAAGATTATTATGACAATACCCTGGCAGTATTTTTGTGTATATATATATATGCACCTTGAAACAAAAATCCCAATAAAAACAACAGCCAAGAACTAAAAACAGAATCTAAAACTCCAGGTACTTGTTAAGTCTAAGCTCAATTCCCTGCAGGGCCAGTGCTGGGAAGAGACTTAGTGAAGCGCCGCTTGGAGGCGAGTGTGACAGTCACCTCCGCCTGCGCAGGGCTGAAGAACGTGTCTGAAAGGAAGAGACCAGAGTGCACTGAGTATCTGCCACTGCACCCGTGTGCTTGATACTAGGGGAAGGAGTTATCACCAGAAATAGTTCAAACATGCCTCTTACAGTATTCCGTGCTTTTAAAAGCTCTGAGAAAGTAGCAATGAGGTGTAGCACAAGCAAGTTTCTGTATGCTTGCTGGTTGTGTTCATGCTGTTCTGTCACAAGTACCCATCTGTGTCCTAAAAACTAAGATCTCAGACAGTCTGTGTCATGAATCCTTTGGCATACCCTTCTAGGTGCTTCCCCTGGGAAGGCTGGGAACACGCTCAGGATACTTAGAGCATCTCAGAGGGGTCTCGCTTATGTTCTGCAGGACCTCCAGTCCTGCAGTCTTGGTCTGTCAACAGGCAAGTCGCACAGCACGGCCCTTGCTGCCGCAGAGTACTGCTCTAGTATGTCTTTTAAAAAGCTCCTGGCCTTTGAATCACATCTACAGGCAGAATTATTATTAGGTGATGCCACCCCATGCTCAAGCCCCAAGCTGGTAACACACAGTACAGTGTGGTCACAGGACCTGCTCTTGCACCCTCTGTGTCATTTAGCGACTGTGGTGAATGGAGTTACATCCAGTTGGCGGCCGGTCACGAGCGGTGTTCCCCAGGGCTCAGTACTGGGGCCGGTCTTGTTTAATATCTTTATTGATGATCTGGATGAGGGGATTGAGTGCACCCTCAGTAAGTTTGCAGATGACACCAAGCTGGGCGGGAGTGTTGATCTGCTCGATAGTGGGCATGGTGGGGTTGGGTCGACGGTTGGACTCGATGATCTTAGAGGTCTTTTCCAACCTCAATGATTCTATGATTCTATGACTGTGTGAGTTGGGGAAAAGGCTAGCAGTGACCGCATCCCCCCTGACAACCCCTCATGGTCAATCTGCAGACCAGCTTTCAAGTGTGCCTGAGAGTCACAACAAGGCCAGGGCTGAGGGGCTGAAGGGACATAGTGCTGTTGCAGAGCTGTTTCAAGATAAGAGGACGTTGCTCAATTTGTGGCCCTTCAACCCACCAGCTTTGAGTATTAGAGTTATTTGCTCTCTGGCAGGGGCTAACCACTGACTGTGAACACAGAGAATCTTCTTTAAAGGTGTCCCTAGGCAGGAGAGCTCCACAAGGAGAAGAACAAAGAACCCCCACTGCTGCCCACAGATGTGAGCTTTAGCTGTAATCTGTAGCAGTCATGGAGTCAGATTGCGTTAATATGGGTGAATTTATCATCTTGGGACTCCTTCACGAGGGAGCTGGCTGCCTTGCTTAGTTCTGTATAAGTCAGAGCATAGAATTGCTTCTTGCAGTGTTGCTCTGAGAAGGAAATATGCAATAGGGAAATGAAAATATTGAGTAGATGGCTATTGAGTTGATTGCTAAAAGCACTGTCTTCAGGCTTGGGTGCTCAGATATGCCAGCAAAAGTGCCCATCTTGGATCTTTGCCTGCCCCAATGGTATACGTGTGGAGACAATTTAGTTAGGACCTTAACTTTTTTAGCCATATAAGCTTTTGTATTTGGTGTTATTGCACTGGTCCATGTAGAAAAAGAACTGATTCTCATCTTGCTCTAAAATTCAGATCAATCAAAATGAAGCCCTTGCAGTATTCTTCGGTTTTGTTTTTCTTTTTTCCTTAGCTCTGTTGAGAGGACTTGCAGGATGAACTTCTCATATGGCTACTTTCTACCCAGGTGCAAATGAGCAGAACCACTGACTGCCTATGTTGCATTCTCTATCATTTGAAGCTGAAGCATCAGGATTGGAAATTTTTTCTGGAAGCTGTATGTTTGGTCAAGCAGAAACCTTGTGGTTATCATGTGAATGATTGGGTGAACTTCTGTGAAGTGTCACCCAGGTGGTTAGAAGTTAGACTAGGCTGAAAGGTCAATCTTTGCTTCATCTGGGGCTCTCTCCAAGGTCTAATGAGGACCAGTTTTTTCATCCTCTCTCCCTGCTCTAATTCAGTGGTGGTTTTGTAAATCTGCATGGCCAGAAAGGAGAATAACTGGCTATCTATTCTGATCTCCTCCATAACAAAGTCAATAATGCTTTCCAAACTAAATACTTAAATAAACTAAAGGAAACCATTATTTTAAAAAAATAAAATTAAATAATCCAACCTTCAGTTAAGAATTACTTAAAATGGTGAATCCACTGACTTAAGTCTTGGGAGATAAGTAGTCATTCCCAAATTTTAACATCCTTGGGATTTAACCAAGTTTTTGAAGTTACCTTTTACAAGCCTACTTTTAAGGTTTGATAGAAAAAACCTGAATACTCCCACCATGAAGTTCTGCTAGACTTACTATCTACTTTCAGTCTTCAAAGCATGTGTGGGTGGTGATTGATATAGATGTATTGCAGAGTGAATATAAATGCCCAAAATATTAAAGCTTTTCAAGTTTTCTATTTCTATAGAAAAATGTATCTACTCCTTTTCATTGCTGTAAAATGCTGAAGTTTGTATTCAATTGTATTGTTTATGGAGACTAAGAATCAACACGTGCTATTTTGTTTGGTTTGGGTCTGATTCCCATATTAAATGTGTTGCGGTTTGTCCAGAATTGGAATATAGTGTTCCTTGCTGAAAATAAATACATATTCACATCTTGTTCATATCTGTATAGGTGCATTTCTTACACAAAACTTTATTTGTATTTTAAATGTAATAACTACTGCACATTTAAAATACACTGCTAATGCTAATTCTGCATGAGAAAGCTTTACCCTATTTTTTAATGGGACTTAAAATGATTGTCATTATGTTCTCTTATAGGAAGTGGTGGAATTTTTTATACTCTACAAAGCAGTGGTATACGACACTTCAGATACAGTACCATTTTGTCACCTACTTTTATGGATACTAAGACTTAAAGCCTTGTTTGTGGTAGGCGCTGCACAGACACAGGACATGGTCTATGCCCTGATTACAAATAGAGAAGACAGAACCAGTGCAGAGTGAAGCAACTTGTCTCAAGTCACAGAGGAGATCAAGAAGAGAGCTAGGAACAGGAGACAGGTATCCTGCCAGTCCGAGCCAGGCTGTGTGACTTCTTGTGTTGTATAGATCTGAGACTTTCCAAAGAATTGGGGAGTTTTCTATTAAGAGCAAAGCTTTGTTGGTGAAGCAACAAATCAGGTGGTCTCTGAGGGTGGCAGCTAACCAACAACTTTACGATAATTAGTTACTATTCTAAGTGCAAAAAACCACCTTCAAATAACATTGTTTTAACTGTTTAAATGCTGACCTTTCATCAACGACTGTGGTAGTTCAGAGCCTGAAAATATAAAAAAGTCCATTATCTGGAGAGTTGGCTGGCTGACAGCTAATGATTATTTTTCTTGCAAACTATTTTGTGTGTGTGAAAATATTGTTTGAGAAAATTTGGAACAACACATTACCTATTTCTCTGTATATCATAGGAAACGTGGCAAAAGCATGTTAAGTAGCTACTACCAAAGCATTGCACTCATCCCTGTTTGTTTGTCTCAAGCTTTTGCAGGGAGTTAAGTTACAATAACAATAGGCTCCACCTGTGGTTTTCACTGCAGCTTATTTATCTGAAGTGAGACTGATGAACTCAGAAGAGCAGCACCTTTTTGGTGCTCTTTAGCTTTACCTGAATGAGAGTATACAACTAATTAGTGAATTACTATAGCTTCACAGAGAGAAGGAATTTCACTTATCCTGAAATACACCCTTTTTAAGCAAGGTACTTAAATATATGCTTTTCTTGAAGGAGTAAAGAAATTAAGAGAACTAGTATCTTGCTTTATCAGGTTATAATTGGATAGAAAATGGAGGATTTCGATAAATTTGGTATACTAGAATTTGAATGGAAGTTACAAAAGAAACAACTGGATACAAGGCAATCCTGGAGATGGCAGGTACTGGGGAAAAGAAGTAGTAAAGGCCACAGACTTTTGGGAACAGAAATCGCATAACTGTTAGATTTGACCTTGTATATTAAGCTGTGGAGGTGAAGGAAAGAGCTAGACTTCTGAATTTAAAAGACCCAATTTCCCCAGAATGAGGGAATTGATGGGCATACATAATTGGATGTTGTTACCGTAAGGTCACAGTGGAGGCAGGGAGGTTAGCATGAAGGTAAGACTGCAACTTATAATGGCTCGGCAGAACCTGTTCTTTCTGGAAATAAATATTTAGAGGGGCTGGAATGACTGTGCCTAATAAAGAAATTATGCATGCAAATTATGAAGGAAAGCAAGGCTTATAAAGAGATTAGGAGGCTTACTAAACACGGAGATTGACCACAGGCACAAGAAGTGACTTAAGAGAGTGAGAAAAAGAGAAAATTTTACATTCAGTCCATAAAATCACTTTAAAAAAATCTTTCTGATAGCACTCTGAAAAACTGGTGAAAAGGGATATTACATAGATTGGTTACTGCATATTTAAATGCAGGTCAAAACATGTTTGCTACAACAGTACTTGCTAGAGGAGCCTTTGAAATAAAGGGATGGGGAACTCATGAATTTTTCTCTCACTTTTTTGGAGTAGACCACAAGGACCCTGGGAAAATGATCATACATCCACATCGCACCATCTTCTAAGTATGTGGAAAATGCTTTTATACTATGCTGAAGATTTGCCAGCTTACTACAAGGGCCTTACATCATGTCTTCAACAGTGTTCAGTGCGAATGAGGTACAGTTACAGTCTGGGGTTTCTCTGAAGCATCTTGTCTCTTTTTCTACTTTTCTTTGTGGTTTGTTGTTTGGGGGTTTTTTAGTGTTTCCTCTTTGATTTTGGTGTTTGACACAATGTGGTTTCATTAGGAGTGCTTCAGTTTTGTTTTTTGGTTCACGTGCTTGTAATAATATCTTCTCCAAAGGTGTCTGAAGGAGTGTGCATCCTCACTGAATATTGTAGTCTATTTAATTTCTTTCATTATGTTATTGTGCCAAATATTATTTGGGGTGTGTAGGATGGATTTCAGAAGAACCTTAGACCAGATTTTAATGATCAATAAAACTTGTAGGTGCTTCCTGAAATATGTCATAGGGTGATTTGAGATTTAGGCTGGAAAGGACCTCTGGAAGTCCAACTCCCTCCTCTAATTAAAGGCAGGTTATTTCAGGTTGCTCAGGGCCCTGTCCAGTTCAGTACTGAATATCTACAAGTATGGAGACTCCAGCTTGGGCAACTCATTTCAGAGTTTGACTGCCCTCACCGAGATTACTTCCCCCCCCCCCCCGATGTGTTTATGTATGTCCCCAGTCTCTAATTGGAATTACCATTGTGTCCATTTTCTGTTGTCCTATCACTATGTACCTCCAAGAAAACTCTGGCTGTATATCTTGCTAGTAACTGTACCTGAACGTTTCTACAGTGAGGAACGTATCTCCTCCTTGAGGTCCCCTGTAATTTTAAGTGTAGAAACACCTTGAAATCTGGTCATGATCAGGCAGTAGTGGCAGTGGTGGTTTCTCATTGGTTTATTTCCCTTCCCCAGCAAATTCCTGAATCTGATATCAGGGTGAAGTTGTGTTATACCTTAAAGAACTTAGATTAGAGAAATTAATGCCCTGTGAATGCCTGTAGATGTAGAATTGTTCTATGCTCCTTGTTTGCGCTTCTCTCTCCCCCGCCCCCAAGAACAAAGCAAGATAAAATGTGTGTGTAAAACCACTTCAAACGCACTGGTAAATACTGTTGACTGGGAAGCAATTTTACTTCACCCACAGTGACTGCTGAGACATCAGGGTTTTATTCTGTTTCAAAATGGGTCAGTCTTAGGTTTGTCAAATAATTGAGTATTTTCCAAATCAAAGCATCCCAATTTTAAATTGATAACTTCCCTTTAAGTCTCTACGAGTAAGAGGTGCCTATGTACAATATCCACTATATATTGGTATATAATTTCAGTGTACTCTTAGTGTAAGTTATTAATTAGGCTAACGTAATATTAATAACTGCATAATTTAGACCTGCTAAGCTCTTAATGCAGTTATAAACTTTTTCTTAAAATTACATTCTAACTTATAATTAGTGCCTTGAAACAACTGAAGGATTTTTTTTTCTTCCCCTAAAATTATTGTCTCCTCCCCTTCTGCTAATTCGTAAGTGAAGCTTGATAAAAATGGGGCATTTGCAGCCAAATTCTGGGGAAGATGTGGGACATGAGATATGTACTTGGAAAATTCCCAAGAAAGATTACAGGTGAACAATTATCCACAGGGAGATGTCACTTAAGGCTGGGAAATTGCAGCTGTGTGGGAAATTGTATATATTTGGATGCATTCACAGGGGAACTGACTGCAAAGATAAGAAATTAAGGAGTTCACTCTGGTAAGTGGTACTGATGACTGCAATCATCAATACCCTTCTTTCATCGGTACCCCCTTCTTTCTAAAGTTGCTGAAGCAACAGTGCTATTAGCAAAGCTTTTTTTGTTTGTTTGTTTCCTCTCACTTATTTAATCTGTTCTGGTTTTTGTTCTTGAGTAGAAACAAAGGAGATGTAATTTCAAAGACTCTACTGTGGTAGCTGAGGCATGGGATTGAGATTAAGAAAGTAAACCAGTAAAAGAGTGTCAGGTTTCTCCAGCTGCTGGTGTGCTGGTGGTTTTCCTACTTGCTTTCTCTTTGCTTTGTGTAGTAGCATGAACGAATGATGGGGTGTTGGTTCTGATTTGCAGTCTTCATGTTCAGCTTCACAGCTTTAGTGGGGTTCGGCCATTCCCTCTGTGCTCTCTAAATGCAATCTCGAAGCTGAATTTATTATTTATTGCAACTGGCTGGAAAATCCATAGTTCACTTGAGATAGATTTATCTCCTTGTTGTTTGAAGCTGTACTAATCAAAGAAGATGAGGGTATCCAGGAAGGTTCAACGCTGTTTGAACTAGTATGAAGTTAGAAGCTTTGGTGTCAACACTTTGCTTTTCAGCCCTTCTCCAGCCATGTCTAGTCACCTGGCTGGCAACAAATTTTGTCCTAAAGTTTGCTGTGGGGAATGACCCTTTCGCTAGTGTTTATGACCGGAATCTTCTGGTTTATAAAACATTTCCTTTTGCCTCCAGAAGAAGGGAAGCTCCAGTTCAAAGAATGCGGATGTCGTCAAGCCTTGAAAGGTGACTCTATTCCTCTTGCAAAGTCTTTCTTCAGGCTGCCCCATGCAAGGGAGCGTGTTAGACCCTGAGGTTTTCACATGGTTGTAAGCACTTACTGATGAGCAACACAACCAGCTGCAGCCTGGAGGTGGTCTCATTCAGCATAGCTGCTTTGTGAAGCAGCATTGACTTGCACCAGCTGAGGATGTAACCAAGTTGTTTCATACTTTAACCTCAAAGCCTCCTTGTTAATACAGCAGTAAATGCACTCACTGCAATTAAAATTACTACTTCTTCTCAGGTAAACATATGCTGAGGTTTGTGCTTTATCACTTTGAAATAGGATTTCCCCAACTTTGTTAATTAGCAGCGTTGCCCAAACAGAAAGAAACATATGGCTCATGCCATGCTGACTTGAAGTCTTTGGAGTCCCACTGGAGAATAATTAAAGTGATTTTGATTTACTGGCATGATGAAGTACGAGCCATTCTCATTTGGCCTTATGTCTAGAAGCTCTGAGACAGTAAAGTACCTTAGCAGGAGAGCTCTAATAATTAACATGAGCCAGATTGTTATTATTCAGGCAGCTTTGTTGCCGTTAACAATCATTTGTAATTATTAAAAGACTTTACATAATCCATGCAAGATCTCACTTTTACCCATCTCTGGAACCGCATAGTTAGTTGGGCTCAGTTTAGACTGAACGGTTGAGAGATTCCAGTCTTTCAGTTCTTCCTGAAATCAGGTAAGTTATTTTTAATGAAAAACATCTCTCCTGTCAAACAGAATGCTTTCCATTTTTGGTTGGTTTTTTTTTTTTTTTTACTGATAACACCCCGGAACATGCTGTCCAGTGCAGTTTTGCAGAGTTATATATTTATCTTCGGTTTTTCCCTTTTGGAAACAGTTGATGAAAACAGATGCGCATGGAAAGTGCAGATTTCTTCATCGAAGAAAAGGAAAATTTTTAAAATTAAAGTTTTGACTAAAATATTCAATACCAGCTCAACCTTTTCTGTGGAAAACAGAAAATAATAGGTGTTCATATGAGTGAAAAATCAGATTCCTCCTAGGAAAAAATTTAGGCAGAATTTTTACCCAGCATGGATAATTCACCCTGCTCTCCTGATGCTCGCCATGAACTGGAAATAACAGAGCCTGTTTGCACATCACTGTAAATTTTACTCCACAAATGGCTGTTTAACAAAGGTTATGTGTTGTCTCCTGCAGGTTACTGAATGTAAACATGAATCCTGCTGAATAAATGGAGATTGAACTGTGTAGTGTAGGCAGTGGATGTCATAAATATACACTGCTTAGAAAATGCAGAGTAAGTAACTGATGTCAAAACCTTTGTTCAGAGGCAAACAGTATGAAGACCATGAAGTAGGAAGAGCTTGAGCTTCTTGATTGCGAGAGTCTTGCCAATTAATTTGCAAAATAGGTTTCTCTGGATTCTATTTAATGTCAGCTTTTAGTGATGCTCTAAGACATCAGCATGTGAATCTGCATAAGTTGAAACTAAGGTCAAACCATGGTTTGGTTTAGAGTCAGGTTGAAAACAGGTGCTTGGGAGGCTCTGGCTGAAGCTTAAAAAGTGGAAGGATGCCTGGGATCAGGTGTACTCATGAACTCTTGGTTAGACACAGTCTGAGAATGGTTCCTCTTGAAGGCTTCATCCTGCACTGGAACTAGAATACACTTTTTTGTAGTTTTGAAGATAAAACGATTTGCTTTTTTCTCTTGGGAGGTGCATCTGAATTGTAACATATGAGCTATAGAACTTGGTTTATGCTATAAATGGGATTTTTGGGAGGCTTTTGAAAGTCTTAAAAACCCTTGAGTCTTTAAACTTGGTTTCTTTTAGTCAATAGTCGGTTACCGGGCTTCAGATATCAAAACTTCTAAATTGGTGTACAAATCTTACCTCATAAATGCAAAATTGATGTTGGTTCTGTAAATTACAAAATATTCCATGTGCTCCTTTCAGCAAATACTTGGAAATCTGCACTTTGGGAATTTTCCTTCCTAATGCAGATGGGTAACTTTAAGTAATATAGAACTGTCTCTATTTTTTTTTTTGGGGGGGGAATATATCCCGCGGCTCATATTTTGCTCGTTTTCTCTTACCAGGGCCAAATTCTGTGTTGCAAGGAGCTTCTTATGTTTTCCTTGGCCCAACCTACAAGGCACAGAAGTCAAGCTTTCTGTTTTAGACCAGATCATAGACCTCAGGAAGGTAATTTCTTTCCCCTCCTTGCTGGCAACTTCAGGAGACAGGTTTCTTAATACTCAAATGTGAGGCAGAAATGGGACAGGACTTTGCTGGTGTGTGATGCTGCATATTTGGGGAAGTCACAGAGGATCTGTGCACGAAGAACCAAGAAGCCTTGCATTTTGTGTGGGAATTTACCACGCAGCTCTCCGCACTGGTGGAGGGCACTATATAGGCTTTGGTGCCTAAGGAATTTACAGTTAGTTGAAAACCATTCTGTTTCATTGCTAATATATGTTCTACTCAAACAGAAACTGTAAAACAGAACTGAGCCCATCTCTCTCAAAGAATATAGCTCTCTTTCAAAAATGTAACGCTGTGTGACGCAGGAGTTGCCATGGAAAAATACATTGAGCCAATCATTCATGATTTATTTATAGCAATTAGAATGCACATCCCAAGATCCAATAGTAACTTTGATTTTAAATAAAAAATAAAAAAAAATCAAAAGATTGAAGCACGTAAATTGTTGGGAACACTTGTGAGTCTGTATGGTTAATACATTATTTAAAAAATTGACTACGTGTGTTCCTGGACAGGGCCTTGAAGTATCAGTACTGCTGGTATTTGCTTCTATATTTCTGCTGCTGATAATGTTATTACTGCTGTTGTATACTTACCATCTGTTCAGTGACTATGTAGTGGGTATAGTAAATATCAGTTCAAAGTGTGATTTTTCTTCTAATCATCTCTTTTTGAAAATGTTTGTGTAAAAATGAATGCTTTGGAGAAATCTGTACACCTGTATCTTGCTGGGAACATGGTGCTCAGGGTCCTTAGAGCTGGATGCACTTGCCTGTGACGCTTAAACTACAACAAGCCATGAATATCTTCCTCCTGATGGCTTTAAATTGCATTTGGGCAGAATTTATTTATTTTGATTAAAATTAACTGTATTTCAGTGTTGACCTTTTGTAGGTAACTGCTGAAGCATCAGAACTTCTGTTGATATCCCATACGCACTTTATCTTTGGGCAATGATGAAAAGCAAATGCACAGGTCTTCAGATTTAAATATTTATATTTATTCGTTTAATGGGTGGGTACCCTTTGGGGTTTTCTTTTGTCTCCGAGGATGTGTCTTATGGAGACTTTGACTCCACTGGAGGCTAAGGAACTCCTCTGGAGTTTATTGCCCTTGTCCTTCTATCGTTATGTGGCTTGCTGAGTTTCATTTCAATTTGGCAGTGAGTCGGGAGTGTCAGCTCTCTTTGATGTATAGCTCCCTCAGAGGTTAAATCAATAGTGTTTTAAGCATATCACTTTCTTTCAATGAGGCCGTTGCTGGGGTAATTCTTGCAATTTTTCAGCTTTCATATTTTGCATTGAAAATTTAATGTTAAGGAACAAAATCTACGTAACAAAAATCTGAAAGCAACTACTGCATAGCTGGTTTTAATTACCTGGACTTAATATGTGGAGTAGAAAACTTAGGTCTCACTGCCTTGGAGCTTGGTATGTGAGAGATTTTTCTGAATATAACTTGAGCCTTGTCTCATTCTCTCCTGGTTCATGAGACTGATGGAGACCTACTTTCCATGACCTGATTTTGTATTTAATTTTTGAGACCTGTTGACCTTCTCAAGTCTTTGTGTGGGGTGGGAAGGAAGATGGGTTTTAGCTGGTCATGTGCATGCCTGTCAGTCACTCAGTAGGCCATGTGAGGGCTGCACTTGGGCCCCCGATGGGAAAGGCTGCCACACTGCTGCTGGAGCACATGGACTCCTGCTCCTGGGCTCATGATCAGTGGGGCTTCCTGAGAGTGGCTCCTTACTAGGGAACATGCCTCCATCTGCTCCCTCGCAGCATCCTTCACTTGGTCCACCTCCTCTTGCCAGGGGGCTGGAGGGCTGTGGGGCTCCACTGCAAGTGTGTAAGGGGTAAGGTATGGTAGGGAATGAGAGGGGAAGAGTCAGAAGGTGGAGGCTTGGGTAGGATGCCTGGGATTGTCCCGAAGCCCTTCTGCAGGGCCTTTGAGAATTATGCTGTCCATGCAAGCAGCATGAGACAGTGGCTTCAAGGCTTGTGCGTCCTTGAGCATCCACTCTGAGCACTGCTGTTTTAGGTCACACAATGCATTCAGCTGGGTGAGGATCTCATCCCTCAGCTGTCTCTTGCGTCCTTGCTTGATTTTGACAGCTGCCCCTTGTTGGGTTTTACTGTGTCACATACGCATGCCATAGACAGTATCTCACTTGTGTGGGGTTTTCTTTGGCATGTGCCATAATTTTGCCACCCTAGAGGACTTAAAGAAATCATAGGGTTCTTCTGGAAGTAGCAGTAAAGAGCTGTGCCTCTTTTGTGAGAACAAAACATCAACAGTGTTGAAGCTGAGTAAAAGTTCACCTTACCCTATATCTTGTCTGCAAAACCACAACTCCTAAGTTTCACAAAGAAACAAGCTGCCAACCAAGAGATTGCTTTTCCTGCTTTGTTACTAGAAATTACAATTACAGTTGACTGGAAGCTTCCTTTGTCTGCAGGATTCAAGCGTAAGAAACACTCTGCTATTTTTATTAGTACAGTTTTCACCTCCAGTACTGTAGAGAAGTGCCTGGAGCTGGGATAACATTTTGAGCTGGGATTCATCAACTTCAACTAGTAGACACCTGCACTGCAAGCAGCTGATCTAACTTGTTGTCTAGATTCCCTTCAAAGTTGATGGAGAGAAATGGATATTTTCAAGAGGTGATTTATTTCATGCCACGGCAGCTATCCAAAATCAGTCAGATGTATTGAACCTTAGAAGTTTCCATTTCATCATTGGTCAGAAAGGAGTCTGGACAACTAACTTTTTCTTTGCCTATTTAAATTTTGCCCAGTTGAATACAAACCTTAAAATCTGTATTATTCCTCTGAGCAATATTTTGTTCAAAGGAGGCCAACATCTAGCAGTGGATAAACTGCTCTCCACTTGTTGCTTTTGGGACAAAATTTGCTGGCCACAGATTCTTGTTCTGAATGAATTGCCCTTAGCTTTTCTGGTGATACAGGAACATGGGCTTGCCTGTGAATACTTGCATGGACCAGCTGAGCCCCTGAAAGCCCCTTGAGATTGCTGTGGGAATTAAGTGACCAAACGCTTTAAGAGGCTTTGGAAAATATCAACTTGTGGCCAGCTTTAGTGTTTGGTAGGAAACATAGTGTGCTTTTCCTCCCCCAAAAAAGTCCGGTTAAGAAAAGACAAAGATTCATCTCACTTCTCAAAACTTCTTGCTTCCTCCAGAAACAAACGGTTTCAGAAACTCTGAGATGTTCGGCTGCCTCAGGCCCCAACAGTTTGCTTGGTGGGTGGGCTGCCTGGGCTGGCCGTGTCTGCAGGAGAGCTTCTGGGTAGCTGGAGCTCTTGAGGAAGCTGTCTGCTGCCTGTCAAAGCTTCGGTGGCATCATCATGCTCCTGCACAACACTCTTGATCCTTCTGTAGGAGCATTTTTCTGACAGAAATCTCTTCATCGGAAAATCTTCAGCCAATTTTGACAGATAGCATGGATTCACATGCTGAGCTATCTGCAGAACGTGCCGCATGTTCTTTGCATTAAATAGGGCGAGTGTGCAGAGGCAAAATATTCTCCAAGCCTGCCAAGATGGATAATTGAGCTGTACATCCTTCAGTGAATTCCTCCTGTCTTTCTCCTCTATCTGGTGATCGCATTTTAGCTCTTTCTTCGAGCCCCTTGTGTTTGTGTACTTCTCCATCTCCCGTGCCTAAGGTGCTATGCAAAATTGTAGTGAATAGCCACCTGCAGACCAGAGGTTTCCCACCACCCACACCACACACAGTAGCTGAAATCTGCATCTCTGTGAAGTACTTAATGTGGAGGGGGGGAAGTGTTAAAGTCCATTTAATCGAATGTGTCACTCTGATAACTTAGCACCATTTTGAGATAAAAATTAGCATGTCCATGAGAAATCAGTGACTCATTCTTTGATACAGCTCTGCCTCAGAGTCCAAGGAAATATTAGAGCACCCCAAGCACAGGGCAAGTAGGGAGAAATGGATAGTCTCTATTCTCAGTAACAGGGGGGAAGATACAACAGCTAGGTGTTTTGTGGAGTTTTTTCTTTTTTTCCTTTAATAAAGCCTGTTGCAAGTGACACCTTGAAAAATGGTGAGTTTTTCCTCAGCTATGAGCAAAAATAGGAGCTGAAGAATAAAGTTTCGGTTCCCCTCTCACCTTCAGGTCTCTTCTGTGGAGAGTAGCACAGGGCGCTGGGGTGTTGTCCTTGCTTCTTTGTGCAGGAGATCAGAGTCAAACCATAAATTATTCCACACACACACACACCCCCCCCCCCAAGCCCTTTGGTAAAGTAGGCAGGCTTTTCCTCATCTCTTAATATGAGCTCTGATATTTGAACACTATAGTATTGTCCATTGGTCTCTTGTTTCCACATGGTGCCAACATAACTACATTTCTTTTTAGAGGCCTCAGATTTATGTTTCAGCCAATTTTACAACACTGCTATGCTTGGAGTAGGAAAGTAGGAAGGTTTTACTCTGTGCGTGGATAGATCTCTTATACCTTCTGGACCTTTATTCAAAGCTATGCTTCCTAGAAGTAGCTATGAGATGCCAGATGCCTCATGTCATGCACTTTCAGCAGAAATTGATTATATGACTCAGTTAAAATCTTGAGATGGATTATCTTAGTGCTTATATACAGGCATGATATCTTCAGATTTTCAGCTTGCTGACGTTAACTGTATCACAGCGAAGATGCCAATTGAATTAGCTGTCTGGTGAGACTTTTGAGAGCTGGGAAAGTAACTGCTTCCTGCTGTTTGGCATGTGTGTGGAGGTAAAAATTGCTGGCTGCTCAAAGAAATATTTAGAAGTGATCTTTAATATTAAATGTATTCAGATTGATTTTTAATGGTTGTAAGCAGAAATATCATTCTTCTGTCAAACAGGAATATGGGTGGAGGAAGCTTACAGAAGTTCAATAGACTTTTTTTTTTTTTCCTTCCCCACTCCAGTTCTTCCTGGGAGGAGTCAAGTTGCTAGAAATAATTTTTCTCTAAAAGTCAGGTGAAAATTCTCGATGGAGATTCTTTAGGTCTCGGCTGTGAAGATTGGAGCCAGCTTAAGACCTTCTTGTCTCCTGTGTTGCTTCTTCCTGCTCCCTTAGTTGTACCAATATAGTCTTTTGGAGCAACACTGTGTTACAGAAATGATCCAGGTAAAAATATCTTTCTAGAAAAGGAAGGATGGGGAGTTATTTTTAATCTGACTTGACCTCTAACATTATTTTTGTGCAGAATGTAGATATAACTGTTAGAAATTAGCCACTGTGGAAATAAAAGGTACAGAAAGCTTCACAAAGTGGCCACTCTGTGTGGGAGAGGACATTTTACCTTAAGTCTTGGACTTGAAGGATTGAAAGCTGAAGACACAGTCTCTATTGGAGCAAACACAGACAAACCACTGCTGTAAATACAAAGGTAGAAGGCTGCTGGCAGGAGGTGCATCATGCTACTCTTAAAGCCTGTTAAAATATTTCCATAAAAAATGGTTTTGACAGAAAATTCATTTTTTTATTAAACAAAACTTTTTCTGTAGAAAAATGGCCTCCCTGCTCCCCTTTACTTTAATAAAAGAAAAAAAAAAAATCATTCAACTTCTCGTCCAGAGATTGTGATCTGGCACTTGCAGAAATAGCAATGAGTCAAAAAGTACTAGAGTCAGAAGAGGCTGTAGCTTATGTATTTTGAGTCCAGTACATGTAGGCACGTGAGTCAGAGTTAGTAGGGTCTGAAACGCACTTCCCATGAGGCACAGAGGGAAAGATCTCAACTGCAGTTTCCTAGACAAAAGCTGTCAGGTTTCTGTTTAATTTTTCTGCCCTAGAGTCAACATTTTCCAAGGTAGAGATGTCAGTTGCCTGTTACAGCTGAAAAGGCAAGAAATGTGTTGACCCAACCATAGCACAGGCCTCACCTGCATGCCCGAAAGCCCTGTCTCCACATCAGCTCTGAGGGTATCTGCAATTTCCACCCCTCCTTTTTTTTTTTTTTTTTTTTTTTTTTTTTTTTTTTTTTTTTTTTTTTTTTTTTTTTTTTTTTTTTTTTTTTTTTTTTTTTTTTTTTTTTTTTTTTTTTTTTTTTTTTTTTTTTTTTTTTTTTTTTTTTTTTTTTTTTTTTTTTTTTTTTTTTTTTTTTTTTTTTTTTTTTTTTTTTTTTTTTTTTTTTTTTTTTTTTTTTTTTTTTTTTTTTTTTTTTTTTTTTTTTTTTTTTTTTTTTTTTTTTTTTTTTTTTTTTTTTTTTTTTTTTTAAGCTCTCGTTTCTTCATGTGACTTTCCAGTCATACTTTTCATGCTCAGGTTTAAAACTTCTAAATACAAATGTAAACAAATAGCCGGGCTACATGTGCCCTCATGTGAGAGAACGTTCTTGTGCTCTGAACAGCTGTAGCACATGGACGTTGGCAGTGTCACTTCCTTGTCCTGGGCAGGGCAGAGCGCAGGGGGTTGGCTCAGAGCACCAAAGTGCTGCAGCCAACGTCTTAGAGGTGGTTGTGCTTCTCTGCTGGTCGTGGGCAAAAGAAGAAAAATGCAACCTGAAATTATGTGCTTATGCTGGCAAAAGTAAGAGAGCTCAGATGTTTACTCTGGTGTAATTGGCAAGTCAAATTGACCTGCAGCCACATACAGCTGAGAGATGTGTGATGGAGAGGGGCTGTTTGTTTCCTGGCTGGATTAGCAAGGTGCTGGTCAGTACTAGGGATGTGCCTGTCTCAAGGTATGTACTACTGCCCTTTGAGTGATGGCTGAAGAGACCTTCTTTCCCCATGCCAAGTTCAGCTGACAGCAGTCAAACTTGCAGCCTCTGAATCTTCCCTTAACTCATTCATTCCTTCTCTGCAAGACTAACTCTCCTTGAGAAGGTGAGACTGAAGCACTCCTGTCTGTTCCAAATCAGTTTCTACTGATGGGACCTGGAACAGGAAAGGAGTTTCTGTAGCCCAAATGATGCCAAGTGTATGCTCCGTAGTACCACTCTGTTTCCTCAAATGTGTTGCTTCGAAAGATACTGGGATATGAATGGTGAAGGCACTTTTACTTTGTATGGGAGGACTGCACATGTAGTAAGCAAGCACTTTAATATTTCATGAAGGGTTCACCTCCTAATGGCAGGAGTGTTTCCAAACCTGAGGCTATCACAGCGGTGCCAGTGTTGATGAGAACTAGCAGATTTATGATCCCCCCATCACTACCAAACAGGGAATCATCAGAAATGAAGGCATAGGTCTTGCACAAGCTGATGTGGGAGGCAGAAATAAAGCTGTTCAGGAATCGAGCTCATGCACCTTTGTGTCTGCTGTGAGTTCTCTCTAGTGGGTTGTGGTTAAACAGTAATGGACTGATGCCAACCTCACATCCTCCATGGGCTGTGCATGTAACATGCTCTTGTTGGCATCCAGATCAACAGTTTATATTTAACCAAATACATGTTTCCCTATGTAATTCTGATGTTCCCCTATCAGTTAGGAGACAGTCATTACAGGACTCATTTGGTATGTACTTGGAAGTATTACAGACCCCAATATTCACCTCTCCTGGCGTCAACACAATGTCTGGCCAATACCATATTCTCAGGCAGCTGCCAGGAACTTTGGCAGGGTGCGGCCTGCCAACGAGTGGGTTGAGTGATTCGTGCCCTTGCGTTGTGAAGTGCTACTAACTGTGTGCTGTGACTGTCTGACCTCTGTCCTGGCTATGTCCGCAGAGGTGGGGACATTTGCTTAGGTCGTAATTCTTTGGTAATAGATTTTTTTTTTTCTTCTATGCTGGGGTGACTCGTATTTTATTTATTGGTTTGTAATCTTTGCCCAGTTACCAGTGCGCAAGATTGGGAAACATACCTTGTTGGGCAATTCCTTTCTGCTCTTACTTGCTTCTCACTGCCTAAAGCCATCCCAGATCCTCCATAGCAGCTGTTCTTAAATACTTCTCCATCAGCCTGTGCCTTTTTCTTCCTCCTCCTCTCCTCTTTCTGCAACTGGAGGCATCTGACTTCACCTCTTTCCTTCACTAGCTCTGTCTTTCCGCATTGTGAGTGAGTGAGTTTGGGTTGAGCGCAAATTTGGAGAAAGGTTTAGCTGAGTCTGGCCCTAGGGTTAAATTAATTTTGGAACATGCAGTACCGTCGTACCTAGAAGAGCAGTGATGAATGCTGCTTGCACTGCGACCAGAAGGAGAATAAATAGCTCCAGCAAAAGAGCTGTTTGCCGTAACGTGTGTATTCTCCAAAATCACTGAGGGGAGAGCAGTGCCATGCTCAGTTTGATGGTTTCTCAAATGGACAATTTCTTACTGTTTTCAAGCGGCACAAGCATTTCAGGATGGTGGGAGCCAATGACCTTGTCTGCATAAATTAAGATATCAAAGAGCTCATCTATCTCTTCTATGCTCACCTGGATTCAGGAGATGCGAGAAAAAGCTGGAAATGAAACCCAGAGGTTTATTTTGTTTGTTTATTCAATAGTAGGCCTTGGATTTTGGTTTGTGACTCATTTCTGTTCTATTCTAGGCAAATCCCCAAGACTTTGCCTCTCTCCTTTTCAGCTGCTTACCATATAAGCTATGTATAATACTGACTTCTGAGACAGAAGATGCACTAGGAGTTAAATATTCCCATATGCTATTAAAAAGACCCCTCAGTATGTGCTAGGTCATCCCAAAACCTATCCCAATCCTGCATGTAAAAAGTTGTTCAAGTTTTACTCTTAAAACACAAAGTTTGAGAAGCTAGGTGGTAGGCTTGGAAAACGTACACAGCAACCGAAGCAACTGCAGCCCCTATGAACCACTTCTTATTTGGTGGGTGAGACAACACCTCTCCGTTAGGAACCCAATATTAACTCACGTGAACGTGAAAGTATGCCTGGAGAGTCCCTGAGAGCCAGAACTTTGGCAAGTTGATATCATAAATAGTATAAATTGCAAGCTAGTGCAAAGCTCTCTGCTAGAGCATTAACTTTTAGTCTGAGATGCTTTTTATGGGACTGCCAGGCTGAGTCATCAGTTGATGTATGGAGAAGAGAGATACAATGCATATCTATCCTCTCTTGCTAAATATGTTGTGAATTAGAGAAGGAACTTTTGTCTGCAAGTATAAACTTCCTTTATGGTGCCTTACTGCATAGTGGGGCGGGGGGGGAAGGCTCATTACCAGACTTGGGTAGACGCTAAACTTGATAACGTGGTTCACTTTTTGCTATGACATGGAGCAAAAAGAACATTCCTGCCTCAAAGTCTCTGTGGACTAAGCTGAGGTACTGACTGGCTACAGAAAGACAGTTTGCAAGTGCTTGTGGCTGTTTTCTGTAACCCTCCCCAGGTGATGCAGTGTGGAGAAAGAGGGAGGAGAGGCCCAAAGTGGTTCTCTGGAAGGCCGCAGGGAGCTTCTGTTAGTAATGTTGGAGGGAGCATGGTGGAGGATGTAAGGTGCTGGGGTTTGAAATCGTAACCACTGTAGACTGGCTCCTGGGTAGTTCTGGGCTTTTGATTAATCTGAGAGATAATGAGGAGAGCAACAATGTGGGTGGCTTTGAAACTGAGGACAGATGATTTAGATTTAGTGAGATACAGAAGATGACCTGGGTCTAAACTTTTTGTGTCAGGCTTTTGCTCATAAAACAGGCACTGATCTTTTTTGCTCTTGCCCATCTTTCACTTACCTTTATTTTACATGTTTTATGTGAAAAAGACCTCATATATTAATTTCCACTTAGCATAATAGAGCACGCATCACAGTTGCATTTCTTATTGGTGCTGCAAATACCAGGAGGGTATTGTTTGTGAAACCTTTTTATTGTACAGTTCTATATCATTATAGAAAAATCAATGACTTGTAATTAAGACTTTAAAAGAAATGTAGGCTAGTACCTTAATCCTAGATAAATTTGCTTTTATTTCGTAATAGCATAAAAATCTATCTGCCAAGAGCATTATTAACTAGTTCAGGTTTTGGATATGCAGATATAACATTTACGAAAAAATACAATGAAATGATTTATTTCACATTCAGCCTGAAAAACCTTACGTAACAACAGGTTTCATTAAGGGAAAGGACTTGAAGACACTGTGTTTGTATTAAAGAGGGGAGAAAAAAGGCCCTAGATACAGAAGACATTTCCTGCATCTGAAGTTCTCTTGTCACTGTGGAAATCTAAAGAACGTATACTATTGGTATGTGTTTTTGCTCCGGAATGTTATAAATATTTGAGCAAGATCAAACAGGACAGCAAAGGAGCACTGTTTCAGTTGTGTAGCTTTTTAGAAAAATAAAACAGATCCGTATCCAGTGAATATGGACTGGCGTCAGACAGAGCTCAGTGCTGGTGGTATTTAGTCTGGGATATTCTGTTAAGCAGCATTACAAACCCCATGCTTTTCAATACAGAAACCCAGTAGGTGATTTCTTCCCTCTGGATGCCCTCCCATGTCCTGTCTTCTGGTTTGTGGAGAAATGGGCATCTGCAGGAGGTGGAAGCCAGAGGATGGGACTTCTCTAAACAGAGTAGTTCTTATGCAAGGTCTGTTCAGTCCAGTGATCGGATATGGAAACTTCTGGCAGGAACTGGATGTAAAGTTTTTGCTTTGAGTTTTAGGTGCTATATTTTTAAGCCCAATAGTTATTTGCAGCTCTCCATTTTGTATTATTTCTGCACTTTGCAGAAGCCTTTGTTTTCCAGTCATGCTTCTGAGAGCTGAACGTGGCCCTGTGGAGGAGAGGCACTAGTTTGTCCAGTGAATTTTAGTGTCTGGATCCAACTGACAGACAATACCTGAAATCACAAGACATTTCACTGTTTGCCTTTATTCCTGATTAGGCTTTGTCTTGGCAGATTAATTCCAGCTACTGAGAGGGGGAGACTGTTTATCTGAAAAGCCAGGAGGCTATCACAGAGAAAGCAAGGCAGTGCTTCATGCTGAAATAGTAACAGTGAGAATCCCAGTGTCCTCTTGGCTCATCTTAACATAGTTTGGACGTACAAAATAAGCATCCTGCCTCATGTCAAAACCTGGATGTGAGTTAACAAGAACTTCTGTAGGGACTCTCTGCTACATGCATGTCCATACCAGTGTGTTATACCCAACCTGAAATGAGGCTGTCGTAGATCATCCTCCGGGAACTGGTGCCTTCTAGTTAACATTTTGGCTGTGTCTTGGTATTTGTGCTGCAACGAGGAGGGAGTGTGGCTTCAGTGTTACAGCAGTCTCTGCCAGTGACAACCTGTTGCAGCCAGGCTGCCTGTCTCTCTCTGTCCCGGCAGTTTCTGTGGTGTTTTGTTGCTTTGTCGAGATAAATTCACCACCTTTCCCCACTCCTGCCCGCCTGTTTTAGCTGTGAAAACTACACGTTTCATGTAGTAATGTTCTATTGCACTGACTTACGGCCAGAGTAGCAATTAATTCAGTGGGAGATAGGAGCAATTTTAATTTTTATTCAGGCTGCTGATGGAATAGTGCAGAGCAACTTACGAGGCTAGATGGACCCAAAACACCTTTCTTTGACAAAAGGCACCACCAAGCTACTTGCTTATGTCAGAGGAGGTCACTGTGGTTTGCAAACATTACTAGCAAGTAGCAAGATCAGTGGTTGGGACCAGTGTGTGGAAAGGTATTTGGGCACATCATTTCTTCTGATTGCTTGTAGGGGGCGACCTTTAAAACCCAGCCCTAAATTTCCCCCTCAAGGGTTTTGAGGTCATCAATGTGATGGCTAACTTGGGGTGTCCTGTTGCCTAGTCAGCAGCTGAGGCAGGTACCTGAGCATGTATTCCCACATCCTCCATATCCAACTAGGAAAGGAGTCAGAAAATTGAAAATGAAAAGCCAAGGAAAGAAGAGGAGGGTGGCTGCGCTGGTCCAAAGGCCTGTCTAGCTCACCATCCTGCCTCTGGCAGAAGGTGCTCAGGGGAAAGTTGTCCTGGGTCCTTACTGCCCCTTAGCCACCGGTGATGTCTTCATCTTTAATAGCCCAGGGTGGATTTTCCTTCCATAAAATTTTCTAGCAGCTTTTTGAACTCTGTGCACCCTTCTGATGTCTGTAGCTCCAGCGGCAGGGCGTTACACTGTAATTACAGTGTAATGTAAACTTACATTTTAAGCTGTTTTGAGAACTGCTTCTGTTTGTTTGCTTTAGAGCCTGATGCCGGCAAGGTTCATCTGATGCCCTTTGGCTCTTGGATTGAGAGCGGTGGTGAGCAGTGCTTGCCTTCTCTGTGCTGCTTGTAGTCGTACAGAGTGTGGTCTAAAGCAAAGCACATCACCCTCCTTAGTGTTTCCTACCAGCAAGCACCTCGCTGCTCTCAGGAAGGTTGGGGTTTTACTCCGGGTTGCAAATAGATGCCAGTCTCCGCTCAGGGGTCAAAATGTTGTATGTGGTGTGGATCTCAGTAGGAGCAAAAGCATTTTCCTTCTGTATGTGTAGATGCATTGATAGCACCAGTCCTGACTTTTCAAATAGGTCTGTGATTAGAGCTAGTGTCCAGGAGGTGCTCACCTTTGCTTTCTTTACATGTCCTGCCAAAGAGAAATTTAGACCTGTTTCTTCAAAATGGCATGAAGGGGAAATACAGAGCTAAAGGACTATTTTGAGTTAGACTTCTTACCGACTTATGGTGAAATTGTCCCCAGTTGTGCAGAAGAATTAAATATCAGTTGGCCAAATCCCAAATTAGCCTGTGGCTTCAGAGGGAAGTCTGGGCACCAGTGGGGCAGAGGAAGATCTCTGGATTTGGGTCTGTGCCCCAGCTAATGTCAGGTTTTATCTCACACAGATTACTCTGCCTGCACACCTTGCCTTCTTCTCGGCGGCATCGGAACAGGGAAAACATCAGAGATCCACAGCAGACAGAGAACCAGCTTCCTTTCCATTTAGGTTATGATCTAACAGTGGAGAAGCTCTGGATTTTAGGGTAGCCCTGTGGCAAGACTGAACCCAGCTGGGCACGGGCTGGTTAACACACAGACAGTGATGATAATAGTTCTGCCTTCCAGAAGCTGAACTTTTTCGTATGCTGATCTCCAAATATAGTAATGATTCAAATGGATGCAGTGACTTTTATCAATTGTACTCTCAGTGTATTTCTGGTGTGGATAAAGTATCACAGGTAAAGAACCACAATAGTAATGAAAGGAAGGAATTGACTTCCAGTGGATAGATGGATAGCTTCCCCCTCGCTCCTTATGACTGTACCTTAAAGCCTGTTGTCCTATGGAGAGTACTTTGGTGGCTAACGAGATAGAAACAGCAGGTGAAGTTTTTCGTGTTTTAGGAAATATTCCTGGTATTCCCCAAAATCAGAGTGTCTCTCTCAGTTTCCTGGTGTCTAATAAGAAGGGAGCTCATGTTAAGGCAGTACTGTTTTTGGATCTTTCTTCTCTGTTACTGAAACATGTTACTATTGAAACTGTAGGAAACTTAATATGTTTTGAGATATCTTACTCCTGTAACAAATTGACCAAAGGGTTCAAAACTTTTTTGGGAGTTATGCATGTACACGCACTGCCAAGTGGCATCTGTTGTGGAAGTTTAATTCTGTTTGGAAGCGAAGGCAAAAATGGGCAATGGCGACTGAGAAATGCTTGTCTTCCAAAATTGAATGAATGATGAGGTTTGAATTTGAAATATGAAAATTAAATCACTGCTGGAGTAGAGAAGACATTGCTGGCAAAAGCATATGCTTTGGGACCATGTCTAGAGAAAAATTGGCAGTTTTTGTGAATCCCTGGCTTGTGTTAACGAAGCCATTCTATTGTAGATGGATTGAACTCCTTTACAGGATGTGCTTTGGGGATGATAAAATCTCTTTGAGATCAGAGAAGGAACAGCACAGGACCCTGGTCTGCTCACAGGCAGACAGTTTGGGTGCTGCTATGTTCTTAAATTGATTTTCTAGCAAGGGAAGAGAAAAATGATGCGTTTTTTTGGAAACTTATTGATTTATAAAAATAGTTGTGCCTTGAATTTAGAGATGTAATAAGTTTAAATTCCATAGGTGAGAGATTTCCTCCCCTCATGTTATCTGACATGTTTGGTAATAACCTCCAGTGCTATGCTGTCTGTATCATACTGTTGGAAAGGTGCAGGATGATAAAATCTGATATTCAGTTGCCTGGTTCTGCTCTTCTTTATTAGAACTGGTACGATACAGAGACTGTAAGTAACCAAAAGCTTCCCTTTGAATTCAAAAGGCAGAAGATCAGATTTAGTGATGAATACAATACTCTACAAACAGGTCCCTTGCAGAGATGGAGGGGGAAAACTGATTTACCTATTGCCTGAGCATGGGAGGATTTGGGCTTGAGTTCAGTTTTCAAAATTGAAGACTAGTGTTTTACCAGAAAGCTGCTCAGGATCTGATCTGAGCTCACAACAGGCTATTTGGATCACTCGTTGCTTTAATGTTGGAATTGTGTAATATTTCAGCCACTTCTGTAAATGGTTCACATAATAACGACCACCGTGTCAATAATAAAGGCCTCTCCTGGAATCTGCTAAACAAAAATGCTATGCTTTTTTGTAGTAACTTCCTGTAGTATAAATGATGGTTTGTACATCTGAAAAGTCGTTTTAGAGGGCTGCTGTCTCCAGCTCAGCTTTGGGGTGCTGGGTTCAGAGTTGTTTTTAAAATTTATAGTCCACTTTGACTTGACTACACTTCTGGGATGGCCTTTCTGGCATCCCTCAGCATGGCAATGACAGGAATAAAAACATCCTTTTTTTCCCACCAGCGATTTCAAATGCTTCAGAACTGCTGATTGCAGCACAGCCTGAACAGGAGGCATTTCTTCTGCATGTTGCTTTTATGCAAGGTTTAGATTAAAAGCACAAAGAGCAGAGAACAGCTCACACGGTACAAAGAGCAGAAGTTTGCCCATGTCTCTCTGCTGTGGTGGCAGGTACTTTTGTGTCTTATTTAACTGGTTACTAGTAGCGGTCCTGACAGAGCCAACAGTGGAAAATGCATATGTTTCAGTAAATGCAGTGAACTTTGCTTTGCTGTCCATGTTGTGGTCCTGCCCAGAGGGTCTCCTGAGAAAGTTAGCACTGGTGGTGCTAAGGGCATGCCAGGTGTTACTTGAAGGAGCAGCAGCTCCTGGAGCAAGCCAGAGCCCTGGTAGGGAGAGCCAATGCATAGGTGGCTTCAGGGGAGGGGAAAGGAGCAATGAAATTGGGCACTACTTGGAGCACCGAAAGAGACCTGTCAGGCCACAAACCTAGCTCCCAAGTCTTCTGGATACTCTGCATTCCCCTGTGTTAGCTTTGTGTCTTGTCGATTCGTGGCCTGGTATTACAGCTTCTCTTCTGCCCGTTGGCAACTGTGTGTGATTATCATCGCTTGGGTTGGTCTGTATGGTTTGAGAAGTAGGAAGAGTGATGCTACCAGCAGAGATACACCACAGACAGGACCTTTGGATTAACAGAGCCTGACACAGAGAGCTTTCCCCTGCAAGATGGCCCAGTCCTGTCATCTGCTTGGTATGCTGGAGTCCTACCTTGTCTCTGCGCACAATACCTACCCCAACAACAGAGGAGACTGCAGCTTTTTTAGGAGTTTTCTTCGGCCACCTGAAAAGCCCTTCAGCAAACCTTGGGGATGTATGTGCTACTATCTGAAGAGACTGGGCTGCCCTGTTTCTGTGAGCCCTACATAGAAGTGGGTTGCTGAAGGACAATTCTTGCTCTCGGTACTCTGTGCGTGACTGATCCAGAAAAGGATGGTTTTGTTGAGACTTCAGTATTTCTGAAGGAAGGGGTGCATATGCGTGTGTGTGGGGAATAAAAAAGGAAACATTAGCGCGTTCTGATGGAGTCACGTCCCCACTTAACTTAATGACAGACACCCACTAACTTCACAGGGGTCAAGATTTCAGTATCCTGTGTGCGGGGGATCTGTCAGTAATGCTATCCTTGTTATAGCAATAGCTGAACTCCTGTTAGCATAACAAGCTACAGGGAACTGCCAGTTAGCAGCTCTGTCACTTATGCTCCGTATGTGAATGTTTGCATTCGATTGCTATCTTGGTTAGCCAAAAAATCTTCATGTTCCTGGAATGTCCCTGGAATTATCTTAGTGCTAAAAGACAATGAGGGAAGAGTTCTCTCAGGCTGGGCAGCTAAAGTCCCATGTCCTTGTCTTGGGTCTCATCTCACGTGAAGATCACCCTGCCACCTCTCCTGCCTTACCTCTCCCCCAGACCCTGCATGCATGGAGCCACCTCTGATGCTCATATTGCAGTCCGACCCTTCCCAGGCTTGGCTCTGTTTTAGAAAGAAGTCTTCTGGTCTCTAGTCCAGTAGAGAAAAATAAGCATGGGCTGAGAAATTGCCAGCGTGACCCTTGGGAAAGAATGAACAAGATGGCAACAGCAGTTTAACACTGACTTCATACTCAATGAATCGAAACTCTAGAGCTGTAAAGATCCTCTGGACAATTAACTGCTCAAACCATTTTCTGAAGATGTCTGTTCAACCTGTTCAAACAAACCTGTAATGAGGATGGTTTCACCTGTGCACAGGTGCTCTGTTGACATTGTACTCTGCAGTGCTTGGTTGGGTTTAGTCCTTCTGGGACGCTCTCTGTGCTTGGTGCCATACAGACAACAAGTCTGTGTCTCAGAGTTATCAGTGGGAACTAGATCTAATTCAAGAACAGCTCATCCTCCAAATAACTACAGAATAAAGCGTGCTTGAAGTATTACATCCACTGTGGAAGTGTTAATTCCTTCAGCACTGGCTCTCAGACTAACTGATGTCTGCATCCAGGATGTGTTTGGCTGAAAGTTCAGAGTTGTCACTGAAAACAACAAAATCTCTCATGTTTCTGTTCTCAAATACCTGATTCTTGCATTTCCTTTGCAATCTATTTGAAATATGACAGCTGATTTCCTGGGACATTTTGCATGTTTTCTCACTTTCTGGTCAACATCTTGATAAATTTCCAGACGATGTGATGCATTTTAGGACTCAAGGCTGTTTTCTGCTTATGGGGAATCTCTTGACTAAACTGTTGTGGCACTGCAAGCTTGAAGAGGACTGGATCTTTTTATTCTTCGCACTTGTGCAACTTCTGACATTGGTAAAATTCTCCCCATTTTACAACTTCAGAGTGTTGCTAATAAAAAGGTAGTGATTTGAGCCAGAAACAGCATTTTGGAAACTTGCATTTCTTCAGTTGAAAAGATATTGCTGTTTCTGTTGCAAATGCTTTTCTGCTCTATAGATCTGTTTTAAAACCTGGAAAAACTGAAGCTTTTCAGGTGGTGATTTTTGGGTCCTGTGTAGGTTACCTTTTGTCTGCCATGTTATTACTTCTGCATTTTCTGTGGTTTTTTTTAATGACTTTGTATGCATGGCTATACCCCATTGTCATCGCCAGCTTTGCCAAACATGCTCTGCAAGTGCTGCAGAGGTTTCTCACCTCCTATTGAAGTTTTAGATCTGTGCTCTAGAGATAGTCTAAAGTCAGCCTTTCCAGGCTCATACAGGCCATTTTCAATTAAAGTCCCTTCCAGTTTCTTTTAATTGGACATCTCTGGCACACTATCTGCTCTAACACCCAAGACAGACACAGGCACCTTGGTTCAGGAAGAGCTATTCAGATTTCTCACATCCTGGAGAAGTCTCTGTGGTACTATCTGTGTGCATTTGTTGGGGTTTTTTTTCTGTTCATCCTTTGTGATATATAAATGATACACATATGATAGATATTGGAGAAAATCACATAGCGATGCTTTAACCAGAATAGTATTGAAACTTGGGAGCACGTAGTTTTTCTTCTTATCAAGAAGAAATCAAAGGCTGATCTTACAGTTGTAGCTTCAGGTTGATGTGGGGAAATATGTGAAGAAGGGATTGTTTCTTAAAATTTCATAAGGCTAATCTTATTCACTGGAGGTTGGGATATGTAATTGAAAAATGGCAAAACATTTGATGAACAAATTATAACTGCTTCTCTCAGGAGACAGGTGAATTTACAGGGGAGAAACAAGTTATTCATAGCTTACTGATTTTAACCAAAAAATCTTTACAAAGTAAAGAAAAGCAGAGGCTTAATATTGGTATGACATGGAATACATGGCAAAAGTAAGTTGCCCTTGACATGGCTAATGTCTGATTAAATAATTGTCTGATTTATTAATTAGGGCATAGAATAAGAGAGACTATGAAGTCACAGGTCTGGAATGCAGATAACTTTTCCAAAGGACCAGCTTGCTTAAACTGGGGTCCTTTTTGACTAGATGAAGGAACTTGGTAATATACAAGATATTGTGCAATATTTTTAAATTATAGACTGTCTCTGTAACAAAGTAAACATAATTTAATATTACTGTGACACAAACTAAGGCACTTATCTTAACCAATTAACTACTCCATATTTGTCAGATTATGTGCACAATACATAGTTAATAAGCATATGTGAAGATGAAAAGGGTTTTTGGAGCTGTTTCTAAAGATGATGTGGCATCTTGCCTGCTGCTAATCTTGTTTCTAACACACTGGGGTTTAGGCTGGAGTTAGTTTAAACAAATTCTTGTGATGATGACTAACTCTGTTTGTTTGGTTTATGTTTGGTCCTTCTTAACAATCAAGGGGCTATCAGTCTGAGAACTAAGCTAACAAACTGAAGAAATAATTAGATCCTACTAGGCAGACAGATGGCAGGGTCATGTCCTTTGATACTAAGAATGTCAAAAAGCTTGTCTGTTTTTCCAATTAGATTGTTTCATCTAAGAATTAAAAAAATACAAAACCAAACCAACAAACAACAAAAACCCCAGACCAAACAAAAACTTGTATAAGCTTTGTTTTTTCATCTATAAGGCAATCTTTGCTGTAGCAACATTTTTACCATGATATAAAGCCTGATAAGGCTATTAGTGGGATCCTAAGCATCAAGCCCAACAGAATACTGGTTAAAAAAAAAAAATTCCCAACAGAATACTGGTTAAAAAAAAAAAAAATTTCAGGGTTATGAAAGATCCCTTCAAAAGTTAAGCTGTTTAAGCTCATCGTTTTTTAGGAACTATGTCTGGTGTTGGAAGGCAAGGAAGAGAAGATGGACTGATTGAACAAACACACAAACTACTAGAACAGCAGCAGAAAGACATTTGGAGTTGTACTGGATTTAGGTATGCCAAGTTCATAAGAGGACATCAGCTGGGAGGGTGCCATAGGAAAGTTCAGAGGCGGCACTACCAATGGAGGAGAGGACAGGAAGGTTCCTGGCCTTCTTGGTGTAATGAGAGTACAAACTGGGTTGGAAAGATCTAAGCAGTACCAAAGAAGTGATACCAATTTTCTTGTTGCTAAATGGAGAAGGACAATATATTGGCCTTTAAAATGGGATATTGTCCAGTTGCTTGCAAGTCCTTGCCAACAATGTGATGGTCAGAAGGGCTGTGCGGAAGAAACATTCATCAACGCAGCAATGAGGCTTTTTGGATGTGTCTGCTGAATGATAGATGACACGGTACTAAGGGTTTTTGTCTTTGCCTTGGAGAAGGCAGCAGACTGCAAGCCAGACCATGGTGGAGGAAAAAAAAAAAACCCAGACAAACCACAAAAAATGTGGAACAAGGGCCCAAAAATGCCACATCCCAAAGAGGAGGATAAAACAGTAGTACCTAATCCACAGAGTGCTCTTGGTCATTAGGTGAGGTTCAGAGGGGAGTAAAAGGCTGCCATTGAGAAAGAAACATGGGAATGTTTAATGCTTCATAGCTGCCATTTATAGCCATAAGAAACTATATTCTGTGTGAATTCAGGAGACTTCAAGCGCTGATAGGTGTATACTCGTATGATGGTTAGAGCTTTACGTACCAAACTGCACCCATTTACAATCTTTGTCACACTTTGTTCTCTATATAGTAGTGTTGTGGTTTAACCTCAGTCGGCAACTAAGCACCACCCAGCCGCTCGCTCACTCCCCCCCAGTGGGATGGGGGGAGAGAATTGGAAGGGTAAAAGTGAGAAAACTCATGGGTTGAGATAAAGACAGTTTAATAGGTAAAGCAAAAGCCGCGCACGCAAGCAAAGCAAAACAAGGAATTCATTCACTCCTTCCCATGGGCAGGCAGGTGTTCAGCCATCCCCAGGAAAGCAGGGCTCCATCACGCGTAACGGTGACTTGGGAAGACAAACGCCATCACTCCAAATGTCCCCCCTTCCTTCTTCTTCCCCCAGCTTTATATGGTGAACATGACGTCATATGGTGTGGAATATCCCTTTGGTCAGTTTGGGTCAGCTGTCCTGGCTGTGC
>NW_008794627.1:1499560-1587658 GCF_000699145.1 Aptenodytes forsteri | reverse complement strand
GTAGAGCATGGGAAGCTGAAAAGTCCTTGACTAGTGTAAACGCTACCTAGCAACAACTAAAACATCGGTGTGTTATCAACATTGTTCTCACCCTAAATCCAAAACACAGCACTGTACCAGCTACTAGGAAGGAAATTAACTTTATCTCTGCTGAAACCAGGACAAGTAGTAAATTCCTCATTGTAGAACAGCTTATCAAACCTTTCAATCATTAAAATAATTCCCTACTCACTTCTGAAGTGTTCTATAATGGCTATAAAGAAGAGAAAATAGAAAAAAACCTTTACCTTCTTAAAATAACTCAGAATGTAAGAAAAGGTTTTGAGTTCAGTATTGTGATTCCTGTTCTCTGCCTTACCTTTGTTAATCCTGTTATTGACTGGGTATAATGGGCTTTATGCTTTATCCAAATAGATTCAAGAAGCAATCTGTCTCACGACTCAGTCTTTTGTTTTACCAGGAGCTCCATTATTGGATCTCACAAGGCTCACAGTCTACTTATGAAATATGGGAAATGACATTTTTAATTGCTTTGGTCACTACTGTTCTATGGAAAATGAGTATACCGATGGATTTCATCCAGTTCATCACAATGCCTCTTTCCATACCAGGTTTTGAAATAATAGTGAAGATCCTAAAATATGTAAGTAGCTATGGAGGGTTGTGGGCAACCACAAAGGCTATTCTCTTTCTGGGAAGGTGGCCTTTTTAGGCTTCATTCAGAGTTGATGGTGAGAGACATGATCCTCTGAGGCTGAATCAGGACATCTGAATTAGGTTCCTGGACTGACTCTTGCTCTCTACAGGAACCTATTCCTCTTCACTGACTATGGTGGAAGCTTGTGAGCCTTGTCTCCTTATGTTAACATGTGCCTTTGAATAACTGCTGAAGACTTTATAACCTTTTTCTCCTAATGAGTTCCATTAGTGTAATTTATATCTCATTAAGCTAATTGTACTCCGTTAGACTATGCATCTCTGAAAATATGTTTAAAAAACACAAGGGATGTTTAACACAGTAATGTGTTATATGAAGTGCTCAATCAATATTTGAGTAAATTTTCTGTGCAGTTATGCTTGTATCTGGAGCAGTTAGGCTAACGGAAGGGATAGTCCCCATAAAACATTAGTAAATTATTGTGAAGTAATTGTCTTTTTTCTGTCAAATATATCAGTATTCTTCCTAGAAAGCTAACCCTTTAAAGTGATGGAAAGATGAAATGAGGTTCTTAGAATATTTTAATTCAGGATATGGATCTATATATCCAAGTTTTGCCATCTATCGGTACCACTTCAAATACAAATCGAAGTGCCCTGGCTTCTGGGATCCCTCCCAGGTGCATTGAGATGAATGCTGTTGCCTCCCTGTGAAGGAGTGCTTACCACTTCCTTTCTTAAGATTGCATTTCTTTAAGAGGTCTTCCAAAACAGAGGCATCCCAAACCCCTGCTCAGCCTTGGAAAAATCTTGGCTACTGTCTAAGGCTATGAGACAGAAATAGCAGTGTCTGCTCTCCTGTGTTAGAAAGCTATTTGACATATTCGTGTTGCTGCAAAAACTTCAGATCTTTGTTTCCCCAAAGAAATGTCAGGCTCCAGCCTTGAGTGAACACCTGCTCGAAAAGGTGGGCTTTGCTTGCTGCAGGCAGTTAGGCTTGGTGCAGGACCCTTTTCTGACACCAGGGAAGGAAGGCTCGCAAAGCTGTGGGGCCCTTTGGAGGCTCTTGCCAGCAATACACTGGTTTTGGCAGAGCAAATCCAGCCAGCTCTGCTGCTGTGCTTGGTGAACGAAGCAATCTCTCAAGTATGCAGATCTTGTTTCATGTAGGTTTTTGTTGGTCGGAGCTTATCTCTGGGCTCTCACAAAAGCTGTGCTTCTGACTGGGAGCACACTGGGACTGTGTGTTCACAGACTCCATCTGCTGAGTGAATAGGATTCCTCCTTCACCACCTTTTACTTCTGGTGCCTATCTGTGATCTGGCTCACTGGGACCAGCGTGTAGAAGTAATGCACCCTAGACATGGCAGTGGGTGGAGATCAGGCTAACAAGATGTGCAAATGAGAATTAGTGTCTTTATTTCTTGATTACAAACAGAAATTCTTCAGTTTTTCATGCTTAAGTTATCACTTCCTCATTCCAGTTCACCTGCATTGCTATTAAAACCTCTTTGAACGTTCATGGGGATTTCAAACATTAGCAAAAGAACATCTTTCTTCCCTTCTTTCCTCCATGTGCTGTAGTCACTTGGCTTTCCAGATTTGAATCTTGGTCAACAGTACAAATCTTCCTTGACCCTGTACCCTACTGGGCTAGTGAAGTCTGTAATGAATGGAAGTAGTGAGTTACAGTGAAAGACTTTGATATCCAAGACAGAACTGTGAGAGAAGCCCGTACAAGTTAGTAAAACTTGTAATTAAAGTAAGTATGGGCTGGGGAATGAGAGAAGAGGGGTTGCTGCAGCAACAAAAGGTGTGCAGGTGCTAAATATGCTGATTAGAAGCTTGAACTCCTTGGAGAAAAGGGATGTTAATGGATTATTGCTGACAAAAAGTGTTTTAGAAGGAAAATTGAAGTACAACATGTTTGGGTATGTAGTAGTGTACTTGTGGCTTTCAAAGTGGGAGAGTTGCGCTCCATTCTGCTTAGCAATGGGGGAATTTAATGTTAAATTTGGGGTTTGTAACAGGAGTAGGAATCGGAGAGCAATGAGGATAATTTGGCTTCCAAAATCAGGACGATACACTAGTGCAGCGCTTGGTATCAATTCTTGTAATGGTTGGTACATTTCCAGTGGAAAAGTATCTGTAAAACAGAGTTGTGCTTTTCCTGAAATGAATGTAAAGCTGCTCTCTAGGTTGTGGGAACATATTGAGGAATAGATGTGGGGGATGACCACCACCACTGATGTGGCTGGAGACCAAAGAGCAGCAACAGGAAGGTTGCTGTCAAACGTGTTTTCATCTTTAACGCTCCCTCTATATTCCAAGAGCAAGGATTTTTTGTTGTTGTTTATTTAAAATAAGATGTTCCTTGAATCATATATCTTTCCTGGGAGGAAGAGGTGAGAATAAACTATCGACAATGTTGGTCAGGTTACTTGGTATAGTACCAGAAAGCATCATGAATGAGCTCCAATAAAGGAAAAAGCAGTGAGGGGAAACATGCTCCAACCAGAGGGCGCACAGGTCTGGGGAAAAACACCCTGAAAAGAGGGAGGAGAAACATCAAAGCAGTTCTGAGCTGGGAAAACTGCAGGATAACATGAAATTTTACACAGAACATTAAGAACTAGTAAGGAAATATGGCAAGTGTTAGTGAGCTTTTTTTGCTCTTGGTATTTTGTCAATGAGAAGATATTCCAAAAGGAGGGAAAATGGCATATTGGTCAAATTATGAAAGAGAAGTGACCGAGAAGGAGGATGGACTTTAGTTCAAGAGGTCAGGCACTTATCAGGTTTTCATCTTGAAGCCATAATTCCGGGGACCACTGAATACAAAAGAAGTTTCTTTGTGAAATCTGTTTGAGAAAACACTGAGAAAAACGTTGAACTATGTCTCTTTTGATTCAGTCTGGCATATCTTTGAAGTAATAACATTCCCCCAGGGAGGTAGAAATTGGTATGCAGATCTGCCTGTTGTCTGTTGACTCCCTGGCACCAAACAAATGAGTCTTTGTCCTCTTTGCTCTTCTTCTGACCTTACAACTCGTAGGTTCTTGGCTACAGAAGGACTTGGGTTTTTTTAATTCGTGTACTGTTGTATAGAAGACAGGAATCAGGATGGGCATGTCAGCTGCTAAGTGCAGAAGGCTTCAGCCTGAATTTTGATTTTCCTAATGTTCTTTTCTGCAATCCGAAGATATAGACCTACGTCCAAGAGTGTGGCAGTTTGATACATGTCCTCTTGACTTCAGCAATGGTTGACTTTTAAGTATCACTTATTCAGCGTACTGAAGTGCGAATCCTTGTGCAATGTGTAAACTAAGTAGTGTGAATTTCATTCTTTGAACAGTATTTTTGCATACCGCAGACCTTGACGTCACTCCTGTGTCCTTTTGGATTCTGGCCTCAAAATGCTAGAGCTCTGACTGGTGCAATGCTTGAGTCCAGCTAGGACATTTCTGAGGCTTTTAAAAATGTTCTCAAATATTCTTCTGCCTTTTTCTGCTAGAGCTCTAAAGAAAAACACCTTTTGTAAAAGATATGCAGTCTTGATTGAAAGACCTCAAATGAAAGAGGCTAACACCTGGCATACTTTACTTTGGGCTGTGGTTAAACACACCTCACATTTTGCTCATTTCTCTTTGCCTGAATATATTCTAACTTCAGCTTCCAGTCCTTGAATCTTGTTATGCTTCTCTGTTCCAGTCATGCACTAAACTGTATCTGAAATCTTGCCCCCAGTAATGTTACGATAGGTGCAAAGTGCCAGTCTTCTAAAGCAGACACTACGTAATGTGGTAAAACACAATGAGCAACCATTTATTAAAAGAGGCATGTACATATGCATCTCATTGTCTGATTTGAACATCCAGATGATAAAAGGAACCGGAACAATGAGGATGCCACTTCATTCCTCCATTCCTGTTATTCAATAATCTGAGAATTTGAAAGGCATAAATATGCAATGACATTTATTTTCTTTTCCCCCAGTTCTTTTTATATCACAACGCATGATAAGAAAAGATACTTTAGGTGAGGTATTTTAATATTGGCTCTTTTTCAATTGTTGACAATTGAAAAAAGTACAGCAACAATAAGCTACAAAACTTGACTATGAGGCAGCTTCTAAATAATTACTAGGCACAAGCCTGCCAATGCTATATTAAAGCATTATTAAAGTTAGGGGAATAAAATCAGCAAGAGCTGTTTATCAGCTTGCTTATGTATCTGGAACAAGTTGGAACAGACTGGTAAGAGGTTTTCACAGCATGTGGGAAAATGCTACAGTTCTTTCTTTGGGTGGATTGTCCTTAGTACTATTGCTTCAGCAGAGCCTTGCAAATCTTTCCCTTCTCTTCTATGTGTCTTTGTCCCACATACACAAGCAGAATGGGGCAGGCTTGCATAAAAATGAGGGAAAGATGGTTTCTGGTGGGACCCGATTTTGCAAGCTTTAAAATGTCAGCTTTCTGCATATGTTCCTGCTCTCCTAAATAAATAAATAAATAAATTTGGCTAGTCATTTGACTGCAGGAATCCAGACCATAATGGATGTAGAAACAAAGAAAGCTCACCTGGAGAGTCAGGCAGTATTGGGGGGGAAAAGGTTCCATGGTGTTTTGAAACCTTTCCTATCCCATGAAGAAAACTCTACTTATTTAGGTTTAGAAACAGAAAGCACATTTAATATACCTGAATATGTAAATCAAACAATCCAAAGATGAAGTACAGGAGACAGAATTACATATAATGTGTGGTAGAACTTAAGAACTTCAATAGGTCTTCAATATTTTATTCCTATTTTGCCCAAATAAGTTGTGATAAATAATCCTTTGAGTGACAGAAATTATACTTTTCAGTTCACATACACATTTTAGTTAGTAAATGCTAAATACAGCACAATATATGTGCCTCCGGTGACACGAATTTACAGTGCTTAACAGGAGACTTAAAATGTGATGCAGTTAATTTCACTGCAGAGCAAAAGAACAGAGTAAGACCAACTGTTTAGTTGTGTTGAGGATGCCCCTCCTTCAGGGAGGATGATGGAGGTGGTTGTGTTCAAAGTATGGTTCCCCTTGAAATAGTGCTTCCTGCAGCTTGCTTGTTCTGTGTGTATGCATGGTTTCTCTGAACAAACAGGCTTCTTGCAAAAAGTCAAACATAGGATGACCAAACTCAGAGGCTTCAGTGGTGTTTCTGAATACAACACAGCTACAGCGTAGAGCAAAATCTGACCAAAGTGACACAATAAGTCCCCAGGAAGACTGACCCAATTTTTTTCTAAGCCTTTTTTTGTTCCCTGCCCCTCCCCCCCGTCCTCCTCCTCTTTCTCCTGGAAACCTGGACAGTCAAAAGAATCTGGAAATGCTGCTATAATTAAATATGCGGTATGTAGTGCAGTGGCCTTATCTCCCTGGTCTCCCCCGTGTGCTAGGCTCTGGGATGGGATGCGTTTTCTACAAAGCACAGTGGTTACCACCCCTCATGACAGAAGGTGAGGGACAGTTGCTCAGGGACGGCTGTGGACAGCTGATCCTCCCTCAAGAGAGATGGACAGAGGTCTCTTCTCATCTCATGTTATTTGCAAAATCAACAGTGTGGTTTGACCATAAGGATGTTCTTCTGTTCTCTCAGCTGAGTATTAAGCCTTTCCTAATGGGAGCACATAGATTTGCATTTGTTCAACTGTTCCTTCTGCAATCCTGAGGAAGACAAGAGGGTCCATGTAGTATGGGCCAGGATGGGCCATCCTTATGTGAATGTATTTTTAGACCTTGCATTATGGGCACAAATGGGCAGGAAATTCTGTTTAAACATACGAAAGCTTTTTTACTGTGAATGTGGTCGAAGAGTGAAACAGGTTGCCCACAGAGGTTGTGAAGTCTCCATCCTTGGAGCTATTCAAAACCCGACTGGATGCAGACCTGAGCAACCTGCTCTCCCCGGCCATGCTTTGAGCAGGGGGCTTCGACTAGACCATCTCCAGAGGTCCCTTCCAGCCTCAGCCATCCTGTGATCAGAAACTTTCCCAGACCAGGAGTGGCCAGTCTGCTCTGTGTGCCGTTACCAGTCTGATGTGCTGTGGATGAAGAAAGGTGGAATGAGCCAAACACAGCATGCACAGATAACCTGCAAAATTATATGTATTAGGCATCTTTTTCTGCCGGATACTTCTGTGTCTGTCCTTGAACTAGCACTACTGAACCCTGTGTCCCACTTCCCAGTATCCGAGTATATTCTATCCTTTACAATGGCCTGATCCAAAGCCAGCTAAAGTCCCTACGTTGTTTCCCACTGACTTTGGCAGACAGGGCTTCAGTTCCTAATTTAGCTTTGTTCTCTGCTGGTGGCAAATCTGGATTGTAAAGAGGAGGCTTTTTCCTGATTAATGACTGAGTCTCATGCTGCTGCCTGGGCTATTCTAGGACAGGGTCTGATGTAAACTGCTGTTCTTGGTCTCTTTAAAGGAAGAACCTGAAACTCCTCAGTTTGGAGACAGCTGGTGGTACTGCTTGGGATACACACATTAATCACCCTCCAAAATGATTTGTCTGCAGAAACTACTGCTATGCTGTCACTCCATGCAGCCCCCCACCGCGTGTGCGCATGCGCACACACACACTTCCCTGCCAGTCCATCATCTCTGACTGGCAGCTATTTTTGCAAAGCTGCCTTCTGTTTTGTCTCCTGCTTTCCTGCCTTTGCTCACATGTGTCTCTCACTGATGCCATCTCTCCCTCTCACAGGCAGGGAGTTTTTCTCCCACTTAAAACTGCTTTGCTTTTCATCCCACCCCACCATCTTTCACCATCACGGGCAGTGCCCTGAGAGCTCTTTGCCTTTTCATTTCAAAGGACAGACTTCCAGTTTACACTATTGCCAGACTACTTCTTTTAATACATAACCATGTGCCATATGCCTTTCCTTTCCAACAGAGGCTTTTATTTTGCAGCAGCCGTTGTCTTACAGACACCTGCAAACTCTTTATTGATTTGTCTTGTCAGCTCTCCCTGCTCAGTCTCCGCACTGTCAGGGTCTCTGGCTCTGTTTACGTCCTGCAGCTTTTCTCTTCTCCTTGCATAAAGGTGCAGGCAGATATACCTGTGAGGCCTCTATTGTCAGCAAAAATGGACTTCCAATGTGGCCAGAAACATAAATAACTTTCTTGTGCTCTTGTCCAAAAAATAAATTTAAACAAAGCCCTTTTATCTGTCTGCACCCACAGAAAATGCAAAGGGCTCCACTACTGTGTCTTCTATAGCTTTATAAAAAGACTGTTCCTTTCCTTTCCCTGCTTTCTCATTGCAGCTGAATGAATGCTGTCTGGGGATATTTAGTGCCCCTGGCCCCTAGGTATAGACACGGCATTAAAAAGAAAACAAAAAAGAAAAAGGGTTTGATGTAAAATGACCATTTGCTTCAAAAGAGCATTGATTGAATAATAGATCAAGCTTCACTTTGGTGCAGTGTTTTTAATGAAAGATGCGCCTTTGCCCACATGCTTCTGCTCAGCATTAACTTGAGAGACTGAAATGTATTGAGTATTCTCTCTAATTTAATAATCAGTGGTTAATTATCCTCTGGCCTCTCCTGACCCTTTTGGTAGCACTCACTGGCCACTAAAAATATGAAGGTGAGATTTAAATTGAGCTCAAGCCTCTAAAGCTTTGATCAGCAGACTAGGTTGGTTTTCTCTGGCATAAACTAATAGGTGTTGGTTCAGATTCCCAGCTAGAGCGAAATAGGAAAGTGCTCCTGCAATCCCTGCAGCACCACTGACTTTTTCTGGTGGCACAGCTGATCCCTGTTTAGGGGTTAGGCCTGATTCAGTCACACTGAAATTTTAACACCTAGTCTGTCTCATGCTTTCTGGGGAGTTTGCCAGCGGTTTAAAATAGAGAATTTGGGATTGTGCGTCTTTGATCCCAGTCTCATGTCATCACAGGTGAAGTACTACTCTTCTCCAGTCCCCCTTGCATTTCAGAAGTGCTGCTCCTCCTGACAGTCCACACAGTGCCGCTTTAGCTTTTTCTCCCAGTTTCTGTCCCATGGAAAATTCCTCCTTTCATCGTCCACGTGAGACTTGCTGAAATTCTCATGCCCCCATCACATCACAATATCCTTTTCTGCCTGGCACCGTGGGTTCTGCTGCTCCAGCTCATCTCCCAGCTGAACTGGATCAAAGGCAGTTGACCTTCTCAGTCTGCAGACTGACAGTGGTAATTGCTCTAAACTGAAATTGTACTTCCATGGGCTAATTTCATGCTAAACTTCACACTGGCTTTTCTGAAAGTGAAAAATAAGATCATTTGTAACTTGTACAGTGTTGATTTGCCTTGACTTTATCAACATTCAACCCAAAGACATTGGGGACATTTGTTTTTACCTCTGCGAGAAGGGAAAGGGTAATTTCAGATTTTCATCTGGTTAATTAAAATCAACCCCTGTTCTTCTCAGGGAAAAAAACCCAAACCCAACCTTTATATTTTTGCAGTTTTCAGGTGGTAATCTTCTGTACATGGCGAGACCCATGTTTTTAGAACCTAAGGTCAGGTTTAGTTCTGCTCCCAGTTGCTCTTTATGGAAACTTTGCCATTTACATGAATAGCAATAAAATCAGGGCATAACTATTAGCATAAACAGTTAGACCACTATCGCTTTAGTCCAAATTCAAATTGCTTGCTGATAATTTGAGCAATAAACTGGCTTTGATAAATTCCTTTCCCAACATTATTTTATCATCATAATTATTTGCTGTTCTGCTTTGAATCTGCAAATTATCTCATACAGTTATATTTACATATGCAATAAAAACTGGGTCCATGATCTATTGTCTTGCCAACAGTAACATAAATAAAACAGTTTGTGAAAGATTATTCCTGACTTTTTGGCAGAGCTGTAATAAATAAATAATTACTTTGATAGATTCTTAGAAGGGATAAGTATGAAACAAGTTTGAGATGCAACACTTAGCATATACACTGCTGTAGAAGTTCTCTCTGAAGGCTAATTCTAAAGCCATATGCAGATTAGAAATGGAATTGCAATAGATTTTTCATTTTGAAACGTGCTGATAAAATATTCCTCTGTAAAAGGAACATAGTCTTTGAGTTTGAGCATTTGTAGTTTAGCCAATAAACCTGTCTAAAAGACACAGTGGATGAAGGTACATCAATCACATTTTATGATTATGATAGCAACATGGCAAAGAAGTAATGTACCAAATAAGTGTTGAAATTGATAGCTGTACCCTTTATAGGTTATAAAGAATAAAGGCTTGTGAGATGTACATATTTTCAGTATCCAAATTACTTGGATATTTTCAATACAAATATTACAAAATCAGATGTAGAATTATTGGCATGCATTTTTATTTCCAAGAATGTGTAAAAAATGCTGATTGAGGAGGACCACCAACCACATCCAGAACAGAAATCCACACAAAGGTGTATTTCAGCAAATACGTCTTAGAGCCTTCTCTTGTGGTTTTTACAATCTTTTTAATTTATTTTCTACATTTACTGATAAACCAAACCCTTTGGTTAAAAACATTTTTAATGAAAGCAGTAAAGTATCTGAGAGACTCATGTGAGCATATTTAGGTAAAAGTTAGCAAAAGAAATTTGACTTGCTTTTCATTTTGTAGTTGACCCATGAACCTCACCTTCTAGATTTGGTGACAAATCAGTACACTGTATGCACTGAACAATAAATAATTCATGAGCAACCTTCACCCTGACAGAAGTTGAGAAAGACTGTTGCAGAAGTGTAACTGTAAAAAAAAAATATATAAAAATATCATGGTGGAAGTGATTTGTGAAATGGAAATGGGTCAACAATGTCAAATTACCAATTTCTTCTGAATTACTCACCCAGCTGTAGTACTTACAGTAGTGTACAGTCAGCAACAAGGAATCAGGACAATAACTACGGATTTCCTTCCTTCTTCCCTCACACTGGGCAAAAATACAAACTATCCAAAGTACTGCTAGGACAGGGTGTATCTTAATATCTCCCCTAGGTTTGTCCATCCTCTCTCTAGTCCCCCAAAATCTAGTGGCAGCTCTTCAGGTTAGCAACAGCTTTTCTATTGCTTCATGTTCTCAGCTTTCTTTACCTGCACAGAGTCAGGCTTGATCCCTGCAGTGGTGTAAGCCTTGCATGAAAAATTGTGGTTACCCTGCAAAGCTCTATTGAAATAGGTAATGCATCTCCTCACTGAGTTAGTGCTCTAGATATTGCATCCCTGTGGTCAGCATGTTCCTGAAGATGTCATGGACCAAAGGAGGTGGTAAAACCATGACCGTGAAAATCCTTCTGCAAGACTCTAGATGCTGTCTCAAACAGACTTTAGGTGACCCACTCTGGGTAACCAAGAGCTTGTAGATACATCCAGGTGCAACCAAGTCACACCTCACCTTCACAGCTGGCAGGACCTTATTCTCTGCTCAGAGATCATGTACCTGAGTTAGTGGGAGTCCTGCCTGGACTAGGAAGCCCAGCTGAGACGTATGACTTCTTAGTGCCATTGTAGTCATTTGCTGCAGTCTTTACACTACGTCCAGCCCAGAGCTGCCTTGTGGCCCAATGGCTCAAAGGGTGAGGAGATCTTGCCAGTGACGCACTGTGTTCTGCTGTCTCAATATGTCTTCAAAGTTGCCTCAGTATGTTCTCTCTGAGCCTTCTGTTTGATGCCAACCACCCCTCCCTCTGTTAAACTTGTGGGGTGTTGTGTGTGGGGAACCTGGCATGTCCTGAAGGACTCTGCATTTCAACGTGAGAGAGTGATTCTTGGGTACTTGAAATATTTGTTGGATATGTTTTTTTTCTGTGCTTGTTCTTCTGTTAAGTGTCTTTTGATCTTTCAGGGTGGGAAGCCTTACTCTGTAGTAAGTCGAGGTTTGTTTATTGTGCTGAAGAAACATTAAAGAAGGTAAAGACCCCTGGGGTTGAAGAAGAATGGACTAGGCATGATCCTAACCCAGTACATATGCAATGGCTGATCGGTTTGTCTGCAAGGAATCAACACAGACTCATTGCACTTACACAGAGAAGTGAGCAAAAGCAGGGCAGAATTAGTGAAGGCAGCAAACCCGAAGTTGTTTATCAGGTGGATCAATGCAAGGGGGAGCTGCAGCTAGAAACTCAACATGGTTTTTTTAAGTATTTTTACATGCAGATTGCTGCACTTTAATGTCTTCTTCCAACCTGCAATACTTAAAAAATTACTTTAGAATTCTTGTAAATCAGCACTAATAACAGCCATTGAAGTACTCTTTGCCAGTCTCCTTGCACGGTGCTGAAAATAATCAACTCTCTGTAAAAGTAATATGCGTGGAATGCAACATTCCCTTGGGGAATAATTCATCTTCCCATATTGCCTTGCCCATACTCTTCAGGTATGCTTTCCTCAGCTGTGATTGCTTTGCAAATAAGGATGTTGGCTTTCACATTGCTGCTTAAATGCTGCTGCGTAGTATGTGGCTGGGGTGGTGGTTCTTTCAGCTTTTGGTCTGAAAGACTGTTACAACGCTGAAGCACGCTATTGGAATAAGTCCTTCTGGCCTTTACCTGTACTGGCAAATGTGGAAAAAGGTTAGACAATATGAACTGTTTCCATAGGATGCTCTTTTACCTTGTACATGAGGTGTGCAGGGATGTCTGTTTTAGTTTAGAAATGCCTTTGCTATTGGGCAGAGCTATTTGCACCCAGACTTGCTCTGGTGGGCTTCTAGAAGGTATCCTTGAGAGTCATATACCGCTCCATAAATATGTAGACACCTCTCCAGACACAAGAATGGGCAGAATGGACAGAGGTGAACTGCACTGAGTGTACTCGTAAATGCTTTTGCTTGCTGTGTAAGGTGTTGAGGTCCATCTGTCTAGAGGCTTCTGTGGTCCTCATTTGCCTGGTAGCACATTGTAGTCTTCACTGGACTTCAGCCTTGCTAAGTTCTGCAAGGAAGAGAAGTGGAGTGATTATTTCCATTTAGAGCTGGGGAAGCTGAGATCCCTGTCAGATCCAGGTAATTTATGTGAGGTTGTGCAGCCCATACACAGCTGAACTGTGACTTGAACTAGATTCTCCAGCAGTGTCTCGTTCTCTTGACACAAATGAAGGTCTTTCACAGTTCTTGTCAGGAGCCTTTTCTAATGCAGAGAACAGAGCTACCATGCTGAAGACCCTTTTTCTGGACTACCCACATCTGTTTCCAGGTCTGCATGGTCTTTGGCTGTAGGAGTATAGAGCACGGTTTCTATCTGCCACCTCTGTTCTCTGCTCTCCCTGCTTTTGAATGGGTGAGCCTTGAGCAGAGACAGTTGAATTCTTGGCTGCTTTTTCTCAATGTGGCAATCAGTGATGCTCTGTGCATGAACAAGGGGAAAACGTGGAGTCAGGTGACGACTCTCAGAAACAACATGTTTTCTGTCCCATTTCTGAAAGGATGGAACCTGAGGGTGTTTCTTACACAGGGCTTGTGACCAAATCACAGGATATCCCAGAGCTACTCCTCTGCCCAACCTTTTATCAGGTGTCCTGGAGTTGAACTGTAGAGAATAGCATGGTTACTTCTTGACAGCTGTTTCACTTAGCAAAACTGAAGAATCTGTTACCTTGTGAATATGATTAATAACACTCGTCATAAAGGCAGGAGAGGAAAATCTCAGTCCCTGCACTGAAGCAATGCTAGTAGGGCTGATTATTGGCAATTAATTATGTCCTGGAGTCTTGCTGTACATCTTGTGTTTACCAGAACCCCTTACAATTATTGCTCACCTATCTTTTACACTGTGGCGCAATGCATGTATTGTCCTCTGAAAGCACTAAGTCCATTGAATAAATTCAGAGGAGATTGGCTCAAATTTCAAGGTAAAGAAATATGGGTTCTGCTCTTTAGAATAAGCCCCAAAGGATCTGAAAATCTTCCCTTGGTTTAAAGAACTTTATCATTCTAGGTTCTCAGTATCCATCCTGCACACACGATGTTCAGACGTCCCTGTAAGGATGCCCAACTCCACTAGCATATCTGGGCATTCCCTTTTTCTTGGCAAGTTCTACTTTGCATGGGCAAATTAAATGCACCTGGAAATGTAAAATGTGAGCTGTCGAAATGGACAAAGGGAGCCAGTAACAGCTCATCTGGAAAACACACTCACTCCCAAAAGCCATTTAAATGCTGCCTGTCAGACACTGGAAAGGCACCACCATGCTAATTTAGCAGGGATGGGATAGCTGTCACCCAAATGCTAAATCAAAGGGCTTTATAAACTGGGAATGTGGGCTCCTTAGTAACATACACGACCTTCTAGGACCTTTCCTGCTTTGAACATGATTATAGTTTTTCAGTGAAATGTCTTCATTTCTCCACAATAGGGGAACTCCACTTAGGATTTCACCTAGTGCGTGGGGGTGTACCGAAGCAGTGTTGCACATAGACACCAAGGAGTCAGGGCAGTAGGGGCAGGGGGGTTCAGTATGAAAACTTAGAGTCTTTGTCACCTGAATAGCAGAAGCCCTCCACTAAACCAAAATATCATAGCAGGCTACTGTTATAACTTCCAGCCACTAGCAAACTCATTAAACCAATGCATAGGTGTTCTGGCCTGTGTGTACACACTATGTATTTGTTGTGTATCTCCTGAATTATATTAAAGATTGATTGAGCTGCACTAGCCTCTATTGAAAGTCATCTGACTCAGTCCACTCTAAAACCAATATAAGTCTGTAAACCTATTTAACCTTCCCATTTGGGAATGCATTTCATTGAATATAGCAGCTTGATGCTCATTAAAATTAAAGATAGAAAAGCATATTAAGTAATGCAGCGCTTTTCCCTTGGCGATGTAGGGCTGGCACCTCCTTGATGTTCCAGGTTGACCCTTTGTGTTGTTTTGAGAAGATGTAATTTATTTTCACATGTTATTGGGATATTTTCTCCTCCAGTTGCTCCCCGTACTTCTTGTACAACATCATCATCCACTCTGTCTTTCCCCATTCAGATACTTTGGGAACATGGAATACTTACATAGAAGAGTTTTATTGCTATCGGTCTTCCATCTAGCATATAACAGTAGTCAGTTTAGGACATTGGACTCACTCTAAGCCAAAGAAAGGAGATGTAGCTGTCAAGGTACAGATAAATGTTTCTTGCATGGTGGGCATCACTGTGGCTGTTTGAGTCTAAAATAACAACAACAGTAATGCTAACTTTGTAGTTACTAGATATTGGTTAGAGCTACAGAAGTCTGTTTCCAGTGTTGCGCATATCGACTTGTTGGATCAGTAACTACAGTTTTTTTCAACCTAGCACAAGTCTGACCTACCTCAAGTTCTGGAATTGGGCTGATTACTCTTGAAAAGGAAAAACTGGAAATGAATAGCAGTTTTTAAAATGTTGAATGTGGAAGACAGTGTTTATAGAGCTGTAGCCCCAGGACTAGAACAGTTACAAATCCAGAAAGGCAATATTTAAATATTAACGTATATAGACTCTTTACAGAACATCGGGATTAACATAATGGACCAAATGCATCCTGGGTGTTAAGCTGTCTGAGGTCACTGTTGAACCAGAGATGCTGCTGATGTACAACATGAAAGAAAGAGTGCTCTGGTCTTTTTCTTTGTGGAGACTTGTTGCTAAGCAATTGGGAAAACAGTAAGGCAAAAGATATGAAAGCATAATTCACTTTGTAAACAATAAAAATCTTTACAATTTTGGAAGAAGCTGCAGCGATAATACATAACATCAGAAAGGAGAAACTCTACAGAACATCAATAGAACATTATTCAGGCTTTTTTTAAGAGTGCCAGAAGACTGACGACTATGCTGATGTAGAATTGAGTTACCATCACTGGTATCAATCATTTCCCCACCATGGTACGCAGTACCTAAAACCTCAATAAAGTTATAGAGAGGCGCGCACGTGCACACAGTCACACTGCAGATTTATTTCGCCAATGTAACTTTATCGCATCAAAACTGGTGATAAAGTTTTACAGTTTTCAGGTGGGGAAATTTTCTTCACATTAATGTGACTTTGTACAGTTAGCTCTTTACAGTTAATTTTGTGTCAGGTTCCCCCCCCAAGAGTGCCAATAAACATCTGTGTTGCAGTGGCTTTTGCCTATGAATTAGTACAGGAAGCACAGATTTCTCAAGGACAGCAGAAAATTAGCTACTGCTTGTCCCTACAGATGAACAGGTCTGGGAGAAGAAAACAGTCACACCTATTCTTTCTCAATCATAGCAATAGCAATTTCTTGTTTATGACTTTCCCAAATGGTGTTGACTCCCTGGTTGGGCAATTCTAACTAAGCACCTACCTGGGGGTCCTGCAGCATTATTCCCTGTACCAATCCTCGTCTGATTAAATTGATGTTACCCTTTTGAAATCGATGGAATGAAGATATTTTACATTGCCTGAGGAACTGTCCTAATGTAGAAATACTTGCTTTTCTATCAGCTCTATTCGTTTCAGTTGTGTTTTCATCTAGCTTGGAGGTGAGTTTGAAGACTGCAGCATACTTTTATCTTTTAAATCAGCTACCAGTACATTAAGAAAGGGTGGCACAATCTGTTCTCCTGTTATCTTTATAAAAAGGATCCAATCTCTTCTTTGAAACGCCCGAATTTGGGAGTCCACATGCGCTCAGTGCTCCTGGGTAATTTCTGAGAGGTTGCTCAAGCAAGATCATTCATGTGTTTCACACATCTGGATATGTGAAACTGATTGCACAGAAACTTTTTTTCTGCTCGTGTTTGTGTTTAGCTGTATTTCACCATGAACTATTCTCCTTCAGCAAATTTAGGGGAGAAAACCCTGACATTCCTCTTTAAGTGTGGACTGTGGCGTACAGAAAGAGCTGTTTGAAGTGTTTTGAATCAAAACTTCTGTCTTGTTTATTTTTTTCAGTTAAGTCCTTTGGCTGATTTAGAACAAACCTTTTCAGGAAAATGTATGAAACTTTCTAGCAGCCAAGGGAGTGAAAAGTTTTTCAGTTAACATCTTATCCCTTTTGCCAGCCTCTCTCATTTGCACTTAGCTGAGGGGAAAAAACCCCCACCGTCCCAAAGCCACTCTCTAACCCTCCTGCTAAACCTCTGGATCACTGCCAGCTGATGCTGGCACGGGCAGTGTACCGCAGCTTATCAGATCGGTCGTCCCTGTTACCAAAGCAAACACAACCGCAGCAAGCACTCCGACTGCATGCATCGCCTCACCGGAGCGAACCCCTGTTGCTGCTACCTTTTTCTTTTGCTCTGTTCTTCCGTTGCTTTGCTCCAGCCAGCCGATGCATCCCGGTGGGCTGGGATGCTAGACCTTGCCAAGCTGTCCGTATGTGCTCTCCCGGCATTATCAGGAAAGCTTTTGCCTTCGCTGCAGCAGAAAGGAGAACTGCAAACAAGATTGTAAATCCTTAGGCGTAATGTCTGCCCTGAGCAATGGGACCTCTGGTACTAAGCCTTTAATTAAAGGTCTGAAATTAAATTCTAACAAGTTGCTGTGAAGCCTTATGACCCTTTGAAATCAATGGCCCAAATCCTGTTGATTGCAGTGGATCCGGGCTTTGTCCTAAGGTGTTCCTGCTTTGTTCACATCCTCAGAAATGCTAAGGATGCCTCAGTGTGTGTTCATTTGATGAAAAGCCCTGAAAGTTCACAGAGACAGGCCTAAAAATACAGTGGGTTTTGACCTTCTACGGACAGTATGAATGTTTGGTTTTTAAAGTTTCGCTTTGGGTTTCATATTTTCATTAGACAGCAGCAATTCAGATTTTATTTTCTGTGCAAGTCTGGTAATATAAAGAGTTGGTTTGGTACATAGGTGAACTCGTCCATGACAAATTACATGGAAACTATGGAAACACTCTGATTAATGGAGTACAAGGTCAGGCTGTCTCATGCTAAAAAATTAATCATTCCTCTGGTTTTTTTGCACAGGGTTTCTTTGGAGGTGAGGGAAAGAGGTTCAGATTTGTAGGACACGGGAAGACTAAATAATGGAATTGTTTAGAGTTAGTTGAATTAATCACTGAGAACAGATTACCTGACAAATTTCATCTTTTCCTTTTTAATTGGTTCCCTTTATGCGAGAGGAAGCGTTCATTTCTGCAAGTGTTGATCAAATGATTTACCTGAACACATTTCCATTTCTGGAGCACTCACGTCACTCACAGATGTGCCCTTGCGTCCCCTGGGACTCATGTGGGAGCCTTCTGTATTAAACAATTAGCAGCCCAAACAAGGAGATAGGGTGGCCCCGTGGGCGAGCAGGAGCCCCAGGCAGGGCTGGGATCCTCAGGCGTCTCTGGCTTTGCTGGTGGTGGCTGAAACAGGCCATTGTGCTATAGCATGCCAAAATATTTTCAGGACATCAGACATGGATACTCTCACTTTCCACTCAGCCTGACTGCAGGAGGGTTGGTTACGCACTGGGTACTTGGATTCATCCCCATAATGAAATTTTGTATTTGCCTTCGTGACAGCAATTCTCTTTTCCACATTGACCTCCCATCCAACACGGGTTTATTCAGCAGGTGTCCTGGAATCACTGTGAGTGCTCAGCAGAGTGAAGATAATTTTTCATGGATTTTATCTTAGATTTATTTGGGGTTTTGGGTATTTGATAAGATTTCCAGTTATTTCCCCCCTTCAGTATTTTCAGATTCTGTTAAAAGTAGAACAAGATTTCTTCTTTTAGCACTGAGATAACCCAAATGTTTGTTATTCAATTTAGTGTATATGAAAATAAAACCATACATTTGAACTCATACCATATGAAAATTACTACTGTGAAGAAGAAGAGATGTTGCACATCTGTCACCTGTATCTTTCTTGCTTGGTCTTTCTCTTGAGCTGAAAGTGGTACAGTCAGATCTGTTTAGAAGAATGAATCCTGAATTCTGAATGGGCATGAGTTTTATGGATTTCAGAAATAGGAGAAATGAGCTGCTATATATGCAAGCTTGGCACCCTTAGACTAACTTTATTTCATACAAATACTTAAGATAATGCAACAGAGTAGGCTGTACCGAGTAGTTTGACCTCAATAGGATTTTAGCATATACTTGAATGTTATGCTGATTTCGAGTTCACAAATGTAGTTAATTTTGAACATTTTGATGAAACCATGCATTCACAACTACAGTTTACCATAGAAGGGGGTTGTTTATAATGACATTTTCTTTAGAGAGGCAGAAAGGGGAGGAGGGACGGAGATTCCACTACCAGTAGTTAGGACTCTGGCTGGGCTTGCAGGAGACAGCTCTCCAGGTCTGTACCCTGCCTGTGCCAGAGGTGTGAGGAGCTTGGCTGTGAACCAGACTCAGAGTGTTGAACCTCAACCTTTCCCATCCTCCCCATCCATTTATCCTGAGGAGGATAAATAAGTAAATCTGTATTTCTATGGCTACATTTCCATTCAGAAAATTTCCCCAAAGGCCTGTCTTTATCAGTGTTTTATCCATGAAGATGAGTGACACAACTTCCAGAACAGGTCCAGTCTTAGAGGCTTTGTCAAGTGCCTGGACAGTAGATGTGTCCATAAATATTTCATGGCTCGTGAACACATATTTCTGCCTGGAGGTTTGGGTATGGAAAAAGGGGAGCCCCAAAATTGCTAATTTACAGGCAGCTGTATTCCCAAGCACGCAAGGGGCAGTGTCTGATGGGGCTGGTTTTGGTCTGTGTGTTATGTCCCTCTGAATCAATTTCTTGAGTGGCAGCTCTGGAGGGAGGGAGATTGCTCCACGCCTGGGGGACAGTGGAGCCTGGTCAAGGAGGGACATTTCCAGGGTGCAGGTGATAGGAGGAGAAAGACAGCATGAGCATTACAGCAATGAGTCTGAGAAGAGCACAGGCACGAGATAGACCTCTCAGAGGATGGAGACAAAAAGCTTCCTTGGAATTAGGGGGGATTCACAGACTTTTTGTGACTGAGAAAGTCCTTGAGCTGGCCAGAGCAAATCCTGAAGGCTGGAACTAGCTCTGCCAAGATGTAGAGGGAATGCAGCTGATAAACCCCTTTTTATTTGTCTTCTATATTTCTAGCTTTCCTGGTGATTTTCAATTATTCTTTCTGTAAGAAGTGAAGTGTTCCGCTTCAAGTTCTTATGAAACTTTTGAGTTTTTCCTTTTTTCACCAGGTAGGAAAGGCTCTCACAAACCCACCTGAGAGCTCTGGTTCACCTGGGCTCATCTCACAACACTACTAAGCTCCTGACCAAGAGGTGTCAGTTTTTTATAGTGCTGAGTGTCCTGCAGCTCTGTGACGTTTTATTGTTTTGCCTGACACTAATTTCTCAGTTTCATATTAGAACACTAGTATTCAGCTGAATATTTTGAACAGTCAGAGAAGATGCCACTTTCCTTATCAATTATTTCTGTGAATTTGGTTTCCCCTTCACCCTGCTCTTGTTCCCGCATGGTCTATAGCTCTGCGATCCTCAAACTTATGTTATAGCTGGTATTCTCTGAGTGCTGCCTGGCTGGAGGTCCTTGCTTAGCGTTTACCTAGGCTGATATGAACGTAGCCTAGGAACGTAGGAACGTAGCCTTTTTTTCATGAGCATACCCACTACTGTTTAAGGCCAGAAAACTTGCGAAGATCTGATTTCTACTAGCCTTCCCATTTAGGGTTATAGACACAGACACACCTGATGCTTTTCTGTCTGAAGCTGCTTATACTGGGATGAATGATGCATGCAGGGAAAGGAATAACTTATACCTGGGAAGGAATCTTTGGTTGCCATTCAGATTCCTATGATTAGACCCTCTGGCATGTATACCTAGAAGGAGCATGAGTCATCCACTTTAAGCTTTTTTTTGTAGCTGAAACTGACTTCCTTGCAGGTTGATTCAATATTGCCATACCCTTATGAGGCAAGGCAAATGTTAGCTTCCTGAGTGTGGGTTCACCCACCTTTTGTTCAATGAAAATAAGCTCATATTGAGCATCATTAACAACTTCCCTATGTGGGGATTACAAATGGGTCCACATTTACCCTACTCTCAAACTTAAACCAAAAGTATTTCTGAAATGCAGTACAAACTTGTTCTCCTCCTGCCACCCCCTTTACCTCCATCTCAGCAACCTCCTTCTCCAGGCAGATGGTTCCCACCCCCTCTCAGCTCCCCTTGACACCCTGCCAACACCATGCCCAACCACCCTTGTCATCTGTCTCTTGTCTCTAACCCAGTTCCCTCAGATATGACAGACTACAGTCTCCTCTTTTTCCCTAAAAAGAAACGTTGTACTAGCATGCCAGTACCTGGTCAAACAAATGTGGTCGGGGATCAGAGGAGGGGTGGAAGGCTTCCCTATGGAAGATTTTTGACTTTTCAGCCAATAAAACTAGAAACTGTCAATTTTTAGGCTATTTATTTCTTCCTATCCAAAAAAAGCACACACACCTTCACTTCCTCCTCCTGGTCTGGTTAGAAATGCTGCTGAAGCACAACGTGGGAGCTCTAGTTCAACGCCTTGTGCATCCATTCTCTCCCAAGGCTTCCTGACCCCGCCTCCTCCCAAAGCACCCTGCCGAGCCTCCTGAATCCTGTCTCCGTGCTTCCCATAGGAAATCCAGCCCAGAGAGATGGAGAGAGCATGTGGCATTTCAACATCGTGCCAGTCAGAAGCCATTTTTTTGGCTGAAATCTGAGAAATTTTCAGAATCCAAGTGTTTTGGTTTTCCATTTTCTCTAGCAAGTTGAAATTTTTCAAGAAAAGCAGAATCCCTCTTTTTATGGAAAAACCCAAAAAAACAAACCAAAAAATCAAGAAATCCTCATTCCCTCGATTTCTGTTGAAAATGTTTTGATCAACTTCAGTAACAAGCTGTCTGCTGCAGTGTGTAAGGTAGCCATAAAATGTGACTTTTCTTGAGACATCTCTAAGATCTGCTGGCTCCAAGCTCGATAGGTTTTTCATCTTTGGTACTACTGAAGTCATCTGATCATAGTACTCTGGTCAGGTTTTCTTTGCGTAATAAAGAACGTTGTGTTCTCATTTCCCAGCATTAGGCTTGCACATAAACCTTTGTAAATTGGCCCCAGGAGAGCCTGGGGAATTTATAATCAGGATCATAATATATCTTCAATAAAATATCTTCATATAAGATTTCACATTGGAAGTTAAACTTGTACCTTTCTTGTTCAGGGAACAAAATGGGACAGCCTCTGCCCTTAAACTCGTATTTATAAACTATACTTAATCCAGTGCCTCCCACTGGCACATTGGGCTTTCAGTGATCTGTTAGGCAACACCTTGTCCTTTCTCTCCGTTGATCCCTTGTTTGTTTAATATATTTTGCATTCCTCAGTCCTACAGTGATGTGGATTCTTGGTTGTGTTTGGCTTAGTGGTACTGGAGAAGGCATGTTTAAGAAACACTTCTGATTTTCCTTACCTTTTTAATACCTTGAAGCTCTGTCAATAGGAAAGTGCTAGTACTGCATAGGGTTGCTAAAGAAGTACTTTTAGAAACTCTCTGAAGTTTCTCTGCACTTGGTGTTATATACGCAACCCCAGGTAAGGGAGCATAAGAAGTCAAGGAAAAGACCGCTATAATTTGTCTCCGTGTCATATACTTATATGTTATCATGTGAATAGATATTTATCTGTACCTTGAAAGCATGCCAGTGGATGTAGAGAGGTGCATTCACGCTGCATTCCTCAGTGTTGTGGCATCTGTGGGGATAGCTATTCTTTCAGTTTTAATTTTGCTTTACTTTCATCTCATAGACATAGAGCTATCAATGAGAAATGTGAGCTTAACTTTTGGTGGTGAATCTGTGCTAACATTTGAAAACCTCACTAATTCCATTTATAAGCCTAACAGAGGCCGTAGAAGTGGTCACTGGCAAACTGAGTGAGCTGCTTTCTTCTGAGACATTGAGTTGTTATCAAAGAACCTATAGGGCTGAAAATCCCATCATAAAAAATATAGACATGCACTCTATGACTTTGAAAACCAGCTTGGTGTTTTGAGTGACAGCTGATACACTGAAAACTACTGAGACTTTTGCTCTTAAGCAATTTAGGTAAAAAATCCCCTCCTGTATTTCGTTTGGTGCTAAAGCTGAGACAGGCAAAATGGTGAAAGTGGGGGGTGAGTCAGGGAGACAGTACCGTTGTTTCCATAAAGCTGAAACAATGATCGACCAGGCTGGGTTCCCACTTTTTCTAGAATTACTGAAGCTCTCCAGGAAAGAGTTGCGTGAAAGGTCTTGATATTTTTGCTTTTGTCTAATTCACCCAGGAAGGCTTTTTAATATGTTACTGACTTCCAGTGATTTTTACCACTAATTCTGCTTTTGCATTTGTTTCAGCCTGGACAATGGAAATTTCATTGATCTATTTCTAGCCACAAAAGATTTTTTGTTATCATGTAGCAGCCTAGCAATAGCAGTGGGAATTGAGAAGAAATTTTAATTTACAGGACTCAATAAACCTTACCAAACACAACTGCTTGTATTTTGTATTTAAATTTCCTGAAGGGGCACAAATCTGCCCTCCTTAGCTTTAACACAAAAAAAGTCATGTTCTTAATTTAGATGTAAAACGCAGAAGGAAATGATGAACAATGAATTGGGACCGGTGATCAGGGACTTTATCTTTCCTAAAACTCTTTTCTGAGGAGTTAAGTGCATAATGCTATTAAAAAGAAGATGAATAAGTAAACACTACCTTTCAGCAGCAGCTTCTTCTGAGATGCAGTCTAACCAGCTTTGTTTAGAAAGCTTCAGGCTTCATGATGTAATTTTAATGACATTTAAATTTAGCATTCATATTGCAGAAAAAGAGAGTTGCCCCCGTGCAGCAAGGCTTCTTTTTTCCATGCAGGGGTGAAGGCAATAAGGATTCTGCTCACGGCACTGTGGATAGTGTCCAGAGACACAGTCATGACTGCAAGTGAAAACAACTCCCCGCTTGCCCCCACATCGTTAAATAAATATTTTGCCAGTTAATAAGTGCTCCTTATTTTAAGCAGTTAGGTTAGCATAAAAAGGGAGAAAAACTATCAGTTTGTGCTGGCTGGGGGAGTAACCCTGTTGACTGCCTGAGTGTGATAAACAGCGAGGGTGGAAGAGAGAGCAGACATGCACACTCATCCTCAGAGAGTGCAAGTATCACTGAACATGTGCAGACAAAATACTCATCATTTTTCCATTGAGGAACAAGGAGGCCAGTCTGGGAATCAAGATTTGGATAGTCCATGTAACCCATGTTTCCTTTCAGCCCCATCCAAAGGACCTGCTCAGCAGCTCTCAGGGGAATTGGTCTACACCAGTGTTACCCATCCTATGTCACTGGGGACCTTATTTCAAGAGGAAGCTCTGCCTGCTCTGCTCCGCTCCGCTCCCCAGCTAGCACGTTCCCATTGCCTGAATGCTGTCCTCCTCACCAGATTTAAGTGGCCTGCATAGCACAGAGTACCTGTTGGTATTTTGGTTCTGCCTCTGTTCAGAGAAGAGGCGTGGGTTTGTGGTGAGGCACCGAAATGCTCTGAAAACGTAATTTCATAAGCTGATGGAAGAGAACATTGCTGTCAAAAGCTGGGGTCTTACCTTCCACAGCCTTTTTCCCCTCTCATTGGTTTCTCAGCCCAGTTCACCATGCGTCTGCCCAGAGGGCTGGGCAGCCACCATGGGGAGGTAGAAGGGGGACGGGGTGGCCTTAGGGCAGGAACAGGCAGCTGGGTGTGTGGGGACAGGTACTCCAGAGAGGTGGCTGTGGAGTCACTGGCGAGACACAGGGGCAGGTGTGTCCCTTGGGTATCACAGACTAGGTGCTGTTGGTTAGGAGGTGAGGAGAGGTGGCATTAGTGAGGCCATCGCTGGAATAACATGTTCAGTTCTGTTGGCCATTCTGAAAACCGAGATTGGAAAACTTGGAAAAGAGCTACAGAAACGGCTCCAGACCTGGGATTGTGCCCTGGAGAGACTGAACTTGAAGGTGGCTTTGGTGTAACAGCTCTGTAGATGGGTGACCTCTGAGATGGGGGGAACGGTCTTCAAATTAGCAAAGACAGAGTGTGATCAAACAAGTGGAACAGGAAACTCGGCCAAGGTTGTGCTGGAAACAGAGTGTGTGATTTTGACAATAAGGATAATTCCCTACTGAAACTGCTTATGAGGAAATACATGGGATTGTCACCACCTTAGACTTGACTGATCAGCCTTCTAAAACATGGGCAAGAGCTTCAAAGAAGCTGTGGGTTTGATGCTGGTTTTGGGGTGGGGGATCTTTGGTCCACAAGCTGTAAGACAGTACAAGGCTCTGAACAATTCTGTATACTTCTTTAGAGAGAAGACTTTGTTGGCCACAGTATTTTTTTTTTACATACTTGGGGTATTTCTCTGTGTCTTGGAATGAATGAAATGCTAATTTTAACGTTATGATGTTTTTCATTTAAAATTGCAACATTTGAGAGGGATTTTTTTTCCCCTTAGAAACTTATTCCTTTTCTCTGTTTTTATGGCCTGGAGGTTTTCTCTCTCTTTTTTATTTATCATCTCATATTGCTATGGTTTAAAGTTATACAGCAATGATTCAGGCTGTTGTTGAGTTTTAGTTCTTTGAATGTTTTCTATTTTTAGAGTGTTCTTAGTTGCACTGAAAACAAGCAGCAGCAACTGTATTGGCCCCAATATATCGCACAGTTTTTGTCAGAAGATACAATGTCAATAAAATAGCTTGCCCCATATTTGGGGACTATGCAGAACATGATCCTTTTAAGGAACATACTCTACCTATATAAGTAACAGGTCTTGCTGTGGCTGCCCAGATCCCCCCCTGGACAACTGAAACCAGAATTAATAACCTTGGCTCAGCATCTTCACCGAGATGCAGGACTGTGACCAGCTGCATTAGCTCTCCCTACAGAAAGTGGTAAACTATAGCTCTTCTGCTGTCTAACTGGCCATGAAATACTTAGCAGGCACTGGAGCACATATGTACTGCTTTACAAGTGGATGCCCTAACCAGCCCAGAGGATCAGCCTGCCTGTCTCTTCTGCCCAAAGTTTGATTAAAAAGTGGAACATGTCCAAGAGGGGAAGAGTCTGGCACCTTGATCCTCAAAACAATTAGAGATGACAGAAGAGCCAGGATTAACTCTTCAGTCTGAGCTGGCAGAGCAGCGCCTGTCCCTCAGCTTGCCAGGGTCCAGCTGAGCATCCTTCATACAATTAGTCACGGTCTCTTTTCTTTGCCAAAGCAACAAACACTGAGCCCTAATTTTCTCCCAAGGTATGATGGGAACACTTGGGAGTTCCCAAAATTTCCATGGGTCTCAGAATAAATAAAATTTGAAAAATCCCTGCTCAGTACTTGGTATAGCTTTTTATTAGTGTTTGTGCTTTAGAGGAATCAGGATTCCCAGTTCTACCCTTTCATGCAGCCACCTTCTGTCTAGCTCAAAATCCCCATAGGAGAAACTTCCACTTGGGATAAATAAAATGAAATAATTTTGCTAGCAGTTTCCTGTATAAGAAGCTTGGCCTGTGAAAGACTTCCTGAAATTGATTTTCCTGATATGTGATTTCCTTTTTTTAACTTGAATTTCCTCTGAGGTTTTGTCTTTATATTTTTGCCTAGATTATCTGAAGTAAGAAAGTTTTAGCTGAGCTGCTTTTGAAGAAAGAACACCAGTATTAAGAAAGAAAGATTCTGTCTGAGACTGTCTTTTCTACCATTAAAAATTATTCCTAAAGTTTGGATCAAAAAAAAAAGAGCTAATAATGGTTAACAGGGCTAAATGAATGGAAATGCAGAATGAACTGTGGTGTGCTTTTTGAACAGATTTTGAAAAGATGCCTTTTCCCAGCCAGTGTGAAAACAGTATCCATGCCAGGCACTTAATGATAAGGCACAGCCCCGTTAGCTATATAAAACTGCCCTGGGTGGGGGAAGACCCTTGTACAGGCTACATTACTTCTCACGTTTTCATTTGACTCCTCTTCCCAGTCATGTTCCCAGGTCTTGCCCTGCTCCTATGGATATTTTGAGCGGTGAATGTCACTGAGCAGACCGTGTCCACGTTGCAAAGTGCAGGTCCAGGCCCCTTCCTGGGGTCGAGCTGGTGGCCCAGGACCCCCTTGTAGGCATCAGTCAGGCACCATGAGATTTATCTGAGGGAAAAGCCTCAGCGTGCACTCAGACTCCTTCATACCACATGGAGAGATCAGACACACTCCAGGCAGTAACTCGAGTATCTGACAGCTCTGTCCCCAGCAAGTATCTTCATAAATACCTGTTTTAAGTCAAACCCACTTAAATCTTCCAAGAGACAACTATGTGCTTAGCATCTGCATAAAGTGTGGCTCCTGATATATTTTATTCCACTTGACGTCCTGGTTTTACCACCCTTTCTCCACCACAGACCAAGCCCATGGGCTGAGAGGTACAAGAGAGAACCTCACTGTCTTATTTTCCATCTCGAATCAGATCTCATGGACATTTGCTTTGTGACTATTCTTAAGTAATTCTGTCTAGCATCTGATTTAAAAATATCTCAGACAAAGTCAAGCTTCATGCACTATCATCTGTTCAAGGCAACACCTAAACTGAACAGTAACTGTACACTCAGTGCCCCTGCTTGTTCCTGAGGAGGAGTGAGTTTGATCCAGGAATGGAAGGATTTCTGCAACTTCTGTGTCCGCTGCTCTAAACTTTTAGCTTAGGATGTTTTCTGGACTTGCAAAAGGCATGAGACCTCTTTACTTCTCCATCTATTTGCTGTTGTCCTTATTAATTGCTCCTTTTGCTTGCCTGTCTTAAAATCAAAATGTCACGTGGCAGTATATTTTGCTCTACTTAAGGGCACATTAGAAAGTGCTTGAAAATAGTTTGGTTGTGATTTTGCAACCCACAGTAATTGGAATTTCATTAAAGTATCCTTCTCTATATCACCCCTACATCAGAAGCCCTTACAATTTTTCCCAATATCCAGTATTTTCCCTCTTCACATCAGTCAGCATTAGCCTGAACTGTTCTTTTCCCCCCTCTTATTATTTTGTGTGCATCACTAGTGGCTGAGCATGATCCTAATGTCATTTCTAGGGCATGTTCCACTCTCTCCTGCCTGGTACCCCCTTCCATAATGAAATATATTGTGAAGCCCTGGGGGAGACAGCTGTTACCTGTGTGTGATGAAACGGGCAATACATGGGGTTAGGTAGAGTAGTACCTTGGTAATCATTGAATAATTTGGGTTGGAAGGGACATCTGGAGGTCTTCTAGTCCAGAACAGGCACAGCACTCCAGATGCAGTCTCGCAGGCACCGAATAGAGGGGAAGGATGACTTCCCTTAACTTGCTGGCTCTATTCGGTTGGTCTTTTTTGCTGCAAGGACACACTGTTGATAAACTATAGCCAAATGTGATAAGAGGTTTAAAAACGACCCAAGAGGGTGAGGCACACTGATGCAAGTGGTAATGAACTGAGAAGTAAGTGTGCATTGCTGACGCCCCCACTGCCGCTGTTGATACGAGCGTCTGTGCGTCCTGTGGTCTCCAGAGAGACGACCGCATCCTCTTAAGCAGAACTTGTGGGATTTACCACAAGGTTACAGACAAGCTCCAAAGCAGATGCAAGAGGCACAGATGAGAGCGGGGAGCACTGGTGAGATCCGGCCTGCTCCAAAGCTTGAACTCATGTACTGATGATGTACCAGACTAAACCAGTGCACAGCACAAGTGTTCTTCCCCGGGGCGGCAAGAGGTGCCTCCTTAGCTTGTGCTGATATCAAACGTACCTCCCTTCTCCCTTTTCTTGGTGTGTGATGCAAGTCTCCCTTTCTTCCCTCCAAAGTAGCTTTTTGGTTTCATCTTGCGCTATGCCGTAGCACCATGTCAGTCGGCACAGGGTCTGCCTGTCTTAGACCTGGAGTTCAGTGCCCCCCCTCTGGGTTTGTTGCGTTAGCTTCTGAGCCATTAAGGTTTGAGGCAGATGCCCTCGAGGGAGGTTGCAATGGAAAGAAACACCAACATTTCTTCCTTCTACAGGGCTTTTGCTGTTGCACAGAGCCACAAATGGGAGTGATAGCCAGGATGGGGTGTGAAAGCAGCACTGTTGAGGAAGTTTGTTTAATGCTTCCCTGGCTGTGGGCTGGAGCTGTGGATCCAGCAGAACACCAGAGAGCAGGGTAAAGGGTAAAATCCTGTGTGTCCTCCCCAGAGGCTGCATCCCTTGAGAGCCCTCACGTGCTCAGGGAGATGAGGTTTGTACTTCCCTGAACCAGAAGGCAGTGGACCAGAAAGCCATAATTTAAATCCAGAAGAGGCTGTTTATAATACTCCATTCTCAGCTCCTGCCTAACACCGGCCAGAGAATTCTTCCCAGTAATTCCTGCCTTGCGCATTGCATCCCAGCTTCTGTTTGAGTTAGAACAGATCTCTCAGAAATAGGGATTTAGTCATGTTTTAACAACACTATGAGGTGCAGAATTTGCTGCTTCCCTTGGTAATCTTTTTAATCTAACCAAGCCCCTGAGTGGGAGAATAGGCCTCAGACTATTCCTGAATAAACTGGGACTTTAAGCTCTTTTATGAAATATTTTTTGAAATAGATTTGCTAACTATTAGGAGCTTAATCTTACAATTCTTCATCTGGAAAAAGGTGACTTGACGTCAGAAGCAGACCTGGCAGGCACTGTAAGTCCATTTCATTTCACCTTTTCCTCTGGATAGCTAAGAAATGCTATAACTTATTGCTCCACTATCTTAAGGTTATTCTTATAGCCATTAACTTTTCCAGTAATGCAAATATGCGACTGGTGTTGATGCCGTTAACCATATTTATTATTTTAATCTCCTTCGGTAACATGCAGTTCAGCTGCTTATGCAGATGCCAGTCAGGCAATAAAACCCCCCAACCCCAAAAGACAAAATCATGATGGATGGCTCTGTCTCGCAGCACTCATTGCCTATGCATTTGTTGATAAATCCAAAGCTTTTTCTGCATCATTGACCAGGAGCATGAGACTCCTTTTCTTTTTTGTCAGTAGCTTGTAAAATGCCATTTTGACATTCCTTTCTTCCTAAATGCAGCCTGAGAGCTGGGTGAGGCTTTGGCTGTGCAGGCAAATGAGCTGATCGCCCTGAAATTCAGGGGTAGTTAACAGAAGTGAGTTGAAGTGCTAATACTGTCTTCCCAGACCTGTCTGCCCAGCCATGGAGTATTCTTCAGGGCCATGCCAGGTATGAACGCGCTCAGCCCAGGCCACGCCAAACAGCTCCCATTTCAGATCCAAGAATTTCACTTCTTGGCTTCCCTGACAGCAAGGTCCGGACAGCTTTTGGGATCTCCAAATGAGTAACTGTGGTTAGCAGGTGGCTTTGGTTATCAAGGTAACCTTGGTAAACTCTGAACCTTAGGGATAACGTGCTGAAATTCCCCCTGCCTTCAAGGGAAGCAGTGTGGGGTTGAGAAGGCAGCAATTCATCAGTGTCCCGAGAAGCAGCAAGAAAAAATAACTGGATGAAGGAGTTCCCTGAGAAGCTGTTGAGCTGAGGGGTCCTGTTAGAAAGATTTTGAGCCCTGTGCAGATCAGAGATCCTTTAACATCCCAGTCATACTCACTGCGAATGTGGTGATGCTGTGTTGTGTGTGTGCAGTTCAGCCATGTGGTGTATGAGGGCTGGACTTGTGGGACACCTGAGATTTATCTGTGCATCCACAGCAGCCATTTGGAGGCCAGGTGTCCAGAAAACAGTGGTTGCCTCAAAAATTTGGGAAAACCTATTCCCTGGATACTTTTCTCAAAATACACTGTGTTGGTATACATAATAGGGATGTCCGGTATTCCTCACGGTATGCAGCGATCAAACCAATCTCAGATCTCTTTCCATCTGAGGGCTGAAGGTCTGAGCTCCATGGGACTGTGGCATAAAACAGGTGCAAAAACTCAGTAGTGTTTGAACTATGTAAGCAAACAGAAGACAAGGGGTAGAAGAAAATTTCTGCACAAATGTATCACTCAGAGCCAGAGAAACCAAGGCAATTGTTCTTTTGGAGAGATTATTAAGTCCTCTGTAGTGGAGACATTGCTGTATTTCATTCTTGTGGCTGGAGCTTCATCGCAAACTCTGCTGCGTGGTGATTCAAAGCTGTTTGCTGTGAGCAAGGGCAAGCAGAGCTGTGTCCCCCTGACAGCAGAGGACTGGCTGCAGCACAGGCAGGATTGCACCGGGGAATATGATGTTGGTACCTGCAAGTATCTTTCCACTTGAGTTAACTTCATTGTTATAAACTTCTGACCTCACTTCTGGGAATTGCTCACGCCAAATTAAGATGTGCCCCACAAGACTGCTAATGCGATCACAGCAGAAAAGTGGTGAACGTTTGCTTCTAGGGATAAGAATGGGATCTGAGATTATACCAGAAACTCTGCAATATCTGCTTACTAGTTTAAACTGTAATGGTGATGGTGGTTGCACCCCATGTCCCATTATTTTTTGCCCATTCTTTTTAGGAACTGAAATATTTAGCCATTTTTCCAGCACAGCCAGGCCTCGTACCTGGTTACAGAGCACACCCCTGGCAAACTCTCTGTGGAAACGCGTTTCTTCTGCCAGTCCTGATGAGAGCACACACTCCATTTCACGAAGTTAAGAGTCTCTAGTGACAGAGATACCAAATCAAAAGGTTTTTTATTATGATAACCCAGAACTGGATTATAGTACCTGAAGCACTAGCCATGAGGGATTCCCAGAGCCTCCGTGACTCCTATAAGCCTGCATATCTCTCCAGGTTTTTTACAGTGTAATAACCCTCCCTAAGAATGCTCTTTAAAGACACATTGAAATTAATTTAGGGGGAAGCAGTTTGATCAAATAAGTGCTACTTCAAACCTCCCCTTCGCAGTGCCCACTGAGCCGGGACGACACATGCCCTGCACGTCTGCGTGGTGAGAGAGAAGAGGTGCCGTTCCAGCTGCGAAACTACTTTTGCTGGATTTCTTGGCTGTTTTGCAGTAGTGACATGCTGTACAAACCTTAGAGCAACCTCTGAACTTTCTAGTGAGTCTGGTTCAGAGCAAACCTTCCAAAACTTTTTATACCCACTCATTTGTTAACCCAGAAGCGATATTCCACTCACAGTACCAAATTCACTCCTTCACCCAGATGAAAGTCTCATCCTCTCTAGTATGCGAAAATGGTCCAGCAAAGGGCTGTTTCTATCAAAAGGTAGCATACGTATCCTGACAACATACTTACCCTGCAATCACATTTCACTGAGTTTAAGCCACTGTAATTACCTGGTTTGGTCTCCTGCAGAGAGAAGCTTATTCTTCTAGGAGCCAGATACTTGGTGCTTGAAATGGAGTATACATTTTATTGAAACATCTGATCTTCACTAACAAAGGTCAGATGATGATATACTATATCAACCCCCCTTCGCATTATGCTCCAATGCTTAGTTATTTTCACCATTCAGAATGTCTTATTCTGTACTTGGACTTAAGCCTCCAAGGACTGGAAATTGTTACGTTTGCTGGTTTAAAGTGTCTTTTGCATGGGGCCTGTTTCCACTGTTCCTGTCTCTTGCCTTCATTTAAATCACATCTTAAGTTTCTCTCTGATAAAAAAAAAAGCAAAAATGGAAATCAGAAGTTCTGTTCCACAAAAGATAATGGATTGTGATATTTACACTAATTGGGCCAGAGCACATCTTCAGTTAAACTGTATTGCAAAATGCAGGTAACCTGTTGGAGCAACGTCAAACTGGAATGTTTTGATATGACTCAAATACTTTAGTCTGGGTGTTTTTCAGAGAAATTTCATTTAAAGCGACAATTTTGTGTTGAAAAATTTTCTTATGAAAACAGTTTCGGATGTGAGATCATGCTGTTGGAAAATTACTGGTTAGCCTGAGCTCCTTCTCTTTTCTTTCAAGATATGTCTTTAAGATGATAATGCAGTTTCCCAACATACTTTTAGAAGTGTGGATGTTCCCTTGGTGAGTTTATTATTCCATATGTGGAGGCAACATAAACAGAGTGTATGACACCCCTTTATAAATATATCCAAGGACCTTTTATGAGTTCTTGTCTTTATATTTTGTTCCTCTTATTTAATTTTCTTGCACCAGCTTCCTTTTCAGTAGTTTTCCATATTTTTTTGGTCAACTACACAAACAGCTTGCTAAGAAAGACATTTGCTGTCTACTCTTGCCATTGCTGTGCATAGATGGACTTGATTAGCTCTGCAATGCTACCTTGCTTTGAATCTTTCTGCCATTTATTCTGCCAAATGCGACATTATCTAATTTTAATAAATGCAGTTTAGCGGTCTTATTGTTGGTGATTTTATTAGCCAATAAACCACCTCACAGCTACTTGTTGCCTTCAGCTTCATAACATGATCCACTTGGGAACCAAATTACTACTTCATAAACAATTCTCGTTTCTTTTACAAATTGTAGACATCTGTGTTTTCTTTATCTTTGCATATTTTTACAAGTACTTCTCACCCTTATCATTTGGTATGCAGTTGATTGTCGGCACTGGTATAAATCCACAGAGGTCAGTCTGTTCACTCAGCACGGAGCTGCTGAGAACTTGGTCCCAGATAATTTCTCCTCCAAATTTTGTACACTTTCTGTTCTATTAGTCTGGCTTTAACAATAACTCCCTTCTAAAAATGTTCAGGAATACATTTATTTTATTGGTAACTCACTGATAAGCTTCTCTTGTGGACGGAAGAGCCTAGTGGGAATGGGTTGCCTTACCAGGTGTGGACATGAGGGAAGATGGGGACAATGCGCAGCAAGCAGTATTGAAGTGTTCTTCACCCACCAGTCACACGTGTAGACTTCGGGAATCTGAGATGCATGCCACATGGCTGTGGTGTCCCTGTCAAGCGTCCCTCTGCTCTTGTGCTGGTTCTGCTGCCATGGGAGGCTCCACAGCCACATTTGCCCTATATGCAGGTGTTACTGTGGCATCTTTGGTCGGGAAACTTTAAAATTTCTTTTGATTGTCGTGTTTTCTTTTATTATTGTATTTATAACTCAGGACCAGGGCCTAAGGACTTGGACTATGCTGCCCTGCTTGGCCTGTGATCTTTGTTCCCTGCTGTTTTCCACCCCAGACAGTACTGATATGTACCTTCTGGGAAAACTCTGTTCTTTAGGAAACCAGAACCTTTTGATCTGCAATTGCAGACAGTAACTGTGAAGTGTCTGTTCAAAGGGGAAAGGACTCAGGATACTCAGGATAAAGCAACGTCCATGAGATGAGATTCAGTCCAAGTGTGTTTCCAGCTTCAGAATGTATTTCTCTCTCTAGTTTTATTCCTCAGATGAATTTATCCAGTTTCTAAGTGACAAATGGCTAGTTCAGCATGGTTGTTGGTTTCTTTTCCGTCTCCTGTTTTGCTGACATATAAATCTGACATATAAACTTTTCCCTATTCTTGGGGGGGTGAGTGTCCTAAATCTGAGTCTGCAGAATTGCTTCTTCCCCCGCCACTTTTTATTTACAATACAGAAGGGAACAGCTCCAACAGGAGAAATGTAGAAAAGAGACAGACTGTCACAACTAGCCAAGTGCTTGGTTGTAAGGACGTTTGCCTAGATTGCAGGAGATTTGGGTTCATAATCTTTCCTGATACACTATACACCTGTAACTGGCACACTCATATTGAGGAAGAACAATCTTGTTAACAGCCCCTTTCCTATCTGGGCTGGGCAAAACTTTACATCCCGTTTAAATCATTAATTCTGCACTGATGTTAATAAACCTTGCCTGACCAAGTTTATCATCAAAATCAGTATATTTCCTTGAAAGGGTTTGGTTTCAGTCAATCAGTCAGCAGTTTTTGATGAACAATAAAAGTTATTATCTCCCTCCCCAAAAAAATCCCAGACAGGTCTCCTAATTACATATCTACCAAAAGATCACAAATGTGGTTAAATACTCAATGGTAGCAGATGAGGTCCAAATCTTTGAAAGATCCTCTTCATCCAAGTATCAGGATACGTAGCCCAGGATATTGCATAAGTATGTAGGCTATCGATAGCAAAGAGAGCACAGGATCATGCTTAAAATAGACAGAAAAATATAGAAAATGATATGTCAGCAAAATGATCTCCAAGTGTGTTTCAGAATTTGCCATGAGGTATCAGGGATCTTTGACCTAAGCTCAAAAAAAATTATTCTGCCTTTCGTTATGTATCTTAGTCACAGAGTGACACTTCAGGTTCCCTTCAGCAGAGTCTCTGCCATCAGAATCCAGCATGAGTTCTCCTGTGACAGCATTAGATCAATCATGTTTTAAAGAATGCAAGTAATTGCATCTACTCCATCTTCTGAGATAGTCCAAAACTGACACTTTGGGTTCACTGCAACCTGAGTTGCTAACACAGGTTAGAAAGTGAGATAAAAGTATGACAAAGCTGTATTTTTAATATTCTCATATAAAACAAGTTGGTTTCAAATTTAAAAAAATAGACTATAAAAAAATGCCTAGAATTAGTTTTTGAAAAATGCGATAAAACTCGGGGACTTCATTGAATTCAAAGCACTCTTAGCCCTTATTGAACGTACACTAAGGTTATAATTTTAATGGGTAGGCAGGGTATTTGAAGTTCAGACATCTGCAATAACCTCTGTGAACCTGGTCTTTAAAGGAATCTTTACTACAGTGACAGACCTAAATAGAGAGTAGAAAATGCCACCTGGGTGTAACTTCTTGGTGAATTCATTATGAGGGGCTGGTACACATGGTCTTTGAGAAAAATGGGTTACAAGCCCAGTGAAAGAGCTTTTCCTCATGCTGTAGGTGTTCATAAAAACAATCATGATATGTGCATCTTTGCTAAACTTGCACTTCCTTTTCATAGTCTTGTATGCAGGCACTGGAAATTCAAGCCAAGCCAAAACCAGACTAGAAACAGACTGTGTTTTTCATGGTGATGGCAAGTCATCACTGGAGTAAATGCAAAGCGTTCTTGTCAGCTGTCTGTTGCTGGCATCTCTTAAAATGAGATTAGACATTTTTCAGAACGGAACTGTACTTGAAATGAGGAGAAATCCCAGGAAGTTCTTGGTTCTACATTACACAGAAAGTCAGACTAGATAATTCCTCCTGACCTTGTAGTCTAAAGATGTAGTATATACCACATGGTAAGACTGTACCACCAGAGAGGAAAGGCTGTGGGGCAGTGGGAATTAAAACATTTTCGCTGCTATGAATTTGCATTCAGAGAGCATTCCCTCTATCTTTACTGCTGCTATCCTGCTAACAGAAATGCCCTACACATTTCTCCTTCTCTTCCCATGTCCCTCACGGGGCCCTGCTGAGTGAGATGGTCCTCTAAGGGCATCCTGCGGCTGCACCTCCTGAAGGCTTAGCTGAGTGCTCTTGTAGGTGAAGGGGGATGAGACGCTAAACCAGCTACTCCCTTCTCCTTCCTTGCCCCATGTCCAGACAAAGCTTATCCCTGGCATTTTGCTCAGGTGGCAAGGGGGTGGGCATTGAAAGCAGTAAGGATTGCATCTTCCCACTTCTTCAGGGTTTCTAGCAGGTAGCAAGTCAGGATGGACCAGCACAAGTCCTACCAGATAGCAATGGAGAAAACAAGGCCAAGGGAATGGTACAGGCACTAAACTTTCTCCTTCCCACTTCAAAATGCTCTCATTAGTCCTTCCCAGGCTCCATCCGCAGGTAAAGATGAGTATTTCATAGTCACTGGTTGTGACTAGGCCATGAGTGTAAGATCTGTGAAGAGGCTAGAGGTAATGAGGACATACCAGCATAGTTTTGTCTCTTCTCTGTGCCTTAAACCCTGCAGTTTTCTACAAAGAAATGAAAAACAAAAGGTTATATTGATAAACTTAATCATCTGAATCTGTTTTTCATGTGCCCTTGATACTGTAAAATCAAAGCACCACATGCCTGCCAGGCATTAAAATGCCAGATTTGAGGGTCATTAAAAACAGCAGCGTGCTTAACCAGGAGCCCTTACAGAGCAGCACAAAGCTGCTCCTCCCTTTCTGTACATGATTTATTTTTTAATAAGAGCGACCAAGATGGCAGCCCATGCAACGCGCTGTGCTGTGCGAGCTGCTCTGCAGCAGGACGTGATGATTTGCAAACTCTCTCTGCAGTGTTAATGTCTATGTGGACAACTTGGAGGAAATAGTGCCTTTTTATTGCTTTAAATGCTTTCCCCAGTCATATGAGCCTTTCTTATTCTGAGTAAGGAAAGCAGTTGCAGGACTCATGTAGATACGATTTTTTAAATGGTGTATCTTTATTACCTTCTGGTTTCTTCCACAGACTCCAACACTGGGTAACCCAAGGTACAGAAGCTCATCCCCTGGGTCTTTGGGGAGCTATCTAGCCTTCATCACAAGATGCTTACCGGCTGTTATGGTAGGCCTGGCTTATTAGCTTCATCCTCAAATAGCAAGGAGGTTGGATGTGGGACTAGATGAATCTTCAGCTGAGTTCTTATGAGTGCAAAATGCAATGCACCGGATGCAGCTGAAAGCTGAGCTGTTGTCCCAGTTCGTTGTAGCTCCAGGAATCCCCTTGGGCGGGATTCATCATTCAAGTTAAGCGCAGGGTCTCCTTGTCAGATGGCATGGACCTCACAGCGTCATCGTCTTCAGAGCGATTTGGAAGCCAGGCCGCCTGCACCAGCTATCCACAGATTTTATATAGGCAGAATATGGCTTCATGTGTTTCCACCCTGAGAAAAGCCAAGCAACCAACTTACCCTGCATTGTCTGCTTCTATCCCTTCATCCTTTCACATGAGATTCACTGCCCCATCTTCATCACCACAGCCACAGTTGCTTGGGGGCTGTGTGGTCTTTGCTGCCTCCTCTCTCCGGCTCTGCCAGCTCCCTCTGGAGCTCAAGTCACCAAGTCCAGCAGCAGCTTTTGGCTCGGGCTGCAGCCAGCAGGGCCTCAATGGTGAGGGACCAGTGGTTTGCAGCACACAGCCTTGATACAGGTGTGCACCCAACTTGACCATTTCTCCTGTAGCAGAATTGTTGTAATTATACTAAGCACCTCAGGGCACGGACCTGTCACAGGTCAGGCTGGGATACAGCCAGCATGTACCAGAGGACTGCACCTCCTCTGTCTTCCCACCTTTTCCCCTTTGGGATACATGACTATTATGCTAATCTTCATAGAAAGGCGAGGTTTTAAAGTTGGGGAGGACAGCCACAGGGAAAGCAGGCGACGACGTGTGAACAATACACGAGTGAGAGAGGCACCTGCTGTCCTAAAGCATTTTCAAATGTAAAAAAAATATAATTGGGGGCATAAGTTGAAAGAATGCACAAGGAGCTTTTAAAGTGGAGGGCTGGTTCTTACATGAAGGATTGCCCTTTCATCTGTCTGATCTTGGTAGCCTCCAGGAGCAGTCATATTCAAACAGCTGAAGTATTAAGAAAAGAAGTTCCATGTGGTGGACAAAATAAGGATCACATTTGCCCTTTCCTTTCAAGTCTTCCTTTTTCATTCTGAATCTTTGCTAAACAAACAAATCCTCACACTGTGAGCTACGGTTTATTTGCCTGCATTTCAGACACAAAACTGCCTCTTTCACGCTCTGTTTTGTGAGCCAGGGAGTCCATTCTCAAGCCCTGGTGAAACGCAATTGTGCATCTAATTTCCTAGTGGTGAAGGCAAAGGTTTTCAAACAGATCTGATGACTGTGGGCCACCACTTTGTGAGAAACATAAAGGCAACCTGCAACTCAGAAAATGCTGAGCCTTTTGAAAGCTGTCTGCTTAGACAGAATTTGATGGAGGGAGAAAAAAGTTTGCTTGTTTTTTCCTTTTTTAAGCTTGCAGATGGAGCTCAGCTCTTATGAGAGCAAGGGATGAGTAGCATGGATATGAGCCAGACATAGGACTGGTAGGCTGTGTTCCGACTGCCCCAGATAGATGTGTTGATCCCTTGGCGTGAAGCATCCTCTGCTGTTCCCATCCCAAACAGCTCCTGATCACAGACTAACAGCTGAGCTGTGGTGTTGATTATCATAACACTCAGGGAAGGTTATAAAGGAGCCTGCTTTTTATCAGAGACTGAACTGGGAGAGTTCCTTTCCCTCTAATTGTGCCAAAGTTTTCAGACCAGTTGGGTATGTTTTACTGATCTTGTTGCACAAACTCATCCCACTTGTGTGGCCCTGAGACTGAAATATTTGAAGATTACCCTGTGTTTGCTAAGTGTGCACGAGCTGGTTCAAAGAGCAATGAAGACAGAAGCCTCAGATTCCTCTGCCTTTTGTGCTGAGGGATCCAGAGGCATCTCCCAAGTTATAAATACCCTACACCACTGAAGTGCCACCATTTTTAGGATACTACCTGGATGTCCTGATGAATGGAAGAAGCCAGGTGTGACACATACTGTGTAGTTGTGGGTACAAGGATAAGTAGCCAAAGGATGAGTGAAATAATGTCCTGAGGACAAGATGTTCTGTGAACTCCTGAATGACCATGCAGCACAAGCAGGATTTAGCTCTCATCTAAAGGACCGAGGCTGGTTAAACACTTGGTACTGTCCTTCTGTATTTGGGAATACCAAAGTGCTGAACAGACTGTGCCAGCGTTTGAACTTCTGCCTAAAAGACATTGATACACTTCAAAGATGAAGTGTTATAATGATACAAGGTGTTTTGCTGTGTGTATCCTGGTGTAACTGGAAGATGGATCTCATATTTCCACCACCATGGTAGTTATTTACCTGCCTCTTGCTTTTTAAAAAGAAACCTATCCTGCCCCCAGATCAACCCCAGATCTCCAACAGGCAGCACTGTGAAAAGCCTCCAAGGGAAATATTTTGAAAATGTTGCAACTTGTTATTGATAAAAGAATATTCACTGTGCTTCTGCCAAGAGAGTTTGGCTTAGCTTGGCTGTACTTCTCCTTTGTATGCTGGTCCAGAGCCTGAAAAGGAAATCGGGACCAGGCAACCCAAGTCAGCACTTCCCCGTGCTCCCAGTCACCACCTGCCCCACCGCAGGGACAGTCTGGGGACACTGGCCCTGGAAGGCTGATGGCAGCATAGGCTTGGAGGGTTGCGGGTAGGTGTCCTTCTCCAGTCCCATCACCAGCTTACAACATTACTTTTGGCATGGAGCCCTGCCTTTCTGTCTGTATTGCCCTGTTAATGCAATGTAGGTAATACCTAGCAGTTTGCTTGTGAAGTGCTCTGAACTCGGAGTATTTCATTATAATTGTGGAAAATGTGATTATTTTCTCCCATGGTAGAGATGAAGTTCAAGGTTGCAGTGAGATGACAAGGGGTGGTGTAGCAGATACAGGCTACGTCTGGCTCTGGCAGCCTCTCTTTGAGGAACGTGTGAAGAGGGCAGCCACATTCCTCTGCCAAGAGAAAGTGTTTTTGGAAGGGTTGAAGATGCTTTCTCCTCTCCCTCTTAGAAGCCATTAATTTCTTTGGGGTTTTTTCTTTTCTACATTTTTATTGTCTGGCATTTTTCTTGTAAAGCGTGAGATAAAAGGGCAGACTGGTAATGTCGGATAAAACAATTGCAATAATTTTGAAAGGATTTTTGACGGTGGCTCAGGTGGAAAATTTAAATTTTCTTTGGGATGGTCTTTTCGTTTTGTGAACTGGACCCCCTCCTCAGAACAGGAATGCACACAGAAGCCAGCAGAGCTGTGATATGACCACAGAAAAGACTTCCTTTGAATCAGCGCTGTTCTATGGCCTGAAACAGCACTAGCTTTATGTGTGCTTGCATGCTTAAGACATGAAGCATCAGCAGGGAATACAAACAGACCAGAGTTTGACCTAATGGACATGGAAGATACACATATCCCCTGGAGGAAAATCTCCCAGCAGGATCTGGATGTGTAAAACATGTTCTGGCCTTTCAGACAACTGTTCATTTCTCCCAGATACTTGGTCTGCTAAAAATAATGCTGCTTCTTAAAGAGCCTTCTGTCATACTGATGAGACCCTCCCAAACAGGAGCACATTAACACTAGCTAGCCCACTTAATGAATATTCATAATTAATGAATATGCCATAATTTGTATTCACTCAGCTATACCCCCCCACCCCCCCCGTATGGTGGCATCAAAGTAGATACAGGGGTTTTAAATGTGAAGGGCTGATTAAGAGGAGAGGGGAAGGCAAATTTCACACTTCAGTTAGTTAGTGCTTTTGAGTCAGTCCCTCTGGTTGCAGATTGCCTAACACAATCGGCTGCTCCCCACAGCTGCTGCTGAACATGAGAAGCAATCCAACTTGCCCTGAAGTCTCTGGTTAACAGCAAAGGTCATGGGAAAGCAATATTGTGGTATTCGACAAGTTAACACTGCAATTAAAGAGAGGCTAGGAAATAAAACCCTGCTGATGGTTGGCTTGTCAATGTCATACCTCTGCATTCTGGCAGATATTCAGGACAGATGCCTACGAAAAGCAAATGAAATCGTCCCTATTGCACAGCCTGCAGAAGGAGTATGTCTTTCACACCAGGAAAGGCACAGACAGGACTCAGAACTGCTCAGATGCACACCCCGGTCATGTCCTGGCAATGTGCCCCGCTGCTGAAAGCAGTGTTCGGTGCAGTGCAGCCATCTCTGCAATCTCTCCAAAAAGGCATTTGGCCGTTTGTTCTTTTCCACCATCCCCAGGTTCAGGCTTGTGGCCTCTTTCAGACCCTTTAACTTTACCCCCTGCATTTCCTACCCATTTTAACTCAGATGTAACTCAGTGAGGAGACAGAAAGCACAGGAAACTTGTGATGCCTTAGACAACCCCGCAGATTTTGCTCCCAGTGCAAGGATCTCCAGAGGGTCAGGCTGAAGGACATTGCTCCTTGCTGCATGGAAGGGGTGATTTGGTACGGAGACAGGATAGGGACAGAAGGACGCCGTGTGTGTGCTGGTAAAGGTCACAGTAGCAGCCTCTCGGCTGCTGACAACCTTTCTGGTCCCCCCAAAAGGTATCATTTTGACTTCGCGGCATGCAGTCCACTTGAGGGGCCAGGCAGCACGTTGTGGTCTCTCTGGTGGTAGCAGAAGTCATCAAACAGCACGTTTTGGCTTTTATACCATGGGGTAGCAGAGAAAGTGGAGAGGCAGCCTAGACCTCCCTGTTGTACATCTCTCTCTGCACAGGGCTGTGTGTGGCACCGAGAGGACCCATTTGGGTCCCAACCCATTTGAATCCAAGCTGGTTTTCTCATGATACCCGGTGGCTGGAGTGGAACAACATGCCTTGGCGCTGCCCCAGTGCAGAGCTGTGCCTCACAGCCCCTGCATGTGCGTGCTGCCTTCTCCCCTTTCTCTTGGGCAAATCTGCTCAAGATTTTTGCAGTGTGCAATGCTCATCTCTGGAACCCTCCATGTTATCCCCCAGCTGGGGAAGCACTATTTTGAGATGTGAAATTTATCAGTAAGAGAAAAAAAGAGAACATTTAAATGCCCTCAGACTGTGCAAGCCCTTGAGCATGTTGGAGGGGAAGCAATTCCTCAAAAAAACCTCTTTGTGTGAATCCCCCAGGGTGCTTTATCTCCATTGCTCCCACTGCCCAGGTGGGGATGGACAGCTTGTGCAGGCCAGAAGGGACCACAGAAATACCTGTCTGGTCTGTTCTCTGCAGAAAAAAACCTTTCCAAAGTGCCTTCCCATAAGGCACTCGCTCTCACAGAAAAGCAGGGTCTGCTTGGAAGGAAATGCTCACCAAGTACATGGGTAAAGGGGCTTGCCTCTGCACACAAACTAAAATTCCTAGGGGTGTCTCCCGCCCCTCTTTCTCAGGTATAAATAACTTCTAAACAAAATAAATTAGTGGAAGGTATGAGACTAAGTTATTTAAGTTATCAAACACAGGGACAAAACATGTGACCCATTCTGTCTCTGCAAATTTTGTGCGAGACCCACCAAAGCCTGCAATGGGTAAATGGGTTCCCTTAGCTCTATTTCCTTTCCTTTTCTTCACTTCTAGTGCTCTCTGAAATAGGTTTCCTTTTCTTTGGTTTATTAGATTTGCCTGAACCTGGCTTTGTGACATTTTAAACTGACCAAGACTTCTCCTGGATATTATTGCGGGCTGATGTTCTGGGTGCAGCTCGCTGCTGTTGCCCATGAAATATTCCTTGGTGCTTGCCCTGTGAGAAGAAGAGGAGGTTCTGGTAAGGTAACAGGCCAAGAGACAACTGGAGCAGTGCCCCACAGCAGTGTGTGACAATAGGCCCACTGTATTCCTCCGAATTACACTTGAAATGCTATTGCTGAAGGTGGCTGGTCAGAAAATGGAATTTTCATTCTGCAGGAAACTTACAATTTTATTTTCAAACCAGCACTAGAAGTCAAAATTAAATACCAGCTAAAGTTTGGGAAATTTTTTGTTCCTGAAATATTGAAATGGCTTTCTTGAAATGCTTCGTAATGGTAATTTAGAACATTTTGCTCTTATTTCTGCTTGCCATAATAGTAGCTAAAATTATTCTATTGAAACAAAATGATTTGAATGTATCACAGTGAAATGTAATTTCCCAGTGAAAGCACTGATGGAATTTGATACCTTCCTGCAAAATTTCCCAATTTTGTCAAAAAAGCACTTATTGTTGTAAAACTTGAACAAGCAGCCTATTTGGACTTGTTTTTATTCCATTGTCATTTGTGATATTTTGTGTAAAAACAGCAAAAAAATCAAAGCCAAAGAACAGAAAGGCAGATTTGGATGTCTTACATTTAGATAACCAACGCAGAGAAAAGAATCATAGGGTTTTTGGTCTGTGTTGCGTCTGATTATCTGTTCAGTTGACCTAATAATTTAGTCTCACTGAGTTCCCTTCCTCCCTTCGTGGTATCTATCTAATCATGGAGATGCAAGTTTAGCACACGATGACAGGAAAATCCATTAAAGCTTTGTGCTGACCATCTTCCTTCTCTTCTGCGTTCTAACATGGAAGATGCTGAGTTTCTGCAGCACCAGGCTGTGGTGCCAGACCCGAGAAGACATTCTCTCTCCATCCTGACTGGACCGGTAGCCACGTCTGCTGCACTCAACATTTGTGGTAGTGCCTTAGAATCTGCCTCTGCGCAGGATGCCTCCGGTCCCGCTCTGCAATGTGCTTAGTCTCTGCTCGGCTTTCTCTGATAGAGGCTGTGACTTCATTTCTTTTACAACTGAGTTCAAAGGGCTGTAACAGCTAGATTATAGTTATTATAGGGTGTGTATAGGGGTGGAGGACACGATAGCTATTAAATGCTGTTTCACAAACTGCTGCTTTTTCTGGATAAACTCCTTCCCATCTGTGTTTTTTGAAGACCAGTCATCCTTTGAACCACTTGGGAACTATAAATGCTAATCCTTTGCATCATGTAGGCAGAGGGGCACTGTTAATGTTTACAGGGGCTCTTGGATAAGAAGATCCTACCCACATGGAGTTATTCACCTGCCTTTGCAAGTGCGGCAGCTCTCTAACACTAATACTCCTATTACTTCTAACATATCAGCTTTGCTAGGCAGGGGCATAAAGCTCACATTATTAGCATCCAAGATACGTTTCTATTAATAGCTGTTCACCAGTTCTTAATTAGATTGGCATATATTGAAGATATTTAGCTGAATTAAACTAGACTGAACGAAGAGCTACTATCAGAATTTCCGGATTTTTAACTGCATTTCCCATTGTCGTGTTGTCTTTATAACTACAATGAAATTTTCCTTAGGATGCTGCCTTGACAAAACACAGGGCTCCTATAGAGAGATAATAAATAACTGGCATACCTTTCCCCCCACCCCACTCCCTTCCGCACGATTGAATTTTTCAGCACCTAATAACAGTTCTTGCCAGCACAGCAATATAAATTCTAAATCTCAACACACAGAAAAAAAGTAAGTTTAGACAATATTGAAGTGAAGCAACTAAAAGTTGGAATTGAAGTCTTGGCACTGAGTACGAAGTCTGCCATTTATTCAACTTCTAAAACATCCCAGGCTCCATTTTGGAACAGGCTATTGTGGATATTTTAATTCAATGTCTGAGGACTTTGTGACTTCATTTGGGGCTTTTAAAAAGTCTACTAAATGTTCCAATTGCTTTTGCAGAATTCACAATTGTCCTCTGTGACTAACTGCGTTTTTGTTATTGGGTGGGGTTTTTTACCTCCAGCCTCAATAATTTAGACCTGTTAAGTGCTGACTGATTTTTTCAATGCATTAAAGAGCACTAAAATTTCAGCCAGGTTCTGTAGCTAACTTGTTCGCGCTATGAAAATTCATAGGATTTCCAAAAGACCTGGCTTGTTCCCACTCATGATGCGACTGTGCCAACTGATTCTAACACTTTTGACAGACGTACAGTGATTGGTGAAGGCAGGCGAGGGAGAATAATATATCACCAGAGTATAGGATCAGTCAGCTATAGCAACAACAACGAAAACCAGCAAAGCTCTCCTCAAACTGAAATAGAAAGTAATGTTTTCAAAAGTAGACACTCACTCCTCCATTGAGAGTCACTTGCTCAGGATGCCATGCACCCGCATTTCATGTACCCTATATTGTACCTAATATTGTAACATAAGCTCCACAGCCAACAAGTATTTGTGCTTTTATAACACTTAATGTTAGGCAAACTATCTGCTGGATAATGCCTCAGAAATGCTTGTATGGCCTCTAACTCTGCTTGTCTCAAGGGATTTTATTTGCTTTTGTTACACAAGCCAGCAGTTGAATTCACCTAAATGTGCCAAATCAGAAATGCTGGAGCGAGATTTCTGCAGGAACTTCTCATCTCTTTGAGAGGTGCCACACCAAGTTGGGGAGGGGGGTTAGCATGGAGGTTTGATGCGTCATCTACATTAATGTGAAAGGAAGTGAATAATGAAATGACTCAATGACTTTACTGATGGAATTAAACACTGTGACCAGAAATAGAAAGTGCTGGAAGTGAAAAGACAGTTCAGGAAATGGGCAAATACAGGAAAAGAAAACTTGTCATTTGCCTGTAGGTATTAACTTCGGAAGGGCTGGCTAGACGAAAACCAGCAAAGCTCTCCTCAAACTGAAATAGAAAGTAATGTTTTCAAAAGTAGACACTCACTCCTCCATTGAGAGTCACTTGCTCAGGATGCCATGCACCCGCATTTCATGTACCCTATATTGTACCTAATATTGTAACATAAGCTCCACAGCCAACAAGTATTTGTGCTTTTATAACACTTAATGTTAGGCAAACTATCTGCTGGATAATGCCTCAGAAATGCTTGTATGGCCTCTAACTCTGCTTGTCTCAAGGGATTTTATTTGCTTTTGTTACACAAGCCAGCAGTTGAATTCACCTAAATGTGCCAAATCAGAAATGCTGGAGCGAGATTTCTGCAGGAACTTCTCATCTCTTTGAGAGGTGCCACACCAAGTTGGGGAGGGGGGTTAGCATGGAGGTTTGATGCGTCATCTACATTAATGTGAAAGGAAGTGAATAATGAAATGACTCAATGACTTTACTGATGGAATTAAACACTGTGACCAGAAATAGAAAGTGCTGGAAGTGAAAAGACAGTTCAGGAAATGGGCAAATACAGGAAAAGAAAACTTGTCATTTGCCTGTAGGTATTAACTTCGGAAGAGGCTGGCTAGGTGGAGGTATAGTAGCCATATCATGGAGAAGTTAATCTTATACCCAGTCTCTTTAGTCAAGTCTTCAGTTAAATGTATTTTCATTCCCGTTGTATATCCTTAATAATACAGATATGTGGGTTTCACAGTGCTGAACAGAGGAGGGTTGGCTGTGCAGCAGGTAAATGTAAAAGAGAGGCATGACCTGTGTTATTCAGCAGGTCAGCAGCAGACCTGAAACTAGACAGCAGATCTTCTGTTTGTGTCTCTAACCACTAGGAACTGATGCTTTCTTTTACTACTTGTTTCTTGGGAGATTACAAATGAATACACTAAGAAATAACACCACAATAAATTTACATGTTGCTATTATATGGAATTACACAATGGGTATTTTAAGACAACAAGGCTGATCATAATTAAACTAGCATTATAAAGACATTCTGTGGCTCTTGGGCTCTCAGTTGTTTTAGTGTCAATCTGGATTGATTGACCATATGAGAGAATTTGCCTCAAATTTATACTGTTTTAATCAAGACTGAGAGCTATCCAGTAATGCTGCATTCTTGCCTGACTCTGTAGTGTTTGAAATACAGAGTTTTACTCTGAAATGGACAGCTGCATGCTACTGTTGGTGCAGATTTAGCAACTTCATAAAAAATCCACATATTTTCAATTGGTATGTGTTATCTTTTGAAGAAGAAGATACGAAACCAGGAGCTTTGATCCTGAATGCCGGTTGTTAGGCATGCATTGGTTCATATCCTCACGAAAAGAAAATAGCTGAGATTGACTGCTCACTCAGGCTATCTCTGTGGACAGCTAACAAATGCTGTTCTCCTTCAGCATCTGTTCTTCAAAATCACGGACATGTGCAATGGTGGAAAAGAGCTTTTGTTGGAAAAGAGCATCTGTGCTTCTATTGTAAGACAGTCCCAATTTCTTTTCTTCAGAAACTGCATGACCCGGTAGAACACCCTTTCTGCTTGGCAGCATTTTGGTGTCCTTTCACAAGAATCTGAATATTAATCATAGACATCATATCAAGGTCCTTGGTTTGCTTGGACCTAGGCCACTTGATGCGATAGGACATTTATATTGAGGTGGCCTTCATATCCAGCAATGTACAAAACAATGATGTGGGTGTAGTAGTGTAATTCAGACTATTGACTTTGCAAGCCAAATAAATATGTGCCTATTTAAAGTGGGCTCAGTTCAAGAAAGCTTTGGTACTAGTCTACACAGAGGCTTAAACGCCTGGATGTATAGCATGATGTCTTAGCCACTCATCTTTAAGATCCTTAGATCCTGGGAATTCATAACATAGCACTGGGATACACACAGGAAAACTAGAGGTTTGCTAGAGTAAACCACACAGTGCTGAGGCCATCGCTGATTTTCTGCTTGTGGCAAAGTAAAAAGTTCTGCAGATGTTGTTTTGCTGGAGTGAGAAACAAGCTCACCCCAACAAGCAGCCTGCTCAGAGGGTAGAAGTCTGCTGGTGAGGATTGCTGAAGTTTCTTAATTTCTTTTCTCCTGGCCTTTGATTAACAGACTGTCAAGCCTGTTAGCTTACAGCCCTGCAGCACTGGCAGGTATAAGCAAGACAAATGTTGCTTTGAATGAACTTGGCTGGGGCACTGCAGGCAATGGTGACCCCAAGAACTGAATGGATGTGTCATTGCCAATGTATTTGCTCAGAGCACGAGCACTTCAATCCATCAAGGTGGTAGCCCATATCTAATGGAAGCAGAAGGCCAAGTGGTACCTTGCTACAGGATATTTTCAAAGACTGGAGCTCAAATATTTGTATTTCTTGCTCACTCTGGCTTTGTGACTAGTAATCCTTGAAAACACATGTGAAATATGTCACCTAGCGTGAAGAAAACAAGCTCCTTGCTGACCACAGGGCCAGCTGGTTGCAAGGATTTCTGGAGTGCTTCGCAGCCCTCCAGCTGGTCTTGAGTCAAAATTTTGAGTCCTTTTTTAAAGGAACAATTAATGGACTCTGGTCAAACTGGACTGTCTGCTTGCAGGGCAGCCCTGGCACAGCAGTCTGCAGAGGATAAGAAGTAGCACACACTGCTGTGACTATTTTCAGTTGCATTATTTGGTTTGTCCTTTCCATAGAGCTCAGTACTGTGGGTCAGAAAGGCAGAAAGGGGAAAGTGAAGGCAGGGAGAGCGCAGCTAGACACAACCGCTGGTGAGAACAGCCCGAGCACAGCATTTTCAGAGATGATGTTTTTAAGTGAGATGGTCTTCTCAACTGCACCAAGCAGAAGGAAGGTGTGAACAGCCCCCATTTTAGGACCCCACACACAAAGGAGATGTGGTCAAGGGTATTTCCCAGCCACAACCTCACACTCCCATCCTCAGGTGAAGGTTTCCTTGAAAGAAGGGACCTACAAGGTTATAAGTCCCTTCCCAGTCTCCTGCCTGTGGTCATTGCCTTAACTTTGGGCTTACTGAAACCTGAGTGTGGGCCACACATTTCAGTTTCAAGTCTCAATCTTGCCTGCTGAAAAAGCATTGAAAATGTTCAATATGGTCTACATTAGCTTGTAAAGAGCCATCAGTGCTTGTCCACCAACTTCCAGTGAGGTCTGAATGCTCAGACTCTTAACGTAGTCTCCCTGTAATCCTTTCCCTTGACCTGCCTCTGTTATGAATTAAATACTTCCGACTGGAAGACTGAAAAAAATATACACATGATTGAATATCTGTATTTTCTGTCTGAAGGATGTCCATTGAAGTAACATGCCTTATTTTTAATGGAGAACACAGGTATCCTGCCATTAGTACTCAATACCATGAAAACAAAGTATTTTACATTGATAGCTATGTTTCCAGAGCATCAATATTTTGTTTGCTACAGAGTGTGGACATTGGAAAGATTCACATACTTTCTGGATTGTGTATTATTCAGCACCCAAGAACTATTCCCAATGCCTGTTAACAAATAAATCCACTGTGTTGATGAATAGCTTCAAAATCAATTACTGTAATATTTCAAGTCATCAAGAACTTTTTCTAGAAATCTTTGCGCTAAAATATAGCGAGATTGTTTAGCGATTGTTTAAAAGCAAAAGTATTTGTGTCTTATTTGTGTGCATGTTAGAATGTTTGTTCCATTATCCATGATATCATTATATTATTAATAAGTGCTTCTAGGAAGCTTCCAATTATGGATCATAGACGATTCTCCTAGGCACTGCAGAAAGCATAGCAGAAAAGGTTTTTAGAAGATGGTTGTTACCATAAGCAACTACTCAGTATATGTGTACTGGAGTGTCACTAGACTCATACACTGACCTTGTAGGTGCCATATCATCCATATATGAAACAGAAGCAAATGCAAATGTATCAGACTAGAAAGCCAACACACTCACTACAGTGTTTTTAAGTGAAAGACAAGTGAGAGATTTTTCCATGCAATAGTTGTTGTTTTCAGAGGCTGAAACTGAATTGCCTGTAAAGTACGTTATGTAAACTGGCATTGCTCTAGAGAATCTGCAAGGCAGGAGATAGTAATCAGGATGAGTGGCAAATAAAGTCCTCATAAAAGTCTGTGGGTCCTAAAAGAGTGTCCATTTTAACCACATGGTTAAAATGCTATGTGAAATTGTTTTTGTACTAAGGGAAACCTAATGTTGCTAGCATACCCTGAAGCAACCAATATCTGGACATTTTTAGCAAAAGTTTGGCCCTCCTCCTCCTTTTTCAAACCCTTGAGAATTGGGTTCGTGACACTGTCAGAATAGAATGATTGCAGGAAAAGCATAGATATGATGGAGCATTTTTGTAGTGCACAAACCCCAGTTTTTAAGTAGGTTTGCTTGATATACTAGAATTGACAGGTTCATGTATAGCTGCAGTATAATCTCAGCAGCCTGGTAATGTTTTGCCTCATTGTTGTGAATTGTTGGGTTTTTTGCATTTAATGAAGGATAAATGAAATATAAAACCATTGCCCTTGGAAGAGGGCACCCAGGGCATCGAATGTAGTCCTTTGCAAGAGCAGGACACCAAGCAGTAGTCGAAAAAAGTCCACAGGCTACTCCTCACACGGACAAGCACCATAAAAGATGCCCCATTTGTGACCAATCTAAGACCTGTAGTAAATGAGCAAATGCCATAAGTGTATGACAAAAAGAGGACAGAAGTGGTTGTGGGAATCACCATGTCTTACACCCCTGTGATACTAGAGCACTCGATAAACAGATTTCCCTTAAGATTATGGAAGAGAGATAAGGCGCATGATAGAGGCAAGCCAGAAAAGCCTCAAAATTTCCTGCCAATCTTACCTGGAGGGAAAATTCCCTCCTAGTCCCAAAGCTGGGGGAGTGGGATTATTGCACAAAGCAGTGCAAGCACTGCACACTTCCCAGAAAAGCAGCCTCCCTCTCGTGTTGAAATTTGGCTGCACTTCAGTGCCCAGAGAAAGCAGAAAAAAGCAACCAGCCAGAAATTAAATTCTGCAGCAAGATAAGAAAGAAATGTGAAATTCTTACTGTCCATTGCATGCAAACAGCTGCAGCCCCGAAGTCTGAGACTTGTATCATGTGGCTACAGAGCTAAAAAAGAAGTCGCCAGTCACCTTCTCTGCTTGCAAACCTGCTTGGATATATTAACAAATCAGACAAAATGCTGTATTCTCAGGGGTAATCCAGGATGACGAAAATAGACCGTGAGGTGGTGTCTTAGGGTGGTGTAAGGCAGAGACGTTCTGGTTAGTATTTCAACAATGACTCTGCAAAACATTGCTGGTTTTGCTTTCTGTTAAGACAATCAGGTAATTGTCTTAATTGCTTTTAATTTTGCCAAGACCTTAAGTCCCTCAATGCATCTGTAATTATGTAGCTGTTCTGCTGCCTGAGCAGGATTGTCTGTCTTTTTTAGGCTGTTTTGTGCTTTCTTCCTTTAACAGGAATTGGTATGGACTAGGCCTTTTTCTGCAAATCCAAGCAATTTGTCAGCTGGACCTATTCTTTCTAAAAATAATTAGTAGAATATCGGTGATGGTCAGCCAGAACTTCTGCAAAAAACGCCCTCAGATGGAGTGGGAGCCTTCAGGTATCTGCTTAGAGCTGATTTTAATCCCAGCATAGGATTTTGACATTGCATTGACAGCCTCGGCCACCAAACACTGCAAAAGTCCAGTCAGACAGACTCACTGGAGAGGAGGTCTCCCTTTAGCTGCACTGCAAGAAGCACCACTTCTCCATCCCTTATAAAAAGAAGAGTGAGGTTAAATGTGAAAAAGAGAGTTGCGGCACATGTCCCCTGGATATACAATTTTCCTTTCACACCTGAGTAATAAAACTGCAACAGGGCTTCTTTCCAAGACATGTTCTCCCACTCCTCCAGCAACCACTCCACAGAGAACGGCTTCATTTTCTCACAGCTGTCATCTTTTAACCTCTTTGGTAATAAGGTCTGTACAAAGCACCTGCTCCATTAGCAGCTTCTGTCAGCAGGCTTCAGGCAGAGCCACGGGGTGCATCTGCCCGGCTTCCAAATTTGCAGATAGCTTGGCAGGTACTGTATCAGCTGGTCCTTGGATTTTGGGATAGATACCAATAATCTTCACTTTCTTCTAATCTTCCCATCTGTAATAAACCTGCTTGAAGGCACTTTTGATAGACAGCTGTGGCTAACTGGTTTGTTTTGGGCATCTGAGATCACTAATGTTTCCTTCACATAAGGCCTGTTTTGGTGGGTATGGGGCAAGAAGTGATCAAAAGGCATCGTTTAGAGCTAAGGAGCTAGGCAAAAGCTTGTGTCTGCAGTATTTCAGCTCTTTCTGTGATCTGTCTTGGATATCTTGAGCCTCTCAACAGCCCCATAGGAGATTTCTCAGGGGAGGTTCTCAATACCCAGCTCCTCGTTTCCCTGCAGTAGCCCCTGCTGCTGAGACCTGTGAAGCATGGCATTGCTTCTGCTAGTTTTGCCTGTAAGAAAGGAGCTAAAATAGGGAGAGATCATCCCACTGGGGTGACTAGATCATCCCATTTGTGTGGTTTTAGCTCTTCCCATGTCAGAGACTGCAGATGGCAGGCTGAGGACCACTCTTAACAGAGCAGCTATTGGACTCATGAAGACTTCAAAGAGAAGTCAGAGGTGTTCAGGACCCTCTTTCCTGCCATCTCCCCACTGGGTGGGTTGTGCAGTTATTTATTTACTTAGCAAGGTAAAGCAGCTCCCCGCTAAATAGGCTTGTCCTCAGACCTCCAGCCCAGGAAAGCCTGGGTTGGACTCTGGAGGATTCTTCAGTTGAGAAGACAGCCCATGTGACCCTGTCTTTTGGGACATGTGTTGGATAGCCCCAAGGGGTAAGACTTTGGTGTGTCTTAGTTTTAGCCACAGCACTGGACTATGACAAAAGCGTGGGAAAGTGAGCAATGCTTGAGGTGAAACAAGACTGAGTGGCTGAAGCAGTAGAGCGTGGCACAAGGAGATGCAGTGGATGGTGACCTTTACACACCTTGATTTAAAAAGCTGAAAAATTTAATATCTAAAACTTAGTCCTAGGATTTTTTTTCTTCCAGTCCAGGGTTAATCCCTGTTAAAATAGCCTTCTTGTTTTAAAATGAAAAATACACCTGCTGGTGTCACCTTATAAAAATTGCTTTGGAAAAGGCATGAATTCAATTTAGAGGCCTCTGGCCGAATTCATCAGTATCCAGCCTGACCGTGTGCCCAACACAGGCAGGGAGCCAAAGCAATATAAAACGCCTGTCCTCCTCATTTGTGCAAGAGGGCTTGAAAGGGGCATGCAAGAAGATAGAATCATAGAGTCATAGAATCATTAAGGTTGGAAAAGACCTCTAAGATCATCGAGTCCAACCATCGACCCAACACCACCATGCCCACTAAACCATGTCCCTAAGCACCTCATCTACACGTCTTTTAAATACTTCCAGGGATGGGGACTCAACCACTTCCCTGGGCAGCCTGTTCCAATGTTTAACCACTCTTTCAGTAAAGAATTTTTCCTCATGTCCAATCTAAACCTCCCCTGGTGCAACTTGAGGCCATTTCCTCTCGTCCTATCGCTTGTTACTTCGGAGAAAAGACCAACACCCACCTCGCTACAACCTCCTTTCCGGTAGTTGTAGAGAGCGATGAGGTCTCCCCTCAGCCTCCTTTTCTCCAGGCTAAACAACCCCAGCTCCCTCAGCCGCTCCTCAGAAGACTTGTTCTCCAGACCCCCCACCAGCCTCGTTGCCCTTCTCTGGACACACTCCAGCACCTCAACGTCCTTCTTGTAGTGAGGAGCCCAAAACTGAACACAGTGTTCGAGGTGCGGCCTCACCAGGGCCGAGTACAGGGGCACGATCACTTCCCTACTCCTGCTGGCCACACTATTTCTGATACAGGCCAGGATGCCATTGGCCTTCTTGGCCGCCTGGGCACACTGCCGGCTCATGTTCAGCCGGCTGTCAACCAGCACCCCCAGGTCCTTTTCCGCCAGGCAGCTTTCCAGCCACTCTTCCCCAAGCCTGTAGCGCTGCATGGGGTTGTTGTGGCCGAAGTGCAGGACCCGACACTTGGCCTTGTTGAACCTCATACAATTGGTCTGGGCCCATCGATCCAGCCTGTCCAGGTCCCTCTGCAGAGCCTTCCTACCCTCGAGCAGATCAACACTCTTGCCCAACTTGGTGTCATCTGCAAACTTACTGAGGGTGCACTCGATCCCCTCGTCCAGATCATCGATAAAGATATTGAACAAGACCAGCCCCAAAACTGAGCCCTGGGGAACACCGCTCGTGACCGGCCACCAACTGGATTGAACTCCATTCACCACAACTCTCTGGGCCCGGCCATCCAGCCAGTTTTTGACCCAGCACAGAGTACACCTGTCTAAGCCATGAGCCGCCAGCTTCTCTAGGAGAATGCTGTGGGAGACAGTGTCAAAGGCCTTACTGAAGTCCAGGTAGACCACATCCACAGCCTTTCCCTCATCCACTAGGCGGGTCCCCTGGTCATAGAAGGAGATCAGGTTGGTCAAGCAGGACCTGCCTCTCATGAACCCGTGCTGGCTGGGCCTGATTCCCTGGTTGTCCCGCACACGCCTTGTGAGCGCCCTCAAGATGAACTGCTCCATAATCTTCCCCGGCACCGAGGTCAGGCTGACAGGCCTGTAGTTCCCCGGATCCTCCTTCCGGCCCTTCTTGTAGATGGGCGTCACATTGGCAAGCCTCCAGTCATCCGGGACCTCCCCCATTAACCAGGACTGCTGATAAATGATGGAGAGTGGCTTGGCAAGCTCCTCCGCCAGCTCCCTCAGCACTCTCGGGTGGATCCCATCCGGCCCCATAGACTTGTGAGCATCCACGTGATGTAGCAGGTCATTAACTGCTTCCTCTTGGATTATGGGGGGTTCATCCTGCTCGCCGTCCCTGTCTTCCAGATCAGGGGGCCTAGTGCCCTGAGGATAACTGGTCTGCCTGTTAAAGACTGAGGCAAAGAAGGCATTGAGTACCTCAGCCTTTTCCTCATCCTGGGTGACAATGTTCCCCCCCACATCCAATAAAGGATGGAGATTCTCCTTGGCTCTCTTTTTGTCGTTAATATATTTGTAAAAACATTTTTTGTTGTCTTTAACGACAGTGGCCAGATTGCGTTCTAGCTGGGCTTTTGCGTTTCTCATTTCCTTGCTGCATGACCTAATGAGATCCCTGTACTCTTCTTGAGTTGCCTGCCCCTTCTTCCTCAAGATGCTGCAGCAGGGACCTTCAAACCACGTTCATGGAGGAGGAGATATCGCCTTTCAGTGGTGCTCCTACTCCACTGCCTTTCCTTCTTTCTCCCCCCCTCTCCCTATACCTTGCTGTGAATCTCACCTCCTCCCACTGTCTCACTGGTGTCATAATGTGCATTCGGCATTAGGCTGAGTATCCAAATGTGGCTGCAAGGCCACCCACAAGGGTGGTTGCTGGATCAGACATTTGATTGCAAGGTGGATCATTAGAAGGGAAGACAGCAACTGAGTGGTGTGGGAATTGGCCCCATCTCCCTCTCACTGAGAGGTGGATTTTCCTTAATGAAAATCCAAGCCCTCTGTGCTAAGATTTTTAAATGTATTTTCCATTTATATAAGCAATGGGCTAAATCTTAAAAGTTAATGAATTTGCTGAAGGGGAGAAAAAGAATCAGCAGCTAAAATTTGGAAATCTTATTGTAATTACCAAACTGCTTGGTTACTGGGAGAGGGATGGCTGGTGAGTGGTTGGAAGAAAAATGAGGGATCAGGACTTGGAGGTTCAATACCCAGCTCTGACTCAGCTGGTAATGCATGAAAAGTTTCTTAACCTCTTTATGCCTTAGGTTACCATAGTGGTACACAGTAGTACTTAGTTATCTCCTGGGCATTTAGAAGATTTATGAATATGAGGCCTGAAAAGTACATTGCCATCAGAGAATGAGGGATATTACTATCTACAGATGCCAAGAAGCATTTGTAGCCTCAGCGCTCCTGGTGAAGGCTGAACACAGGAAATATTTAGAAATAATAATAATAAAAAAAGGAAACTGTTAGGCTTTCCTGAACCTACAAAAAGATACGGTGCAGTTGGTTTTGGAGACTTGGGCCAAAGTTTAGAAAAGTTTAACCATTGCTAATCTAAAACCTCTCATCCTTGTAGAATATTTTTTCTACTGCTGGAGAAAAACAACCATATACTATTCATTACTTGTTATATGGTGTTTACAATGGAGTCACTGTACACAGAAAGGCAGCACAAGGTGAAGTGTCATGCAAATCCAACTGGAGCCCCCAGAACAAGAGATGGGGGAGCAGCACAACTTTCTTCATAAGACAAGCTTGACCCTCAGCAAACTGAGCTAAAGAATTATATGTTAAAGTCTAAAAATCTTCAAGTGGAAAATCATCCCTTTAAAGCCTGAATTTTAGGCTCTAATTTTAGGAATTTTAGGTTTAACTGACTGACTGTAGTCAGTGCAGTACTCCATTTTTAGGTACTGCAGGTATTGTAAGTCCAATCCTCTTCTAATGCCCTGTTGCTAGGAAAGGCTGCATTTGATTTCTTTTCAGGCAGTTCAGATAGCAGTGAACAAAGTCAAGCAGGAACCAAGCGCTTACAAAGCAGAACTTATCTGAGAAACATTTCCCGAGTTGAACTTGTGCTCTTTCTCCTTTTTTGATTCGCAGGAGTGGAGAACAAGCCTAGCTGGGGCTGTGATGGAGGAGTGAGGGAGCAAAGAATAATGTGTGGCTTTGATTACTGCTAGCTGAGCGCTACAGATGTTCAGGTTTGACTGTCTGTATAGCAGCAGGCTGATGACTGTGATGAAACGACAGTTTCTCTGCCAAAGCGAGCAGCAGGGTTTACTCGCAGGCTTGCAGGCAGGTAGGGGTGTAAGAACGAATTCACTGCTGTAATGGCCCTGCAGCTGTGGGCTGCCAAACATGTTTGGGGCGACAGGACTGAATGTCCTGTCGGCATCAATGACCCAAGGTTTGTGGCAGTGGGGAAGTGTCATGGCACAGTCTGTATGTCTTCCCATCCTTCCTGATTATTCTTCATTCCTGGAAGACCATCTGAGTTAATGCTGTCCATAGTTTATCTTGGGTGCCCAGGGAAAATTTGATGCACCAATGGTCTTTCAGAAATGCCATAGACTGTGATGGGAAAGAGTCTAATGAGGCAGTAGGAGATACGGAGATGTGAGACCTGGTAGTATATCCTCAGAAGGGACAGCAGCAGCTAGGTTTTTATTTTCAGAGACCCTCACACAGCTGAAGCTGAACCCCCTCATGCTGACCAAGACCTCCCCAGTTCCCACAGGGTTCCTCGTGAGGAAGGCTCTCCTGTCCAGGTTCAGGCAGGCAGGCCAGGCAGCCTCGCAGGCAGGATCCATGTTGCATGAGCTAAATAAGCGTGGTGGAGTTTCTGCTGACGTTAATAATTTAATTCAGACTTGAAATTCAGAGTTAAGGGAAGCTTTTGACATACTCCTCCTTGTAGGTAGCCACCAGAGACATGGAAATAAAAACACACATGGAAAAGTCAGAAATTGCTTGTTGCTTTAGGCTTATTTTAATTTGTTGTTTGGTAGGGAATGTATCAGCCCTTCATTTTGCTGATGTAACTAAAATTATTAGTTCTTCAGCTTTGTTTTTTGTGGTGGCTCTGGGGCTAAGAAACTCAAAATAATGAATGTGCCATCTGCCAGCAAGTTTAGGTACTATTACTTGGTTTATAACCAGGAGTGTATGTGACAAAAGGAACCAGTCTTCCTAAAAAGGAAAGGATGGAGAAGTTGAGAGTTTAACAAAAGGAAAAAGGACACAGAAGTTGAGGATTCTCTGAGCAAGGGGAGATGCTGGAGGTTTTAAACAAACATAAGTGTTTGTTTTCTTCATTTACCGTGCTGTAAGGAATTTGTTTCCATTAGGCAACTTGTGAAGGGATTTGTTCCCATCACACAAACTAAAGTGGAGTCCATGTGTCCATCATGTAACATGTTGCTCATCATGCAACAGAAGACACTCTTCCCGTTTCCCTCCGCTGAGACAAGTCAGCTGGGGGCCCAGGAGTCTGCTGCCTTACCCCATACTGAGAAAATGGGTGGTATGAGAGGGGGCATCTTTTTCCCAAATCCAGGGACAGAAATCATGTTCTGAAGAATGCGTTTGGGAATAAGAGTGTCTGTCCTGTCCCCCAATCCCTACATCTGCTATTCGTCGGATCTCAGTTTTGCCACCCATTTCAACTTGCCAGCTCCACCATTCCTAGAGGCAGCCTGTCGCTGTGCTGTATTAGGCAATGATCAAGCAGTCACCCAGCAGCTCTGGCTTTTGGTCCTCTGGAAATGCTAGACAAACGGCCATGGTGTGCACACACCACAGAAACTCTACATACAAGGGAAGGTTGGTGCTTCAGACTTACTTCTCTTGTGACACAGAGTCAACCCGTGCAGAGTAGTGGGGGGGCTAGACCGGCTGCACGTGCAGAAGTGGTCTGCAGCAGAGGTACCAGCAAACCTGGTGTTCCTCACGGCTACAGTACTACTTACGAGCTTCTCCTGTGCTGGTTAATGTCTGCAGCTCTTTGTGTGGTGTAGCTCAATCAACATCCTCCAGTGCTTCTCTTTCCAGTTTGTATGGTGGAAATCAATGTCTCTATTTCTTCTTTGTGTCATTGGAGCAGGAATTGCTTTGTGCATTATAATTGCAGAACACCTCTGGCTAAGTTGCAGAATACTGAGGGTGACTTGCTACAGAGCAGGGGTGGTCAGTTCAGGCTTTGTGCCAAACTGTGTGGTCATTCAGACTCGGAAGCCAAAGGTTGCTTTGTTGTCATGCAACCTATTTATTTTCCTCCCTTGTGTCCCATCAAGTTTAGGACAAATAAGACATAGTGGCACTAAGGGGATTGCCTGGCTCAAAGTGACCTTAGCATGTTGTTAGTGCTCAGGATCACTCAGGAGAAAAATTTTGGTGGGAAGCAGGGGAAGTAGGGACTTGATGGGCTGGTATCCAGATCACTGGATGATAGTTTGGGACCACCTGTCTGTTGGTTTTTCCACCAGTCACATCAAAGAGTCCGAACCCTCAAAACATCTTTGCAATGGGAAAAGGTGATTTGACTTTAATGCAATTCCATTTCATTGATGATGTTTCACCTTCTGTAATCCTGGAGAGAGAAACATCTTGTCCGGCTGCTGTGCCCTGCTCTTAAATATCTCCCTGAGAAGCCTCATTCTTGTCTTGTCCGGCTGCTGTGCCCTGCTCTTAAAGCAGGCTGAGAAGCCTCATTCTTGCGAGCGAGGAATGTGAGTCTGGAATCAGAAATAAAACAAACCCATGGGCTAGTTTGGGCCTCTGGCTCGCTGGAAACCAGGCCCAGGCTTGTCATCTCTGCTGCATATCTTCTTGATTTGTAGAAGGAAAGATCAGGGAAGTCTTAGGTGTGCACTTGTCTGTTTATTCCTTGACAAAGCCTTTCTCAAGTGTCCATACATTTCGTACTTGATGTGTTTGTGCATTTCCAGCACACTCACCCTGGCTTCTCTTGTCTGGAACAGGCTTTTCAAATTCCTCTACTGCTGCAATAATCTCTTAGAGTAAACATGGGGTTTGTGTTAATTTAGTGCACTAGGCAAACAGTGCACAACATACATGCTCCCTTCCTGCCTCTGGTAGTGGACATCCTCTCTGTGTATTTTATCTTAATATGCTCCCTTCCCATGCTGCTGGGGGTCATAGGCACCTGAACTGCTTCCCTAAAAGTTAGTACAGCTGGAAATGGTTTGGTCACATCAGGATGATGCTTCATAAACCAGGACTCATTGGCTGGGAAATGATGCCGTGCCAGTGCAGCTCCAAGCTGGCATCGCTGCCTGGTGCAGCCCTGTGCCCATGACTGTAGCAGTGCAAATCATCTGCACCCCTTTGCCTGGTGACAGACTTCACACAGGGGGGTCTGACCCTCAATAATGAACTCTAGTGCTGCTGACTCTCTCCAGGCCTGGATGAGGAGCTCCTTTTCAGAGCCACTTTGGCATTGGACTGTGTCTACCATCTACAGCTCTCATCAAGCCTCTGAGCTGTCTCTCCTCACTCTATCCATCCCTGCATGCTGTCAGCTCTCACAAATCCCCTTCCCTCCCCATCCTGTCATGCCTCCCAGAACATCCCCAGTCCTGCATGGATCGTGGATCACATTAGGAATACTTGAACTGAAAAAAAACCCAATGGGATTCAAAAGGAGCATAAATTATCTTCACATTTGTATCTGGTTATTGATTTATGCTGTCACTTCAACACACAGACTTTTTTTTTTTGCTCCACTGATCCACTGATTTTAGTAGTGCTGGGAATTCATAAAAGAAAATGAATTCAGTTTAATATATTTGATGTGTTTGTTAGAAAACCCTTCGTTGAGTTTGAATAATTAGAAATAGTTCATTTTATCACCACTGTCAGGTCCTGGCTCTATCAATGTGAGTCCGTTACAGAGATCTAAAGGTAAGTTGAAGCCAGTAGCTTATTGGACTATATTCTTGTTGGAGCCAGAGTGGTGATAAATTGTTCATAAACTGCATCACAGAAGACTGCTTATTATGTCTTTGAGTTACATCAGCGTCTCCCTAATTGGCTTTGATACTGCTGTGCTTATTTTAGGACACTTCTGATGAGTGAAGAATTTTCGTTCTTCCACTTCGATATAAATGTACTATCTGTAGTTCCTTTTGCACTCTGTTCAAATTTTATTCCAATGCTGTGGAGGACATTAAACCAATTTCATCGCATTAATTTCTGCCTGTCTGATTGTTGCCCCATTTCTGTGGGCATGAACCAAATCATTAGTTAGAACTAAACTGAAGAAATGTAACATATATATTAAAATATTTTCTAAAAAGTGTCATGTTCATGCAACTATTTTGCCCTCAGCTGGTTCAATGGGCTCAGCTCTCCTGAACAGTGATGAAGTTTGGCCTTGTACCAGCCACAGAGGTAGTTCAACTGCCAGCATCTGACATGAGGCCCTCATGGACTGGGTTAAGTGCAGCCAGGAGAAGATTCAACTTGATCAGCTGCAGACCATGCCCAGGCATCTGAGTGTCCAAACTGGGGAGTTACAGTCACTTTCTCTCTAAGGTGCTCTCTCGCTGCCCTGTAATTCCTGTGCTCCTGGCTACTCAAAGTCTCAGGAAAGGCAAGTGTCCCCCTACCCTTACCCACCCAGCAACCCCATTCCACAGTAGCCAGGTGGCTACTTTTACACAAGCAACTGAGATGGACTGAAACCCCTTCAAGCAAAGACCTACAGTTGAGGTTATTTCAGGCCAAGTCCTCTGACTGTTAGCTGTTATAAGGAAGGTGGCAACTGCCCTATTGAGTGTGTCTTTCACTGAGCATAAAAGTCTGAGGCTTTGGAGGCCCAAACACGACAGTTCAGCCAAGAAAGTGTTGCCTTGTCTTGTGGATGCCCAAGGAACCTTCTGGCCACCTCAGAGGAAATTGTAGAGATTCAAGGATTAAGCAGTGCTGAAGAGCAGACAGGCTGCATCAGTACTGGGATTTGAGCAGAATTTAGGCTGCCTGGATGTCACCTGCAGGATCTGATCAAGGAGACAAAAGAAGCATTCTCCCCATCCGCCTCCATCCCTTTTAGGAGCAAGTGCCCTCCGTTGGGTCATGGAAAGAGATTGTCTGGAAGTCTCTCTACTTCTGAGTATTTGGGGATGGATGCATCGTGTGGCAAATAGATAAAATATTCAGAAATGAATGTACCAAGTCTTAAGAAACATAAAATAATAATGAAAATACTGCAGCCAAAGAGAGACAGCTGCACCCAACAAATCCTTAGAAAGTTATGGTAAAGTAAGAAAACCCCCTTTGTGTCTGGCTGAAAATGGGGATGCCATGGACAGAACTCATCCTGCTGAGCTTTACCAACCAACAGAGAGCAAGGAGGCAGGAAACTGGTGCGCTCCTTAGTTTTTTAAGCATCTTTTCTGTCCCATTGCTTTCATCCCCATTTTCTATGACTCCTGAAGGGCATGATGCCTGAATTTTTAGTCTGTAGTGCTCACTGCCCTCACTCTTCCCTCTTCTGATTCACTGCAGGGTTTTACATTTGCTTTATGTCTTTTAGGGCAACCTGAACTCCTAAATACGCGGAGCAGCCATATTCTCCTGAGCATGAGACGTACTTGGCTTAGATGTTTTGTGAAAGGATAGGAACAGACTTTTGCATGGTTTCTAACTACCTTTACTGTCCTTGAACTGCAGATATTGCAGCCCATGAAAGGGCTGAAGAGATGCTAAATCAAATGGTTTGAAGGGACAAATATGAAGTCCACATCTAGTCTTGTGTGCATTAAGCAAGGTTAAGGAAATCTGAGCAGTATTTGGAGTCCAAGAAGAGGAACATTGGGAAAGGCGAGGAGCAGAGCAGATGCAAAGAAGATTGTTCAGAGGGACCAGGAAGAATATGTGTCCCTCTTAAAGAGTAGCAGGTCTGTTATGTTTATAGTGCTTTACTTTAGAGTGGTATCCTGGCTTTCAAACACCTTTTGTAAATTGAATCTGTGCTGATGTGTGCCCTAGGAAAGCTTTCAGGAAAATAAATAGGTGGTTTTCAGTGCTTTCTGCCCTGTAAATACAGCCATCCTGCATTTTCCTTCTGAAAATGATAGAGTTCAATAGTTCAAATGAATCACAGTGACACTCTCAAATTATTTCTTTCAGCAATGTAAGATGAGCTTGACACAAGATATTAATTACTGAGATCTATCTTTGTGTCAAACACATAATCAACAAAGAAATCTGATTCTGACAAGTGAAAAGGGAAACTACCATTTCCGAACTGCTCCTCCTGAAACCTACCTCCTTTCAGGGGTGGTTTCTGGGTGCTGCTTCCAGCCTGTGTTTCTTACAAAGTGCAGAGATTTCTGTTCCAAAATTCTTGATTATAAGGACAGTTTAGTAAGGGAGTACCCCAGCCCACCACCCTTTGTGGGGAGCAGTGTCTCAGTGAGGATGGAAGGACACTTGGGGCGCACAGAAGCATGGTGAGAGCCATGGGCCATTTCAGGGAGGGTCAAGGATCACAGCCTCCCCACTGCATTGTAAGGTGTACAGAACTGTGTCATCCATTCTTTCACGAATCTAATATATGACTTCTTCGCATGCTGATTGCACATCTATGATGTGCAGTATCTATGTGCACATGTGCACATCTGTGATGTGCAATATGATGAATATTGTACAGGTCACCTCTTGAGCTACAGAGATGGGAGGCAGAAAGAGGGAAGCTGGTTTCATTATGCTCAGGATCCTAACTCTGATGGAGCACTTCTGTTAGCTATTTATTTTAGTTTTCCTTTTTGCACTCCCATGTCACTGGAGAGAAAGCCAAGAGATCCTTAGATTAGCTCCTGGTGAAGCTCATGTTACAGCTGTGAGCCATTAGCTTGCGGCACGCTGGAGGTCTGCGCTGTGCCAGTGCAGAGTGATTAATGTGGCTCTTGGGCACGTCCAGTTCTGAAATTCTAATGGAGTTTTACTTGGAGAGCGGGAATCGCGCAGAGCGACACTCGGTTGTGATTGATCAATGCCAGGGAGAACTCTGGATGGCATTTCCTGCTCTCTGTCACCATTAATTGACATGTTGATATGAAGTTTTGGCAAGAATTTGATATGAGAAGTTATAAGGTAAATGCGTGCAACAGAGTTGCCATATATCCTGAACCCTAATGAACTACCTGCATGCCTTCCTGATGCCTCGATGGAAAGCCAGAGTACATCTAGTAAATAAATTGTTTTCCACGACCGCCTTCAAGTCTGCCTCCTTTAAATGAGCATGGATGTGAAACACAGCTGTGAACCTATGCCACAATTTTTCGTTTTAATTTGTGATTTTATCCAAAGCAATAGTCTTTCGAAGCTGGCTTCATCACAGTTCAAAGGTGTTCAACAGAACATTAACTATTGCTAGTACAACTCCTCAGGTTTTCAGCTTGCTAGGAGAACTGCTTGTTGCTGTTTTGCATTCAGGGCTAGCCGCGTGCTACTTGGGCTTACTCCACTTCCTCCCAGATTCATATTTAAGTGGGGTCATCTCTCAGGAGGAAGGCTAAGTTAACTTGCTGAACAAGTGAAGAGTTTTCTTTTCACAGAATGAAATTGCAAGTCTCTTTCAGTCTCATTTACATGGCTGTTACACCAGTGTAGACACCTGATTTATGTTGCTGCCTGATTTACAACTCTCCGAGATCCAATTTAGCCCTTTTCACTGACAAGTGAAAAGGGAATAAGTGGGGTCATCTCTCAGGAGGAAGGCTAAGTTAACTTGCTGAACAAGTGAAGAGTTTTCTTTTCACAGAATGAAATTGCAAGTCTCTTTCAGTCTCATTTACATGGCTGTTACACCAGTGTAGACACCTGATTTATGTTGCTGCCTGATTTACAACTCTCCGAGATCCAATTTAGCCCTAAGAGTTTCTTGAGTTAATGCAAGTGGAAACATAGCTGAAGAAAAGAAAATGGAAAGGAAAATGCAGTGTAATGGTCGCTAATGAGAGGATTAATTATGGGTAACTGGTGATTTGATACATAACATGACTGAACTAAAATAGTGACATTTGGATTTATGTCCAGGTGCAGCAAAAGACAGAGGGACCTACCCACCTTCAGACGCGAATGTGCCATGTGCTACACCTAAAGCTGAGCTTGTGCAGAATCATTTTGCTAAGCTGAGGTCCAGGAAACCAGTTTCTTCTTTTGTGTTCTCCTTTTCATGTAGGGTCATGAGAAACTTAGCAGGCAAGTGCAAACCCCCTTCCTTTCAGGTTGCTAACCTGATGGGAGAAAAGAAAACACTGGCATGCTCTGATTCTGAAGACGTTGGTCCAGCGATTCATTGCCTGGGTGATTTTTGCTTTTCATTGTTTATTAAGATTACAGTGAGTTGGCACCAAAACCATGAGGTCATGAGTCCCAAATTAGCAAATAAATACACTTTCACATCTACTTTAAAAAATTTCTGCAAATATGCTTTTCTATGAGAACAGATGGTTCCATCATTTCTGCTTCTGCAGAATGTTTGGTTTGGTAGGATACAGTCGTTATCTCTGTCTCTGTTATTTTTCTTGAGCTTTTGCTTTATGTCAGTTTTCACCATTATCACATCTCTGGGTGCATTAGAACCCAACTCTGTGACTGCAACAAAGAGAAAGTGGATTTACCAATTATTTTCATAATTTCTTAAAATACTTACAGTTTTCATTCCAATTTGCAATGAAATAGCAAAATTTCCTGTGCCTAGAAATTCTCATCAGCTCTCATTTTGAAGCAATGGGCCAAGGGACACAATTTAAAGTGCTAGATAAATAACTTGCATGCACTGCTTACACTGAAAGAAGATCTTTGTCTTGTAGACCATCTTGTTTGATGGACAGCCAAGCAAGGGCTGAAATATGCTTTAGATAGACTTCAATAGTTGTTTTTTTCCTCCTTCCTGACCAGTGGGATTTAACTTGCAATGTTTAGCACAGAACTGTACGCTCCATTTGGTACAACTTCAAGAGCACAATAATTACAGGAATAAATCACCAATATCTGCTCAGTGTTTGTGGAAACAAAGATTATAAAGCACTAGAGAGCTGCAAGCACTAGCAGCTAGAGAAGACGGTGCTGGAAAGTAGTTTGTCTCTAAAGTTACCTCCCTAAGGAAGAGAGTTAATTATGATAATAATATTCTTCTTATTTTGTTTCTTTGGGGACCAGAACTTTGGAAATGGGTCTGAGCAGTGGTATAGGCAGACAAATCTAGAAATGCCCCCAAATATAAAAACTCTAGTATTCAAGGCATCACCTTCCAGAGAGAAGAGCATGGAGGATACTTTTCCCACCTATCTCAGGCACATTTGGATCTTGATCTTTAAAAATATTCCAGCTTTTTGTTCCTATGGAAAATAAGGGAGGTTAAAATGTCCAACAGGTGTTTATGTCTGCTATGTAAAGTCATTTTTATGCTCTCTGTCCTCTTGAAGGAGTCATAGCTAGCCCAATTTACAGGCAGATTCACTATACAAGAAATTTAGTTTGGATTGCTTGGTGTGGGATACAGAAACCTGCAAGCTTGACCCTCTTTCTGCCCCTCCTCCCCTTGTCCCAGCTATAAGCATGGCAATACTCAGTATTGCAGCAACACGTATTTGTGGATGCTGCCTCCCAGTTGTGGCTCCATACAGTACATTACCAAAGAGCTCTGCAGAAAACTTTGTGGTGTGTGTACAGACATCCAACCTTTGGGGTTTTTTTGGCTTGACATGCACTAAAGCAAGCAGGAGCTCAGCTACTGGGGAGAGGTAAATTTGTTACAGACAGTTGTTGAGATTAAATGCATCACTTCATCATCCTTGAAGGTTTTTGGAAAGGTTCCACATCTCCCCCACATTTCTTGAAGAAGTCCTCACAGAAGGATCCTCCACGGCTCCTTCCACTGCTAGCCAAGAATTGAGGGTCAGGGCAGGAAGAGTGATAGCTGATAAGGCACAACAAATCATAAATGAGATACCTGCAGGGGTTTTAGACAGTCATTGAGCATAAGGATTGAGTTTCTGCAGTCTTCAGTTGACTTACACCGAATGAGGAGTGCAACTGGTCTATTGGTATTGATTTAGACTACCTTGCCAAGGAAAAGCTTGTTACCCGGCTGAGACTGTGTAGTCTCCAAGTAAAACATTTCATAAATGACAGCAAGTGCCTAACATTTATATCACCAGGCTGGCTATTTTCTTTCTGTGATAAATGCCAATGCTGAAAGGCAAACAAGAAGCAGAATCTATCCTATTCTTCAAAATTTTAGATAATAGAGGTTCCAAACTGTTTAAATTTGGAACCATTCAAATGCTAAAAAGACATCAAAACCAATATAAAGTATTTTTTAAATATAGTTCAGTACAACTCATTCATTTTTCTTTGATTAAGGTAAGAACAAATCTCTTGTGACATTTTCAAAACAAAATGGGACAACCTCAATAAGTCATCTACTTTTTTCTATCTAATAATAGTTTGAAAACAGTATCCGAAGCATCTCACTTTCAATGAAACTGCAAGGAAAATCTCTTCTGACTAAAATATTTCAACCAGCTCTGGGACTGAAAATGTCCTGGGTTAACATTTATTTTACAGACAGTCAGATCCATTTCCTGGCAAGACCACCTGGCTGGTGAATACCAGGGGATAAAAACAACATATACAAGTCTCAGGATAAAGGTTTCTGTCACAAATAAATCAATGTCCCAGCAGTACATAAATGGAAAGTGGGAGAGGAGAGACTGTAAGGCTGTGATCATGTGAATTTATTAGGATTCAGGTCATGCTGATGTATGAAAAATGCTGTCGGGGAACAATAATTCACTTTACTTTGGACTGGATAGATTAGGAAATATGGCATCTTGTCTTAGTTTTCAGAGCTGGTATTCCATATGCATGGGAAATGTGAAGTTCACTGTGTCAGTAAGGAATGAAGCTGTAGGGGAGAGAAAATGTGAGGCTTAGCCAAAACTTTCAAAGTGACTAGTGACACTGGATTGTTAATGGAATCTTATTTTTCGAAGGGTAACCTAGAAATATCTGTGTCTCTTTGATGTCTCTTCAAAACTGGGCACCTAAAAAGTGAGGAACACATCCTAACTTAATAAGTCTTAGTCATTAATTCTAGACTCTCTCTGGAAGAGAAAGCAGGTACCAATACTTCTTTGGACAACAGAGATTGTGTATTTGTAAGTAATTTAGCAGTTGTCAACACTGGTTTACAAGAACAGTAGACAAACCCATAACAAATAAATATGATCTTTTCATAGTACTTTTTTAGCATCTTGTTTTCCTATTTTCAGACACTTTATTCTAAGAACCTTTGTTCATTGCCCAGAAATGGGCTTCATCAAGTTTATTAGCATGGTGTCAAGTGACATCAAGTGGTCATTTGAAGAAATCATTTGTGTCTTTCCTTCAGAGCAATGGCCTTGGACTGCTCTGCAGACCCCCAAAGGCTGAGATGCACAGAACCGTAGTAAGAGCTCAGTACTGATCCATGCTACTGTATTAAAAAGAAACATTCATAAATGTGTCCACTCTGTGCACGTACTTTGTGCAGTCTGTGAAAGACTACAGTCTTCCCATGATTCCACTGAGCCAAATATTTGGGAAACAAATATTTGTTTGTTGGTATCAGCCAATACATTCCTAAATATACTGAAACAGAGCTTGTTTCCATAAACTTCCTATTCTAACCTTAACAAATCAATGGTCCTGACCATAAATGTTCATTTCACAAGCACCTGAGAACTTTTGCAAAATGCAGGTGGGCAATATTCTAGGAGAATGGGTGAAACAACAGGTTTGGTAGATGAGCAGCCCTGAGCAACCTGCTCTAGGAGACGCTGCTTGAGCATGGGCGTGGGACTAGAGAGTCTCCAGGGATCCCTTCCAGCCTCATCCATTCTGTGAGCCTGTGATTCTGTTTGGTTGCAACAATATTGAAATACTTGTTTTGAAAACACTTTTGTGTGTTGGTTTGTTGTTGTTTTTTTTCCTCAGAACGTCCCTATCCTCACAATATGGTTCCAATCTGCTAGAACGCAATTTTCTACTGTAAAAACAGTCTTTCACAAAACTTTCAACTGCTGTAGTTCCTAGAGTTGCTGTGTGAAGAACTTACAAATCCATAATAATCTGCCCAGCTCTGGGGGCAGAGACACCAGTACTTGAAACCTTGCTGTCTAGGCCAGTTCTAGATTCCTACCAGGTCTGATTGTATTGCTAACTAGATTTGTGCATGTTTTTCAGGGAGGCTGAAGACAACATAAATGCTATAAATTCCGCTCAGTTATTTTTTATGCAGGTTGTTGCTGTCTCAAAGTCTCAGAGTTCTGGTGACAATTAATTGCAGCAATCTTAAAATTTTCATCTCTACTTTTAACAAGTATTTTAGATTTAATAAACCTAGTAACTAGATTAATGTCATCTCATCCATTTCTCTGGCTTCCCTTGTGATGCTCTGGTGGGATTATGCAGCTTCAATCTCTTTTCAGCTGTTAAGGTTGTATTGATAAATATGTAATAGCACAGAAGTGAACAGCGTACTAAAAGTGCTGTTAAGAAGTTGTGAATCGAGATTGCTTATAGCACCTGTTGTATTCCTGATCTCTTCAGAAGTGATTTGTTTTTCCTCAGCATTTCAATTAAGGTATGTTGAAATCATTTGAGGTGTAACTATTAGACATGACACATCCCTCTATCTTTAGAGGTTTAAAAAAAAAAAAAAAGAGCTAGCTTGTCTAGGAAGTAGGAATATTGACATATTCAGGCAGCACTTCTTACTCCATAATGTTCTTTTCTACCAAAGATTCCCTGGGTGTCTGATAATTTTTAAAAAAAAGAAGACAGAAGTTTCCTGCAACTTTGGAAAAAGTAGTGACAGGGTTTAATGCTCCGTGGTGATGGGATGGCTCCAGACCCATTATTTCTGTGTTACTAGACAAGATCTTCTATGGGACGTCACTTCCAGGCCCTGTGAGAGGGACCTGCAAGTGTAAGGGGCTAGAGACAAGCTCTAACGCTCATATAGCATCCCCGGATAGAGTCTGTTCCCAGCATATCAAGGTACCTCCTGAATGGTGCCATCATATAGCGATGATCGAGACCATCAAGAGATGAAGGAACCGGTTCCCTCCTTTGTAGCATAGAGGTAGCTATCGCAGCTCTCCCGTTCCTGTCTTGCTCCAGATGAAAAAAGCCCTGAAAAACGGAGTTGCTTTATTTTTAAAAAATGGCCAAAGAGAGGCCTCATCCTCTAAGGGCCTTATCCTGTAAGTTTGTTAGGTGTAGCTCTGAACAGAGCAGGCATTTCCAGAGAGAGTCACTGCCCCACCTGATTTCTAGGTGCTTAGCCAGTCTTTGGTAGGAATGAGAAGTCCAGTATTGGGAAGAGTAGTTTTGGTGTTGGGCAGAAGAAGAAATGTCAGGAGGTATCTGGAAGAGGTTGACAGCACAGGGTCGCTGTTGAGCAGAACTTTTCTGACTTGTAATTTTGGACATTGGGTCAGTTTTGGATTTGTCTCCTGCTCTGCTCACCCTCTCCCATAGCAATGAAGCAATTTTAAATGCTAATGGAAAAGTAGCAAACTCACTTAAGGAAAGTCTCTCTTCTATACCATGCAAACTCAGACTGTGGGAAGCTTTGGCTCAGTCCCTTAATGTTGTTTTTCAGATGTCAGTACTTCTTTTGCAACTCATGCCACTTCAACCTGGGTAACCAGCTACTGAATCCAAACTTTACAAAGGTCCAGCAGTGCTTCCTGTCCCAGTGTACTCACATTTCCATGTAAATTATATTTGTATCAGTCATTGATCAAACACTCAAAATGCCACTTTACCATTTTTACAGTCACACTCCTGCATATTTTCCCTTCCCATCCTGAATTTCTTGCAGACGTTTCAATCTCTTTAAAACCTTTGTTTTTACAGGAGCGGTAGTGGTTTTCCCAACAGGTAAAACTATTTCCATTCCAGGTATTTGCCAAGCAGTTAATAACTATGTCCTATAAACCAAATGACCTAGTGCTTTCTGAAAAGCAATTCCATCAGTGGGAATGTGTCAGTATTTTAATTAAATGCAAAATAATACTCATTACGTCTAACAATGCGAGTAGAAGAGGTTTACATTTTATCCAAATACATGAGCAAACAGTCCAAATCCCGAGAGCAACAGAATGAAATGGAATTAAGCTGCCTGTGATGGTTTCTCCCCTAAAATAATCATTCCTGGCCACTGTATCACAGGTGCTTCCGTTTTTCAATTTATTTCTTAATTACATTTTCCTTTCAGAATTTTTTCTCTGACTTCAAGTGCCATAATTCATCTATCTCTTTTCCTTCCTTTCTAAAAGTTAACTTAGACTCAGTCAGAAATGGAAGTGGGGGAGCAAGCTGGAGCACTGATTGAAATGGAAACTGGCATTTATCTATTAAGGTCCAAAATAGCAAATGGAAAAGTTTCCAAAAGGTAAAGAATAAAAAAAAAAAAAATCAACCATGTGTACAAAATGTCAACAAAGTACCCTTCGGTTGAGTCAGTTTTGTTCTGTACATTAAACCACTTCCACAAAAGAGTCACCAAAAGGGTTGGCATGTGCAAGGGCTTTAACATGCTTGCAAAGCACAACGGGACGTATGTCAAAGCACTGCTGCACAGGAATGGTGAGGTGCCGGAGAAGGGGCATCCAGGCTCTGAGATTCAGCGTGTGGGCACCTATGGAGCCCTGCAGGCAGAGGATCCACGGCCAGGAATTCCACGCCTGCAAGTGGAATCTTATAGCGGCTCTACGCTATGCCACCACCCCGTGCATAGGCTTTGCTCTCCAGCATCACAGGATTGCTCTGTGTTTTCAGAGTAGTCCAACCACACAGCAATGCCCTACCCTTTGCCAGGCTTCTAGGGAATATCTATGCTGCTAAATGAAAAACAGGGAGCCAGCTTAAGCGCTGGACCTCTATCGTCCACATTGATTAGCTGATAACTCACTCTCCAACTCTGTTGTGGACCTCTCCAACTCATTTCCAGACAAATTTGGGACAGAAAGGGTAAGCTCTAAACAGCATAGATGTGAGCTGGCTGGTTCCACTTGCTCTTGGTGTCTGAGTCTGTTTCCTTTAGCAGCACAGACATGGCCTAAGCAGCTTTCTGGAGGAACTGCATGGTTGGTGTTGTATCCCAAAATCATGCTTGCAGTTCTTTAGGGTGGAAAGTTACCGGTGAGGCATTGAGTTTGGGATCTCTGTTCATTCAGAGGCTTCACAAAAAGACATGTGGAGTAGCTTCTAGTATCAAAAGGGCCTGAGCTCTCTGAAGTGAGTGGGAGAATTTCCCCTGGCTCCAGGGGCCCCGTATCTGACCATGGTTGCAGAACAGCTCTGAGGACTGCTGTGGAGACCAGAGGTGGGCTGACTGTGCATGGGCTTCTAGGAAAGTGCCCACAGGGTTTCTCTACATCAGCAAGAGCCTTCTGCACATGGCCTGACTGTGTTCTGGCCAGTTGGAGGAAAGCAGAGTTTTTGAGCTGTTCGTCATAATGTGTTAGTGCCTTTTCTGTCCTGTTTGTATCCCATAGGCGCTGTGCTCTGTTGAGATGAATTTTTGCTAACAAAATCCGAAAGCCTGTTAGGACTTTTGTGTCTTTATCAGCAAAAATGCAGATTTAATCTGATATGAAAACTACTAATCCATGAGGACTTGGACATTTCATTAGCATGGAGAGAAGCTTTTACTGCCTGCTCAAGCTCATAAACTTGTCTCCAACTGCAAGGAAATGGCATGTAGTTTGAAATCCCGGAGTTGGGCAGTACATGTGCTCAGGTGCCACGTCAATCTCACTTGCCCCAGGGAATGCTTGTAGCACTGTACTAAGCCTACACTTAAAGGTCGCATGAGGAGAGACTGCTACTCGTCATGCTGCTCTGCAGCCAGCAGCTTTGCCTCTGCAGTCACTGTGCTGGGAGCTGAAGCGTTGCTTGGGAAAGTGCTACTTGAGTAGGGATAAATACTAAGCTACTGGCCAGCTAATCTGTCCCTGTGAGCCTCTGACATCAAGAAAGCAGAGAAAGGAAAGGAAAAGTATTTTATTGAGAGTCATAGGTGAGGACTGGGCTGGGCTTTCCACCCAACAGCATCAATTCCTGCCTTAGAGGGATTAAATAGTGAGTGACTCACTGGAGGAAGTCTTGCGTCCTTTCTTCCCACTGTCACTCTGTGCTGTCCTACCCATGCTCTGCTCACAGTCCCTTTGGCTCTGTATCACCCTCACCAGTGCTTTGCCTCCCTGTCTTCTCCTTTCCCCTTCTCCTCTCTCTACCTCTGCATAAGCCTAACCGGGCTTTCCCACTCCACTACTCCTTCTCTTATATGTTTCAGATGGGTTTATCCTCCTTCTCCCTTTTCCCAGCCTTAGGAAGGATTGTTCTGTGTTCTCTCTTCTTCATAAACTGTGGAGAGCATAGATTTGAGCCTTGAATGAGGGCACTTCTTCAAAGTGCTCCTGGAGAGGACAAGGAGGTTTAGGGATGGCTCTACTTCTGAAAAGAAAAGTTGAGTCTACTGTTTTCTCCCCCTGAATCTTATATTTCATCCAACTTTAGAAAAGATTATACATAGGCTATTACTGTCACAAACATGGTGTAGATCTGGTGCAGGAAGATTTATGTGTAGTATTGGTTGAAAATGGCAAGAGCTGGTCCCTGCTGCATCTTCTGCCTCTATTACTCGGGTGATGGAGCTGCATTTATGGCATGTCGGGGGAATTCTGATGAACATTGGTACAATCCCCATCAAAATCTAAATACTGATGCTCTGTTCAACCTCAAGGCTGGAATAAGGTTATTCAGAGCACCTAGCATTAGACCTTTGCATTTGAAGGCCAGTCCCCTGTATTGCCAATGCTGCTGTATTCCCAATGGAGAGAGACTCCCTCCCCTAAAGAGCAGAGTGGTGATGCTACCTCTTCATACCTGCCTCCCCACTTACTAGCAGCATACAAAGCGAGGGTCTTCTGCTGTTCCTCAGCCTTTCAACTGCTTGCCTTTTAAATTGTACCTTTAACTTATCTCCTGAGCAATCTGATAGGAGAAATATGCCAATGAAGTAAAACTCAGTAACACGATACAGCAAAAAATGGTCCTGATCCACAAGTACAGGATTCATTAGCAGAAAGACAAAATCATCAGTGTATTTATCTGACCATTTCAGCCGTTACACAATAGCTATTTGCAAATCCAGGGTTATATCTCACAGCTGGCGCAGCCTGGCTTAGATAAATATAAAACTTGCTGTAAGGGAATAGCTCATAATGGGGTTATGCGCAGTGTTTTAATTAGATTTACGTAAATGCATACAATGCATTGCAGAAATCAATAGCTTGAAGAGCTTCTTTGGTTTTATTGTTTAATTCAGCAACATCAAGTCAGCTGAATTTAATAGCATGCTTACATTTACCCCAACCCACCAAAACCGGCACTCTTAACATGACTGATGGTATGTTTGAGATGTCCTGTGCTGCATAATGAGGTGCACTGAATGGGTCCGTGGCACGGTGCTCTCTTTTATCAGTCTGGCCACTTGCAGGTTGGGCACTTGCAGACAGTACCTGTCCAGTACAAAGGAAGGAGGTAGGAAGTATTTTAATTCTAGGAAGAATTTAAGGATTAAACAAAAGCTGTGCCATCCAAAACAGTACAGGTGAATAGTAATTAATCTGACTTGGTAGGCTGACATGAGCTTATCAGTTACTGGAGTTAAAGCATTTACCATCTTTGCAAATGGTAGCAATGGTAGAGAGTGAAGCAAGGTCTTTTTGTTATGACTAGAAGTAAAAGCCTATGAGCCACACACATCATGTTTCATAGGCAGGGTGTGCTGATTTTCTGCAGAGATCTTAAGGAAAGAATAATTGTTTCATTATTTATTTCAACTGAGAAATTAAAATTGTTAAAAATAATTGCTTTATTATTTACTGATAAAGACTTTCTTGTCTATATCCATCAACTGAAAGGAAAAAGGCAGAAAGAAAACAGTATTATCAGCTATTTCTTAAAGGGGACAAGTTCAAGTGCAATGTGAGATGGATTTTAAATACTCTGAGGGTCCCAAATAGCTCTGTATTGCATTTTTTAGGGAGGAAAAAGTAGCAGATTTTCTTTTTCTTTCTATTTTGTTTCCTACCTCAGTGTGGTCTGGTTGGCACTACTGCTTTTCCATACCTGAAGAAGCCTTTCTGCCCTTAGGAAAACTTTTATGTAAAAGAAGGGTAAGACTTTTAGAACAGCTTGGTATTTGGCTCACTTACAGTCAATGGAAAGCAACTGCCACTAAGTGCTTCAAAGCTCTTACCTTAAAAGATCATTTGTTACAGAGAAAACTATGACTTTCCAGGAACATCATCAAGTTATGCACTCAGAAGTTAACTGCCAGGTTTAAAGAGCTTGTGCAAGGTCCATTTTTGCAGACATTTTATGATACAGTCTTTAATTGACTGATCACCGTCTAAACCTCCTGCCTTCTTCAGTACCTCAGTGGACACGGTTCATTTCTCCTTGCTGGACAAAGTGTAGTTTCAAGCCTTTTTTACTGTTGCTATTTAGCCCCAGTATATTGTTCCTCACTAATTGGGTTTATCACTGGAGTAACATGACCAGATTTTTGGGTGTCTGAAGATGCTCAGAGAGCTGTAATGGAAGTTTCCAAAGCATCATTTCCCTGGAAATCCCAACTAGATCCTTCTGTTCTTCCATCTATAAGCCCAAGCTCTTCAGCTCTACCCCTCCAACCTGGTTTTTTGGTCTCTTTTTCCTATTGTACCATTCAATCCTGTCTTATCTCCTTCTCCCAAGTTCAGACCCTGTCTTGTCTCTTCATTCTTTCTCCTCCATTCTGTCACTTTGCTGAATCCTCATCCCAAACTCTTGTCTCCCCCTTTCTTTCCCCCAATCCCTGCCCCATCAGTGCTTCATGTTTTGGGTGTTTTTCATCCCCTTCATCTGGGCTGCATGTCATCCTAGCTGTCCTCATACAGCCTTTCTGTTTACCCAGTCAAGTGCTACACAACCATTCAGCAGTAATTGAAGAGAAAGCCCAGCTCCGCTTTCACCACTGCAGGCTGCAGCACGTGATATCCCACGGGGCCATGGCCTGTGCTCCACGCTAGTTGCATGTAAGGGGGATCACACATCTCGAGGCTGTCCAATCTTCTGAAACTGAAGCTGCCACCTTCGAAAGTATCAACAAAGTCAGAAAAATGCACTAAATTGAGCCTTATAATTTGGTGGATTTTCACAGCAGCAGGAAAAGGCAGAGCTGTGACCCCAAAGATCACACCTGCATTAAATTCTAGTATGCTCGTGGTTTCTAATGAAACTAAGCAAACCAAACCGAAACAAAAAGGCTTGCCGATATTATTTTAAGACAGCAAAGGAAAACATGCTTCCTGTTCTCTTTTCTTCTTGTTCGGAAGTTCTGAACTTTGTTCTCAACTGGTTTTCACCAAAAAAGAAAAGAGAAAAAAAAACCACAATAACCAAAACAAAAAGCCTAAGCAACTCCTGCCTTATACGAATTCTCAGAGTGGAAAATTTTAGTGATAGTATGACAAAGCTATAAGCATCTGAAAAGGTTCTTTTAAAGGAAGTATTGTATTTATCAGGCCTTGCATGCATGCACATGCATACCCTGAAATGGCTCAGAGACCATCTTGCTTTCAGTAAGTGATGTTCCCCTTCACTAAACAATAGAAGTTGGTGTTGATAAACGCATACCATTAATTTAATTCAAAAAACAAAAGCCACGTGTATCCTCAATGATGTTTGGTGCTACCACTGATTTATACCATCATAAAGGTTAAATTTAAATTTGATTAAAGGATGGAAATTGTCATTGTTGAGGGATAAAGCTTTCATTCTGTCTAGAGTGCAGCTAGAGTGAACAGCAGTAGCACATTTGTACTTACACAGGCTAAGAAATGGGCTATACGAGGACTACGAAAACAAGCACTTAATAGAAATAAAATCTTTGGACCTGCTAATTTGTGAGTTTCCATGTTTGCCACCTAGTTCAGTTAATTTTTCCTTCTCTTACCTTTTTTTTCTCGTGTCCTTCATCTTGCGCTGTCCACAGCAACGCTGTAGTTCCAAAAAAATAGGGTGGTCTGATGGGTCTGGTGAGACCTGTCTTCATGCAAAACTTCTGCTAAGTGGACTGACGACAACCATAGCCAGAAGTATCCAAGTAAATATTGTTTAAAAAAAAAAACAAAACAATGGTAAAGACAGTTAATAGAGGTCTGTGCTTGAGCATCTTCGTCAGACATATCCTGAAAATTATCCTGGTTGTCTCAATGGATTGAGAACTGGTGACCAAAAGGTGGTTTTCAGGAAGGAAGATGTAAGGTGCCATTTATATCAGTGCACAATCTTGTGCTAACCAGGAAAATTTACAGTCACTAGAGCTGTGCAGACCAGACTTAAAATGTATCATCTCAATTAAACAGATTTAAATCAGGAGTTGCATAACTAAAATATAAGGAGTCACTTTGGCTCTATGAGGAGGAATCAGATCATGACCTGGCCATAGATGCAGAATTTGCATATGGCAAGAAATATGTAAATATGCCAATAAAGTATTTCAAATGAAAACAATAACCACTAGATAAATAAAAAAATAATCTTTCAGTTCAGTCTTTGAGGGAGTATGAAATAAATTCCTTTGTAGAAATTTAAAAGTATACCTAGGCAAGATATATATGAAATGAAATATGAATTTGAGGTGGGAACATGCACTTAATAGAAATAAAATCTTTGGACCTGCTAAACCCCACCTCCTATAAAAATGGTGGGTTTTTTTTTCAGAATAAGACATTCTTCAATGAATTTTCTAAGACTCGGTTTATGCAGGGAAATGCTAATGTTATTGTGTAAAGGAAGCTGCTGGGCCAACTCAAATCAAGTTTGGACTGCATCCTATAAAGTCTGTCTGGTTAAAACAGGAGTAAGCATATGCATTTTCATTGCCTGGATTTGAACAGTAGTCTCCAAAATAACTTGGTTCAATATTTGGCAGACAGGGAACAAGGAAGAAAAGCTGATTCTTCAATAAAATTGTCATTTGTATTCACAACAGTAATATAGACCAGAGTAAGGTACTTTGAAACTGCACAAAAGAACAAACAGGAAGATGGAGCAAGAGACACTCAAAACCACAAGAAAAGATAAATAAGGGTCAATGCTGTGGTGGACTTGACAGATCCCCTGAATGAAAAAAGGAAATCAGTTCCACATGGCAGCTAGGAGCCAATAACAAGTGAATGATAAGGACAGGAGACGGCAGAAGAAAGAAGGTCCTGGGCTAAGAACTTGAAGAAATGGCACAAGGAAATGGACCCTGGAGAATATTGCTTGCCTATAGTTTTGCTTACATGCAGTACATGGGGAGCATATGTAGTGTATCCTGTCATCCTTAAAAATAAAGTTGGGTGGCTGGTGGCCTGGTACATCACTCTTTTTGCAATTAGTTTCATGGTGAGAAGAGTAACTATTCATGGTTTTTGGGAGGATACACTAGCCCACCTCCTTTGAGCCCTAGCTGATGCGTAGACATGAAGTGTTCCTTCAGCTGACCAGTCCGGGTGGAGAGGGTGAGCTTTCCCTCCACCAACTGGCTACAGTGGTGAGCTGTGTTGGCCTAAATTGTGGTGGTGCATAACAGACTGAGCTCTCCAAAACTTTCAAACCTACTGTTATCCCTTTTATATGTCATTATTCAGCCCTGGCTCCTTCCAGCTGAAACTGTTCTGACTGTATAATGGGGCTAGATTTTTCCATTACATACCCTACGGAAATCCATAAAGCAGAATTTTCAGAAGCAATGCTCCTGGTTTTCAAATTGGGCTGTTGAGACTCTAAATTCATGTGATGGCAATATTTTTCTTGTGAAATGTTGTGGAGAAAGGAGCCCACATTTCACTGATTTCTTTTTTGCTCATTTTTCTATTTTAAGAATCCATATAGAAGGAGTCAGGCTTTCTGCAGTCATCCGGGTCTGATGGTTATTCCTGACACTGGTCATGTCACCCTGGAATGCTCTCAGGAGTCTTCTTCCAGGTTCTCACAGTGCCATGGGAATAGAAAATGTTGGTAGCGCTGTGGCTAGTGGCACTTCCCAGGAGATGGGTCTGGATTGTGCCTGGTGAATGGTTGCTAAGAATAAAGAGATCCAAAAAGATGGTAGTTAGGGAAGAAGATTAACAGATCCTTGGCCAGAAAGAGTCACCCTGATCAGCCAGTCTCACCGCTTGCATAATGAAAGCCAGATTCAGGCAGCAATTTATGTATGAAGCTCATAGCTCTTCTTGGAGTTGCTTTAAATTCTTTTACATGAGGTTCTGTGTGTTCTTAAATACACCAAGGGGTGGTGAACCCACCACTTGCCAGCCATAAGTTTGGGAAGCCAGTCACTGTCAGTGCAACAGCAGTGCTCTCTCTTCTGAAATGTGAACTGGTCCAGTGGCCTGCACACTGGCTTTTGTAATGTCTTTCACAAGCAAGAAAGTCATCACTGATTAACTGGGACATCTTCCCCACCACGATCTTGACCGTGAGCTTCATCACTTTCTCTTGGTTTAGCTGAATAGATGGCACCGAAGTCCTCCTGACTATATTTGTACCATGAATTTTCACGGTATGGGCTGCAAACCAGAAACGACAATTATTGTTGAGATGCAGGAGCAAAGTCCAGACAGAGCCCTCTTCCCTCTCCCACTGCTGCCCTGCTTGTTGCTCTCACCCCTGTGAGTACTGCCCAGGTGGGATACTCAGTGGGCTGAAGGGACAGCAAAAGGCTGTAGATGTAGAAATATTAAAGGTCCTTTGTTTATCTCATTTGAACTCATTTGAGTTTGCTTCTGGCCAGCAGAAGCAAACCAACCGTGAGTGGGGTCACCACATGTGCTGGCTCAAAAGCAGTTATGCTTCAGTAAGCTTTGGAAATTTGGTCTTGCACAAATTTCAAGGAACGTAAATCTTTTAAGCTGTCCACAAAGGAAAATTAAGAAGAACGTGTTTTGGACATAAAACGCTTTAGTTTATTTCTCCTTTATGTTCATATAACATGCAACTTTTTAAAGCAAGAGTGAAATGTTTAACTTCAAAAATCCTTGAAATAAGTGTGACATTGTCTGCTTTTTTCTTTACTTCTGTTTGTTTCCAAAGATAAAATATTGGCAGAATCAACATTATTTTAGTATAGATTCATATTTTTGTTAAGCTATAACAAGCTGCCCGTGGTGTTTGCAATAGTTAGTTACATTCAGGTAGTCTTTCAGATAAACTCAGACTGGCCTGAATCCGTTCATGGGAAAGGCTGACCACACATCTGGGGCTGGCAGCTCCACTTAGTCAGGGAATCCGCCACCCTTTCTTCCAAGGTTTGGTGTTATACGCTTTGATTATTGCCAGTTATTTCAGTGAAACTGTCTGTGCAGTAAGGTACTTCTAAATGTTCAGAAAAGTGATAGAATCCAGCTCTACCTCATTACCACGGCTATAGTGAAATGGTAAAGTCGGAATAAATTGCCTGGTATAATTATGTATATGCCAGATGTTCTTAATCATTCCACTTCAAGCCTCCTTTGCTAACTGCAATTTTGAGCCTTTTCCAAATCTAGAGGAATTGGTAAACATGAGTAATTAAAAAGAAATTAAATGGATTTTAGAAGTGAATTACTGTAGTTCCTGCAACACTATATAATATAATTAGCACCTCTAAAATCAATCTGGGCTAGAAGAAGTGCTTTATGTGGCACAAAGGATGTTTCATTTGTGGTTTGCACTAAAGACATAGTCGTTGTATTAGTGTGGTTAAACATCTCAACAGAACCATACCAGGCAAGGAAGGAGAAATTTATTCTTGCAGCTGATTTATTAAAATAGAAACAGAAAGCCATATCTCAGCTGGTGTAAATCACAATATTTGCACTGACTGTTACGTGCTGAACTTGCACCAGCTGAGCCTGTGGCCCATCCTCCATTTGGATTCATGCAAGCAAAGGTCTGTTGGTAGCCCTATTCATAACAAATGATTTTCGGCTCTGTAGCTAGAACTCCTCTTTCAAATGAGACAAAGTTCCTGTAGCTGAAAGCAGAAGATACCCTACTATTAGTTCTTTTTTATTTTTTTATTGTGTTAATATTTGGAATCTTTATTTTCTTTGTTTTCCAACACTCTGATTTATGAAAAAAACCCCAAAGCTGTAACACAGATTGTCCCAAAGAAAACAGATTTCTGACCTAAGTTTTCCTTAGAGGCTCAAAGACACCTGTGCTTTGTCAGAACTCTGTGACATACCATGAAAGCTCCATTTATCTGGGGGAATCTGGTATTACCAACAGAGGAAGGTGAGTAAGCATGGAATATCTGTTAGAGGAATCACAGATATAGCAGTGTCAGTTAGAAAGGACCTCTGGAGGTCTACAGTCCAATTTACTGGTCAGCTGTGATTTTGTCTAGCTGCATCTTGAAAGCCTCCAAGGATAGACATTATAGCACCTCGGAGCATGTGCAGCTTGCTCTAGCATTGCAGCACCCTCCTGATGAAAAAGTTTCTCCTGAACCTCCAAAATGGCAATTTACAGGTGTTTTCCCTTGTTATATTGTCTGCCCCTACTGTGTCTGCCTTTGTAATCTTTGTAATTACCCTTCAAGTAGTTGAACTGCCCTTCAAGCCACCTGATCATGCCTTAGCCTCCTCTCTGCTGGATTAAACAAGGCCAGCTCCCTCACCATCTCACTGTAGGTCATGTGTCCTCTTAACTTATATTGAACCTGGTGTTCACCATAACGCCCTGCTCCTCTTCAGCAGGACTGCTGCTCATAGAGGCAGATCCCAGCCTGCACGAGGGAATGGGGTTAATTCCAGGTGCAGAACTTTGCACCTCTCTTTGTTGAACTCCATGAGGTTTCTGTTGTCTCAGTCAAGTTTCTCAAGATCCCTCTGGACTGAAGAGAAGTATCAAAAGAGATGAGAATCCTCTTTGTATATTTTGTGCTAAATACAAGGCACCTCCTTGATTTGATCCCAATGAATTACCTACTTGCACCTAATTATCGTATCCCAAACTATAGAGTATTTCCTACAGAGCGGGAAGGAAGCAACAGTATTTCTGTTCTTAAATACAGATTTATCAGAAGTTAGGGTACACAGCTAGTTTGCAGAAACACTTAGGTACGTATACACTCAGAGCACCTCTCGTGTCTGCTGCCTGCCTCTTGACTGTCACAGCCAACAAATGGGTATTTGTCTCCTTTTGCCAGGTTGCAAGTTGAAAAGTGGGAAGTTGCTTCAGCCACCCATATCTTAGAAGCATGTAGACAATGCAAAGGAAAGCCTCTTGCATCATACTGATGAGATGCTCATCTGCTTCTTTTTAAACACGGTGGACCAGATCTGCTGCTGCTGCTGCTGCTAAGTTGTCTTTCGCTACATCGAAGATATGGAGTTATGCCAACTGACTGCAGGGCCAGAGCAATAACACTTTAATGGTTTTTGCCTTATTTAACTATTACCATTCGTTACAGGATCGTTCATTAGATGCAGCATGAAGTGCAAGTATTTTTATCAGGTTTTCAGCTCTCCTCTCCTGTTAGAGAGAGGTTCCACTTTCAAATGAATATTAGAAGAACATTAAAGTCTTAGCTGTCCCTAATCTTTATGGTTTCATTCGAGTTAATAATGTATCTTTTGGTTTACCCTATGAGCTATCTATTTGAGGGACTTAGTCCAAAGATATAGTATAAGCAGATAGTTTGGTTAAGCTGATTTTTGCAGTTTAAGTGGGTCTAAAGCACATCACACCTGGGATCATCTTTATACTTGTGGTTAATTTTGACAGAATTTGAGCATTCTATGTATATTGCAGTGTACAGGTTGGAAATTAAAAGGAAGCCAGGTTAGTGGTTTATATGTCAAGGAGCATTTCAAGGAGCACGTAGATGATTTACATTTTCATTCTTTTGTACATCACTCTGGGAGAAAGTAAATATTTTGGCAGTTTAGGTCATGTGATAACGAAATGAGACGTCGTTAATTCGGATATTTCAGATTCAGCAACAGCAGAAAGGAGGGATTATGACTGCCCAATTTGATCCAACTGGAAAAATCTAAATCTAGATCAAGGTCAGGTACATCACAAATGAAGGAACAATATAAAGTGCATTTCATTTCCTGAGAGCTGTGATAAGATTAAGATAGGAGCCCTAGGAAGAGAGTCTAATATACCACTCAGCCCTATCAAGCCTCACATGTTTACTAGGTGTGTCATAGCTGATATGAAAGGATGATCCCTAAAAAAAACCTGCAGAAATTTCTATTTTTATTCCTTTAAGAGTTCTTGTCTTTCTGAGTAGGGCCATTCATAGAGTCAAATGATATTCAGTTGTGCAATATTACTTAGCAAAAGCATTTGGGCTCTTTGTCGGTAACGAGGGACAAGACCACACTTTCATTTCTCCAGCCAGTGCATAACTGTGATAAGCTGTGCTTTCCCTCCCATGGGATTGCAAAATCATACCACTGCAACAGGCTTTGCCGTCTCAGATTTAACATTTGCCCTTCACAATGTAGAATTGCTCATGGTAGAAAAGACCCTTCCTCACAAACAAAGCAGGAGCAGGGCCCTGGAGGAGTCCTGTACCACGGCTGTTGCAAAGCATTTCCTCGGGCTTAATTCATTTTGCAGAGGCCAGACAAGAAGGAGCAGCACTAGCTAGGGGAGGAACAGAGGCAGTGGAAACATTACCACTTTGTACTGCCGTCTCCTTGGTGGTCGTTCTAAGAAAGGCTTTTGCTCCAGTGGGTGAAAACTTGCCCTCTTTCTCTAATTTTTTTCTTCTTCCTTCAGTCCATCTCTTTAATAACTTTATTTGCATACACATGGGAATATGTGCATGCACGTGTGTATATGCATGTGTATACAAATATATTTTTATATAGGGGCGTCTGTACGTTGTGATTTGAATTGAAAGCATGTTACTACTATCTCTTATAGACTGAGGGCTCTGTTTGAAACAGTAAATGTCATATGCATTCACTCCTACTTGAAAATAACACCCAGCATTTTCTTAGCTCTTATTAGATCAGATCTAGGTAACACCGGGAAGGAATTTAAATTGCCCTCTAACCCATGCCTGTTTTTCTTCCCTATTTCACAAAGGTTAGACACGTCTGTGAAAGCTGCTCTTTGTGTTCTGCCCACTTTTTTGTTCTCTTCACCCAGATAACAAAAATCCTACGTCCCTGTCCAAAGACCAGACTGTAACAGCTGGCTCTTCAGCTCAAGTAACAGCAGTCAGGAGCAGAAGCGTTTGTGATTGATGAAAGGGGAGGATGGCAAAATACCTGCAGGCCACTGAACATTTCCCAGCAATTCAGCTATGGCCAACTGTGAGTGTTAATTAGAGACACTGCGTCACTGACCTGCTATTAAAAGGCAAGCGAAATGGGTCTGTTTACCTTTGTTGCATTTAGTTCAGCTTACAAAAGGAGTGACTGCTTCTCCTGGCTTTTGCGAATCGCGTTGCACGTCTGACGCCGCACCCCGAGCAGAGCTCTGGCAGCAAGTGAGAGGGCACAGCGGTGCTGGAGAGCAACGAGGGCTCAGCAACGAACTGAAAATTCAATTGGGTTCTGAGAAAGAAGTCTATATTGCTATGAAATGTAGTTGTGCAGAGTCTCTCTCACACGCACGAGCATATGAAAGTCAGATTAAATTAATGTTTAAAAAGCAAAGAAATCCAAGGTGGTTTTCGAGCACCAAGTTTAGCGTCACTCCTCGGTAGTCAGCACTGCTAGCACTGCACAGTCAGAAACCATGAGCATGTTTTTCCCCAGAGATCATGCAGATCTAAAGGCGGTGCATGCAGCGGTTCGATGTCGTAACTTCATGTGCAAGTTGGCGTGTTATTCTCAAGGGTTGGTGAGCCACGCGTTTACACTAAAAACATGTAAGTGATGGCTCTGGTGTGCTCGTATGTCTGTAGGGTCTAATGCTTTTACAGCTGTCAGGTGTCAAGAAATTTTACATAATAATAGTAATAATAATACAAAATTATTAGTTTCTGTAACACTCAGCCTAAGCAGGTCTTTGTGCTAGATTAAAACCCATCTCTCCTCTGTGTGTCACATGCTTGTTCCAAGGTATGAAAATTAAGTTTAAAATCTTCAGTTATCTTCCTTAATTCTACAACAGCAAGTCCAGAAGGCGGGGTGGGGGGAGGCAGGAGGGGGAAGTTTGACACTCCAAAAGCCATTCCCTTCCTCTGCTCTCAGGCATCAGAATAAATGAGAGCAACCATTTCTCATCTCATCAACAGAGACACCCTCAGGGGTTTCACCTTACCCTAATGCAAACCCCTCAAATGGATCTTCAGATGAGATGAGCCCACTGCTGCTCTCAAAACTGTGGGACCAGCAAACAGAGATCAGATGTGAGAAATGTATTTCCAGGTTGAAAAAACACTAACTAAAGGTGCTTTGGGAGCCAAACTCCCGGTAATTTCATGTTAGCAATGTTGAGTTACCTTCTTTTGAAGGATTTTGACGTCACTCTCCATCGATTCCTGGTTTGCTGCTCTCCGGATGATTGGTTCTTGGTTGCAATTGTCTGCTACATTTGTTTTAAGCTAACATTTTGCTTCATTTATATGGGATTTTATTGCTCAGCATGAAAAGATGTGATTAGCTAATGGAAGCATGAACTAATTATTGTAGCCCTGTACCAGCAGCTTGGTTTGGCTTGACACCAGGGTTCAAGTTGAACATACAACTGCAAGCCAGAGGGAGCGAGGCACAGGTCTGAATATTTGCAGGGGAGCACTGCACAGGGGCCTCTGAAGTGTTTCTGCAAAAGAGGCTACGTGCTGCCCAGGAGCCGTGTCCAGCTTGGGAGGCAGCTTGAGTGGACGATCAATTAGCAGTGCCAGCAGTGGTGTGCAACTATGCGTGTGGAAGAAGCCCCTCCAGCAATGGCGAACCTCAGATCAGAAACCCTGGACTGCATTTTAGGCTGAAATTGCATTCTCAGGAGAGGGTTGGAGTCCTCCACTGCAGGGGATATATATGACCAGGTCACCTTAGTCATCCCTAAGGAGAAATTACACAACTCCTGAGCCCTCAGTGGTTTTCTAATAAACAACCCAACAAGCTCATCTTCCTTTGATGGATCCCCAGGTGGATCCCCAGTCACGAGGGTGAAGAATTTGCTGTTGGTTACGTCTGAGCACAGAGCAACCTGCACCTCTTAGAAATGCCAAAATAATACTGATTTTATGCAGCAAAGATCAACTGGATGTCATGTGCTACCTGTTTTGAAAGCACATTTTCACACATGCCCCATGGTAAATGAACCCAGTGATTGCCTAGGACTTTGTAGGTGGGTTTTACCCTGCACTGGGAGAAGAGGAGAGCTGCCTCACCCCGCCAGGCTGACATGGTGTTTTGGCGACATGGCAAACAAAAGCAACTCCACAGAGACATTATGCAAACTGCTTCGAGATGGGTTAGAAATATGAGCTGGAAATGACAAATGAGGGACTAATCACATGAAACTTGCAAAGGGAGAGAGATATTCACAAAGTACCAGTGCTGAAAAAGCCCTACTGAGCACTCTTTAAAAAGATATTTAACATTAAGCAGGTGAGCACACCAATGGTTAGGATGAAAAATCTGAGTAATACATGTTCTTGTAGCCAAAGCATGGAATTGAACCAAGAGAAAGCATGAACGCGGTAGCCAGGCTGCTGTAACCTGAGGGACCAGCACTTCATAGTTATCTCCTGGTTACAGGGGAATGTTTTGCCAGATCAGAGCCTCAATGGACAGGTGGGATTTATCCACGCAAAGGCAGGCACCTGCATCTCAGTGAGGTTGTAGGTTCCTAATTTAAACCGAGAGAGGTAGAGATGCTCGTAAAGCACTGTTCATCTGACCTATCTAGATGTTTAATTTTGAGAAAAAATTCTGCTTAGGCACACTGTTGCACATGCACACTCATGAGCGCATGTGCGCACACAGACAGACACACATGCACATACTTCCTCTGTGTTTTTCTGTTGCCTGCAGAAGAGGTCTGGGTGATTAGCTGAGATGCAAACAACTATAGGTCAGGCACTGAAGGGTGAACAGATGAGCCCCAAATGAATGCTACGTTGCATGGAGCTGTGACAGCAGCACATACCTGGGAGGGAACAGCTTTTCTCTGCACGGCACTGCTCAGTGCTTTGCCTGCACCCAAGCAAGCCCCCAGGCCTCTGTTTAGAGGTCCTAGAAAGGGTTATTCTGATTTCTTTATTGGACAAGAAAAAAGGGAATTCTGAGACAGGATCATCTTCTTCTCCCTTTGTATGGGTGGTACATACATCTTTTTTTCCTGTTGCCCTGGTCCTTCAGGTGTTCAAATGGGCAACACCAGTGCTGGGCATCGGGTGAGCATGTGCAGGTCAGAGGTGATGAGCCCTGGGAGAAGCTGGACATAGCCTGAAACAGAAATGGGAGCACAGAGGAGCCTTTCGGGGTAAAGCCCCAGCTCAGCAGGTCACCAGGACGCTAGCACTGGCAGCATGTTGGGCTTGGGTACTGGCCCCTCTTTGTGACTCCAGTCCAGAGCTTGGCATCGATTTTTAAAGTATTTGAAAGCACCGAAAGGTTCTCTGCACCTTGCTGCTAATGAGATTTCAACGTAAGATAAAAGGAACCGTGTCTAACCCAGATTAAACTCGCTCCTGAGTTATTTTTAGCTTACCTAAACTCTTTCAACCCTTTTGGTAAAACTCATCAAAATTCATCTCTACTAAAAGGATGTAACTTCAAAGAATTCATATGCATTAAATGTCAACATGCTTTACTCATTATAAATTACAGTATCACTAAATCTAACATGAGTTAAAATGAGGAAGATTTAATTTCACTATCTTTAAAACAAAGACTTTTTAGCAAGGGAATAAACCTTGCTTTTAAAATGATTTTTAAAGTAAAAGTTGGTCTAGAAGCTTTATTTTACATTGTATCATATTTGTATGTAATAATAAAGGCAAAACCGTAACACTCCATTATTCTTAGGAAAATGTGGAAATAGTAGCTTACTTCTGCTCATTTTACAACCCTCTTTTAGGATAGACTTCTAATTTAAACTATGGAAACTGAAAACGTTCCTTTAAAACTGGTTGTCATGGTTATAAAAATCCCGAAAGAAATGATGTGCGTCTGCGTCTGCTGAGGGAAACATTTATGGCATGATTTAGCTGGGGGGGGGGGAAGCAACCACCCACCACAACCCATTTTCAGACTTGCTTATTACATTACTTGATAATAATTCATCACCCTCCCCAAAAAGCTGCGGAAAGGATTCTCACACATTTTTCACTGCATGCAGTTCATTAGCAAATGTCGTATGGCGAGGGGTTAGTTCTGTCAAGTTCTAACAGGTTGGGGGTTTTTGATTGTTTGTTTTCTTTAGTTGTCTTTGTTTCAGGCAAGCTTATCTGGAAATAGAGAGTGTGCTAGACTACTAGCGTACATTTGCTGGCACAACTGATGTCTTGGATTTCCTCTGTTATTTTTCTTTCCCTGCTACAGTTAGAAAGTTGTCTGGCCAGAATAAAAAGCCAACCTCAAAACTGCAGGTCAAACCTGCCAGAACAAGAGTCTGCATTTCTTGATGGAGCTCAAAAAGAAAAAGAAAAGGAAAAGAGGAAAAGGAAAAAAAAAAAAAAGGGAGAAAAG